>NW_023494807.1:2478574-3078574 GCF_904425465.1 Colossoma macropomum | reverse complement strand
TTGGACTAGGTGACTCATAATCGCCCAGTATTTTGCACTTTAAGAGGGAAACTCTTCTGAGCACATAGGCAATGACGCAAAAAGGACAAAATGGTAGTGAGTGTTGCCCTTGATTTTGCTATGGTTAAAGTGTAGTAGCATTGAATAAAATATATAGCATATAATATACTATAAAGCATATAGTAAGTACATATAAGTATACAGTAAATTGTGACAGTCACTTTCTAATACACCAAAATCGGGTGCACAATGTTATCTGCCTCAAGAAGTTTTGTACTATATATATTGAAAAAAAATACACTTTTCATCTAGAACTGTCTTTGGAAAAAAGGCTGGCCTCCTGTGGCTCCCCATTATGCTGTGTCTGGAAATGTCATTTCCAATGTCAGATCCATCCAACTTGGCTCTTTTGAAACGGTTCCTGCTAGACGTTTTTGAAGAGGAGTTGGTACTTATTATTTTGAAATTGGCCTTCAGTTAACAGTACTGTATCTTTGATATCTTATCTATGCTTCTTTAAGCATGCCCAAGCGCTGTACGACATCTGGCTCTTAACTTAGCTTTCCAATTAAGGAAGTGTTGTTTTTTTTTTGTTTTTTTTCTTCAACTGCTTCAGAGTAGTTTGGGTCCATCTAAGGATTCTATTATACCCGTTTTTGAACAATTTCAAGCAGGAAATTGGACAATTTCTCAAAAGAAGAACAGATCTACCCTTGTGCTGGACGGCTTTTAGTAGAAACTGATTTCTTTCGGCTTTCTCAAAAGACTCACAAACAACAAAAATCACATGGAAATATAGAAAAATTGTTTTTTTTGTTTTTTTTTTTTGGCTGTTGCAAGTTCCAGGCTTTGTTCTCACTACATCAACTTTTGTAAAAGCACGGCTATTATTTATCTTTTTCTTAGCACTGGTTGCATAAACACCCACAGTGCCAAGCTGATGAGAAAGTGGGTCAAGGAGGTGCAAATTGAATTGCTTTGTAGATTTTAGGTTATTTCTCAGTGATTTTCATCAGCTATGCTGATTGGATGTCTGCAAGTCCCTGTCAGTGAGCTCTAACCTGACACCCCCATCCTCCTTCAAAGGCTTCCTCTGTTTGGCCTGAGCTGTCATAATTTTGCCTTTTTTTTTTTTACCTTTGACACTTCATTTTATGCTCTTCGTGTCTGGCTCATCTCCAGTTTGGGCTTCATCTACCTAAAGCCTCTCACAATTTGTCCTTTATTGCATTACTTTTTTGCTAGCAGCATGTTAGCAATCAGTATTGGAGCAAATAGACTTCCATATTTCATTTTAAAACAACATAACAGTACCAACATTTTAAAATCAAAGCAAATGCTCTTTGGCCCAGTCCTACACACTTTAAAAAGATGCTTCTTCAAGGGTTCTTTAATAAAGATAATGACTCTTTTTAGAACCAGGAGTTCTATGTAGAACCATTACAAATTTTGCATGGTAAATTGTTCTTCAGATTGATAGAGAATACATTGCATATGGTTTTATATTGAACCTTTTTGAAAATGGCTTTATGTTACACCAAGAAAGGTGCTGCTATTGTTACAATGTCAAGCTTATAACAGTAGAAGAACGCTTTTTGGGGCTATATAGAACCATTCTCTATCAAACTGAAAGAACATTTCACCATGCAAAGAACCATTTAAGCATTAAACAGTCCTATATAGAACTCATGGTTTTCAATAGAACCATTGCCTTTACTAAAGAACCCTTGACAAACCAACTTTTTAAATATGTAGAACATTCTCTTTCAAACCGGTTTCATAGTAAGTGATAACCTGTTATACTGATTCTACATTTTAATATGACTGAAAAAAATGTTTGGAGGATGGGTGGAGCCAGAGAAAGCTTTCTTATTGGCTGGATTCAGCCCACAGATTCTTTAATTGATGAATTAAGTCCAAGCATTACATACATGGAGATCTTCATCATGGAGATTAAACATGATAATGATAAGTCTATAATAATAATAATAATAATAATAAGAAGAAGAAGAAGAAGAAGAAGAAGAAGAAGAAGAAGAAAAATAAAAATTGATGCAACAGAGAATACAATAACTGACTTTGTGGAGGAAAATGTAGCATAATTAAAACAACATACATAAACATAAAATCTTTTAAGAAGCATTTAAAAGATTTTCCAACATAATTCAATTGTTGAAATGCTAATAAAGTCATTCAGAGTGGTTTGATGTGAACTGTGTCATTCTAGAGAAACGTACTGGGTCAGAATTGTTCATAGTGGTTGTGATAGGAACCAGATGTCTGAAGAGTTTTGTGTCTCTAAAAGCTGCATCACAAAAAGCTCTTACATGTTATGGTTATGAACAAGTCACCTGATCCCAGAGGCACTGTATAATCATAGTTTTAAGAAGGTTTTTGCCTGAAATATAGTTTTTAAAATCCATTTGAAAGACACATGTGGGGCGTTTTAAGGCAAAATACTCCTTAATTTTCAGATTTACCACCATTCGACCATCATCATTATCCTAATCCCACTGTATATAAATCAAAGTCAGTTTATCTACAATGAATCACCAAAACAACCAAAAGGACTGTGTTCACACATCAGCAGTCGCACCACACAGAAATCAGAGCTGTCAAGCTTGTCAAGAACATATAAAGAGCCTGTTTTATGAATAGTGCAGGGTGCAATGGCTTGGTGGAAGAGCATTTGCTGCTGCAGAAGAGGTTTGGGCACCAGTTGTGCCCTGACGCCTTGGCAACTAGTCACGTCCAGCACACATGAGTGAAAACTTAATCATGCGTCAGCAGACAGAATGTGGCAGTTGCGGAGCTGGAGGGTGAATCAGTTCCTTCAAGTGGAGAATCAGGTGACAGGCAGTGGCGGCCTGACTTCACACACAGTTATAATTTTGCATGCGCTTAATATTCAGGGCAAGCCGCATGCCGCGATGTTCCACGCTTTGGTGCAGAGGCGCGCTTTTCTTTTTGAGTGAAATGCAGTTGCGGACTTAGGGGATTATGTAACATGGATTTTACAAGCCTTTTTTTTTTTCAAACTAATCTGGTTATGATACTGAAAAAGGAACGTAAATAAATAAATTAAAGCAAACTGTGTAGCGTAACATTTAGAAAGACTTGGCAGAGAGAACATAGCTGAAGCACCTTTTTTTCGAGAATTACCAATGCAGTGCCACCAAAATGATGTATATGTATATATATATATATATACCGATCAGGCATAACATTATGACCCCCTCCTTGTTTCTACGCTCATTGTTCACTTACTATATAGGTGCACTTTGTAGTTCTACAGTTACAGACTGTAGTCCATCTGTTTCTCTGCATACTTTGTTAGCCCCCTTTTATTCTATTCTTCAGTGGTCAGTGGTCAGGATGAGCTATCATCTCTGACTTTACATCTACAAGGTGGACTGACAAAGTAGGAGTGTCTAATAGAGTGGACAGTGAGTGGACAGTGGTTTAAAAACTCCAGCAGCACTGCTGTGTCTGTTCCACTCAGACCAGCGCAACACACACTAACACACCACCACCACGTCAGTGTTACTGCAGTGCTGAGAATGATCCACCACCCAAATATCTGCTCTGTGAGGGTCCATGGGGGTCCTGACCACTGAAGAACAGGGTAAAAGGGGGCTAACAAAGTATGCAGAGCAAACAGATGGACTACAGTCTGTAACTGTAGAACTACAAAGTGCACCTATATAGTAAGTGGAGCTGATAAAATGGACAATGAGTGTAGAAACATGGAGGTGGTCATAATGTTATGCCTGATCAGTGAATATATATATATATATATATATATATATATATATATATATATATATATATATATATGTGTGTGTGTGCGTAAGTCCCGAAGACACACGCTCTGAAAACTCTCTCTGTGGCACTTATTAGCCGCTATTGTCCTCAGAGAGCTTCTCTTCTGAAAGCTTTTTCTCACAAGCCACAATGCACTACTCCACACACGAGTGCAAACCCATCGCTGAGAGTCCATCAGGGGATAAGAGAGGGCGAAACATCAAATTAGCATTTTCAACATTTTCTCCACAGCATAGGAAGTGAAATGAAAACATATAAATAACTGCGCTCCACATGCCGAGAGAAAATGGGTCCTACAATGCAGTGTGGAGCTCCTACCACTTTACAAAAACAACACAAACACAACAAAACCCAACAAAAACCCCTACCAAGTGTAACCGTTTACTCTTTTGTTCTCTAGCTATCAACTGTGCATTCAATCTGGTCCCCGAATGCTATGATAGTTTGACACCTCTCTCAGAGAGCCGCCTGATTGGTTACATTCAAAACGGCACAAAATTAAACAAAACATGAAGATGAATACAGTTGTAAGCCAATTGTAGTGCATGTATTGTGACAGAGGTAGACCCAACAACCTATGTTCATGCAACAGATTGGGAAAATAATACATTCATACTAGGGGTGTAGCTAGGGGGAGGCCTGGAGGGGCCTAGGCCCTCTCCCTTGGAAACCAGGGCTCCCAGATTTCTCACTGCTCAAAGATTCTTTCATCCTCGTGCCTTTGTTCCTTACACAAATAAAAAAGAATGGATAAGCTCTTCTTAGGTCAGGGGTCACCAGTTTTATCCATGAAGGACCAATGTGGGGGCAGGTTTTCATTCAAGTGCATCATATAAGTAATCAGTTTGAATCGCAGTAAACAGGTGGAATCAAGTATGCAAAAGAAAATCTGCAGTCACATTGAGACTGGTTACTCCATCCTTAGGTCATCACCATGAAAATGTTTACATGGTAGCATGTCACTATTGGTCACATACCATCACTGTTTTATACCAATTCTGAAATAAGGCACGTAACAGGCAGCTGTGCGAGGTCAGCGATCATGTGTTGTGCTTAATTTTTGATTATGGTAGCTACAGTGAAGTAGGCTGTTTGGTGCTATACTATAACAATGTTTCAACGCCTAAATGCTTCATAGCTGCCCCCTCCATCAAAATTCAGGCAATACCTTTGGTTCATACTAAGAATCAGTGTATTGGTGCATTGTGATGCACTGATCTGAAGGCACTCATGTTCACAGTCATTGACACATCTAGGATGTCCAGAAGGCCTAGAGTGGTGCGTTATATACATTTATAGAATTACTAATAAAGTATAAGACTTTTACTCTGATGGGTGTTGAGTGGTTGAATTTTGGTGTAATATTTAAACATTGAAATTAGTTTCTAATGCCTACAAATCACAAGTTATTGTGATTTTAACAAAGTTTGATTTTATAACTCTAAAAACAGGTTATAAATACAAAAATGGACATATGTCATTTTATGTGTAAACTGCAAATTAATTTAGTATTTTAAGCTGTTGCATGAATTTACTTGGTGCCAATATAAAAATATGAAAGAGAAACCAAAAAAAGTTTAATGTATTTTCTGCCACAGAAACCTGATCCAGCTCATGAATGACTTGATAATTGCCTGAAGGGCTAGATCAGGTATGCTGGGGTGGGAGACAATTGAAAATTGGGCAGAGGGTCCACAAGATCATGGTTGGAACCATAGATAATAATTAAGCAAATGATGCTAAAAACACTGAATTTTTTTTTGCGTTTTCTACAACATTAAGCAAAATTGCCTCAAATTTGTATGTACACCTGTAATCTATTTGCTGTATATTTTCATTAAAAAGGGCTAGAAATTAAGAAAAAATATCACAGCGCAAATATTTATTTGGAAGAATTGCAACAGAAGATGTTAATAAGAGGTAGACATGTTCTTTGACTTGTTAGTGACATTAGCACAAATAAGGTGCTTTCAACAATTATTGCAATTTTGCAAAACAGGGTCTATGGAGCAGATTTAGTAAAGGATCCATGCATGATATGTCTTCATATGTGTCTCCCTTTCAGCTTCGCTCGGATAAGGACAGAGGGGACGGGACGGCGAGGTACGTTCTCTCTGGAGAAGGAGCGGGCACCATCTTCCGAATTGATGAAAAATCTGGCGATCTCCATGCCACTCAGAGGCTGGACCGAGAAGAAAAGGCGTCCTACACTCTGCAAGCTCAAGCTTTCAACAAAAACACAGGCCTCCCTCTGGAACCTGCCACCGAGTTCATCGTTAAGATCCATGACATCAACGACAACGAGCCCAAATTTACCAAGGACGTCTACACGGCCAGCGTACCTGAGATGTCTGACGTGGGTGAGAGAATTAATGATGCCTTTTCTGCTTTGTTTGTTGTTGTTCCGCACCGCATTTAATGTCACAAGCGGAGAGGTTACTCTTGGGCACGATGGCTGGCGTTCTGTTATTCCAGAGCTTTTAAGGTCAAGGATGGCTCAGCGCCTTTTGCTTTGAGACTTTCATTTTTTTGACAAGCCCATGGAGCATGAAGAATGTCAGCAAGTGCAGCTTTGGGACCAAAGTGTGATGCTGGAGTCTCACAGCAATCATCTTCAAAGCAGCCTCACATTCACCATGAGCACATGGAGTCCATTTAGTATATCTGCACCTGGCTGCATTACACCATAACTTCAACCCACAGGCCAGTAGTTATGAGGTCATGGCATAAAACAGAGGAGCTGTTCCTGGATGGTATATTTATATAACAGCACAAACCCAAGTGGTTTCTTCTTTGCAAAGATTTAGCAAAACTATTTCAAGCCACAGTTTTGTGAAGCACTGTCATTTATTCACTTTCCAGTCAAAGAAACCTGCAGAGATATTCTTTTTTTCACACTACAGTCTTAGATGATGTTGTGCTTTCTGCTTTTCACAATCCAAGTAATTCCAAACACATTCAGTGATGTTGAGGTCTGGATTCGGGGGTGGCCAGTCCCTTGAGTGCTGTTTATTTGATGGTGACAGATTTGGTGGTCTTGTGTGGTTGTTAGGAGTCCCATTTTCACTACATTTATAAAAGCTCTTTGTATTTTCTTTTCTTTCTCCTTTTTTTTTTCTTCTTTTTTGGCCAAAATAATAATGCAACTTTTGGTTTCTGGCTGAAAGAGAAAAAAAAAAAACAAGCTCAATTTTTTTTTGCCAAAAAGCAAAATAATAAATAGGTCTACTGTAACACTTAACAAATTATTTAAATGGTAATAAAAATGAGAAATAGTGATTAAAATGCTGTTAGTTTTCTTTTCCGGTCAGTGCAAATACATTAAAACAGTTTGAGCTGCAGCAGATCAACAGTGAAACCCTTAAACATGGTCATCTGCAGCTGCAATCTATTCAGTACAATCTGTAGCTTACATGCTGTTTTTTCGCATTAACTGATTTAATGAAATTATTTAATGGAAATCACATAAATAATGCAGAAGAACCCAACATCTTTTGGTAATAACCCCTTTTTTCCTCTCGTTTTGAAAGCAGGTTCTGCAAGCATATGCGTTCATTAGATTTTGTTGAGGCTGTTTCTTCTCTAGATGATGAACACTAAAGTGAAGCTAATACTGACCCTGCTGGAAAAAACTTCAGGCTGCTAGCTACGTCCACATACTTTACATATCAAAAAAAAAAAATGTTTTTGTTTTCTGTCATTATAGTGGAAGCAATCTGGAATTCAGTTGTTTAATATCTTTGGGAAACCAAGAAATGTTAGATTTTTATAATTTTGCAACTTATAAGAATGAATCTTATTTAGCATGTCTTAAAATAAAATGTGTCCTCCAGTTTTCTCAGGTCTCTTCAACAAAACAGTGATTCTCACCTTTGAAGAATCTTCATCGATCTTAAATTAATGTGAAGCACAAATAAAATGTCAAACTATACAACTTTTTTAGGTTTTCAACTGAGTGTTTCCTAAATTTTAAAGTTGGCTTCAGTTATGAATAATCATTCATCTACCTCAGTGCATTTACCACATTCCTACCCGGTCAGTACGTAGAACAGTGTTCCGTAATTCTGGTGCTGGAGACTCACTGCCCTGTAGATTGTAGTGTTTTCTGTGCTTTAACATACCCAGTTCTATTCAGTATGGGGTTTTAAACAAGCTGACTAGCTACAGCTTGTGTGTGGGGGTCATAGAAAACACTGAAAAGGGTGGGGCAAGGGGTCTACATGACCAGTATTTGGAAACACTGAGCTAGAACTTAGGACACTATAAAACTACATAGATAGGTAGGTAGGTAGGTAGGTAGGTAGGTAGGTATGTAGGTAGGTAGGTAGGTAGGTAGGTAGGTAGATAGATAGATAGATAGATAGATAGATAGATAGATAGATAGATAGATAGATAGATAGATAGATAATGAAAAGCATCACTGTAATAAATACTTTGATTAAAAAGCAAAATAAGTGTTCAGGAAAAAAAAAAAACAAGAAAAAAAAACAGATCTTCTGCCCTTTTTCTACAGTTTTAGAGTGTAGAAACACTCATACAGGGCAAGTCAAAAGCCAGTAACCACTCAAATATCAGCCAATTAGAACAATAAACACTCAAAGAACCATTTTCATGCATAAATTGTTCATTGCATCATGAAGCGTTCTTCAGATCGATGGAGAATGTGCTGTAGCTGATTCTAGATAGCACCAAAAAGCGTTCTTCTATTGTAACAGGCTTGACATTGTAACAATAAAAGAACTCTTTTTTGTGCTATATAGAACCAGCTATAGCACATTCTCCATCAATCTGAAGAACGCTTTTGCGATGCAAATTATTGCTTTAATTATTCAAAGGGTTTTTGAGTGCTCCTAGTCCTATATAGAATCATTTCCTTTTTAAAGAACCTTTGAAAAACCATGTTTGTGTACTCGATGATGAGGCTTTAATCAGACAGGGACAGCAGTAAATATTTCTAATTGTGATTTCAACACTATAAACAGATCTGCTGTCAAGCTACAAAATTGCTATGAAACTGTTTTCATTATGAAAAGAAGAGAAAAAAGCTGATATTCACACCTGAAGTGTTTATGTAACTGAGATACGTAGGAGGCTGCATGGATTGGACTCACGCTATACGTTTACATAAAGCTGACGTGTCACTCCTGGTGTGAACTCAGGGTAAAAGACTTTTGAGAGGTAGATTTTATTTGCTCTGAACACAGGCAGATTTTGCCCTTTTAACAGACTGTTATGATTGCTTTTAGTTGTTAAATGTGGCCAAAAATGTATATTTTAAATTCATGTCACGAGTTTATTTCTTCATGAAGTCCATTTACAGGCAGGAGGCTGAGCTGGCTCTGCTTTGCTAATGTTTAAGACTGTTAAGCGTGTTTACTAAGCACACTAGGAGACTAAGCAGGCTACCTGTCAGAATAAGGACACTTTAAGGCCTAAAAAAAAACAATAAATAAATAAATACTGTGGGGAAAAAAGTCCTTTTTCTGTAGAAAAACATACATATGTAATTTTTTTTTATTCGTATTTAACATCATCACCATAATTGTTATATTTAAACTTCGCAAGTATTGTAGTAACGCTCTAATCCCATTGTTACATTTTGGTTGGAAACAGGAGTTTTTCAATAAGCAATAAGGATTAAAATTTTATAATGCCCATGAGAAAATTGTCCAATCTTTTTTCCTCTTCGTTGTATCTAGGTGGAACAGCTGAGCAAGCTCTCGAGCCACAAGTGGCTCATCAGATCTACCTAAAAAATGACCTCATGTGGTAACAAGTAAACTAACTAGTTTTATTCAACCTAAATAAATACTTTGAATGAACGATTCCTTTAATCAAGGTAATTCCTGAGCTGAATAAAACTAGTTCAGTTGCTTTTTACCACATAAGGTATTTTTAAGGTAGATCTGACGAGCCACTTTTTAACAGTGTAGATTAACTGGGACAGAGTTAAGGACCAATTTTTGGGACAACCTAGGATCAATTTTGTGAGAAAAACATCACTCTAGGCCTTCTGGACGTTCTAGATACATCACTGACTGTGGATACGAGTGTTCGTCTGAACAGTGCCTTTCAGTCAGTTGAAAATGTAAAATAGCAACAAGCAGCTCCAGGTCTTCTACAAAATACAGGGTAAAATATTTGTGACTGTCTGTTACATGCTTCACATAACACATATGGAATGTCTGTCAAATGTCGGTGTTTAATCTAAAAAAGCCACACAGTGTTCATTACTAGCTCAATGCTAACATACTACTAGAATCTCGTAGGGGTGCTAGCAGAAATGTTCTCACAGAAGTGTGTTTTGTCCTTGTTTTTGACCAGGTTTTGGCATTTATGGCCTGGACTGAAGGCCCAGCTTTACTAGTCATGGTTTACTACTAGTGCCACATTGGTCTAGTCGTTGGGTTTGGGTAGTTTGAGACTGTTTAAATTCCCAAAAGGTGTGCAAATTGTGTGTATTTCCTGATTTGATATGTGGCATTCAAAGCTAAAGCTATCATGTGTTGAAGTTTAGACTACAGGTTTTGGAGATCGTCACTAATTACACAAAGTGTGTAAAGCCTTGTGTAGACTGTGCAATAACAGCACTCTTATAATCGCCGGGTCGTTCATGGCTGGAGAAAAGGGCACAGAATGTCAATTCTCCAAAGTGAGCTTAAGAGAAATAGGCTCATTTTTGTCCGTTACATAGTAGTTAGTTCTGCTATTTCAAGGCAAGTCACTATGACTTGTGTGTAATAAATTGTTTACTTTCCCTCTCACACACACACACACACACACACATTCTTGTTGCTTTCTACTGGAGACGTGCACTGAAGTAGAGGTCAAGTTGCAAGATTTTGGACCAAAATTTCTGGCACTGCTAGAACTTTATCGTAGGTTGTCTTCGGTCAAAAAGGTACTGAACAATACACAGTGATTCTATGTGTATGCTACTGAACTGTATGGACCATAGATGAGATTTGTGTTTGCTGCATTAAGAGACTGTAAGTTGATATTACAAGTGGTCATTGCAGAAGTTTACAGTAGATTTTATTTTTATTGCTGTAATCTTTCTTGAAAACTGAGACTGAATTACATTCTCTGGGGAGATGAGAGAGCTTGCTGCTCTGCCTCTATGTCATTGGCCCCATTCTGCAGCTTGGCCACCAGGATCAAATGCCAGGTGTAGTACAGTAGCCTCACTGTGGAACAGGAGGCGGGACTCAGAAGTCTGGGCTTGAGGCTTGGGCATTGTCCTCATGCCATCTCACATGGCTGTCATTGTCCTCTCACAGCCTATAAAGGCTGTCGTAGTCCTCCTGCCATCTCTCAGCCCGCAGGGCTTGGGTACTATCATTACACTGCCTCTCGCGGCTGCTGTCAGCATACAGGGTCCAAGCACCTCCTTCCTTTGTGGCTGTCATTGTTGCATGAGGTTCAGGCACCTGGTGCTGAGGCCATTCTAAAAGCACTACATTTGTGTTCCATCTCCTAAAAGGCTTAAACTGGCTGCACAGGGTGCATAATGCTTGGATCCCAATGATTGCCATGTGTGATATAATTTGTTATAACAGTTATAAAAGTCCTCAACATCAGTTTTATACAAAACAAAGTGATAATGAAAAGATAATTGATGAAATGACATTTTAATATCTTTGCACAACCTGTTTGAAAGAAACTGAGGAAAGAAATGTACGAAAAACAACTTCATTCCTCACAAGGTTCTTGAATTTACATTTCAGTACTCTTTTGTTCCTCAAATGATCCATTTTCTCAGTATTAATAAGGCACCAATTTCCAAATACAATAGCTACACTCTCAGAAATACAGGAATGAAACTCACTGGGGCAGTACCCCTCTTGTCAGTGTGGTGGTATCCCCAAGGGTACATTGACATCCATTCATTTTCCTTTCATTCCCATTGAAATTATATTTTCTAGATTATTTCCTCACACACCCCGTCTCATCTCCAGGCTTTTTATTTTATTGTTCTGTTTTAAAACATTAGGATATGAAAAGATATAAATACACAATATTCACTTGTGAAAAACACAATTAGACCTTAAGTTCACTGTTGCACCTTTGAGATTACATTTACTTTGTTTGTATCTTGATAAATTAAAAATGTACCTGTACAGAATTTGTATTTCTTACAGTCTAAGATAGCATTTAAAACAGCATGTATAGCTAATAATTGGCTAAATAAACAACCGGGGGGACCCTCCTTCAAAACTGGCAGAAGGGTCCCCCCATCCCCCCTTTTCCAAAATTAAAAACCCTACACAAATCTACATAGTGTATGGAAACAAATGTTCAGGCACTTATTGTTTACATTATTTAACATACTTCCAGTGCATACATTTACTTTAAACTTACACATGTAATATTTTTTGACTTTCATTTTATAAATATGAACAGAAAAAAGTATTAACAGGATGTTAAAAAAATTATAGGGAAAGATTCATTCAGGCACTATATTAGAATAAACATATCGCTGTTGTCGGAAGAAAATCTCGTATCTCCAAAATGGCATCTTTACAGGAAAAGGAAACAGCATACCTTACTTTTAATGTAAGACAATGGAACCAGGATTTTTTCCAAGTCCAATTTCGGGTCATTTCTTTTGGTCCATTCATCATGTAGAGGGTAACAGGTATTTTCAAATTATGTCAAAAACTGAAAAATGTCAAAAACAGAGATATAAGGTTTTCTTCCAACAACAGCGATAAAAAAAGTATATATATTGGTTAAAAAAAATATTATCATTACAAAAGTCATTGGCATTGGTTAGTTAGATTTCATATGACAAATATGAGTCATTGTGAAAATGGAGCTTTCTAAAGTTCTCAGAGACATTATTAAAAGTTTCAGAGCCTTAGAAAAGCCCTTCAACATTTTGTTGTGTTAGTGCAATTGGTTTTAATTATATGTAATTAGAAAGGTCACAGAACCACAATTGTCTGACTTATGATCAAGAGTTTTTGTTTAAACGGGGGGGCTGAAAACTGATTTTCTTTACTAGGCTGGTCAGCTAGCCAACAGGCTAAAAGATAGCAAACATGCTAAACAACTCCAACATTCATATCACATGCTTGAAATAAAGAACTCACAATGTGATTCACTGTAAAACAGCATCAAACCCAGGCTGAATCCCAAACGACTCCATACTCCCTAAATAGTCTGCTGTGCAACATTAAGTTTAGAAATTCTAGCTTCTGCTGTTAAATAGTGCACTGCTTGTCGAGTATGAATGTGGATGAATCCCAAATTACTATTTTTAGCGATATTTTGCATTGTTGGGGTGCAAGTGTCCGTATTTAAATTCCTACATAGTGCACTATGTAGGGAGCAGGGAGCCGTTTGAGATTCAGCCCCAGCGTGAGAAAAGTGGCCTCGTCAGACTGGCAGAAGACTCTCTGTGGTAATTCGCTGACCAAAAACATGGACATTTTTGCATTAAACAGTACTACAGTGCTAGTGTTGCATATGTTCACTGTTATATGAAAACAAGTTTTTAAAAATCATGAAATGTCTGCAGTTTACAGTGATTGGCAACCGAACTTTCTTCTTCTCATTCAGTAGTCAATAGTTGCTTAGCAATGATGCCATACTCTAAGGGAACTACATTTCTTGGCGGATTACTTGTTTATGTTGATTATTATTAATAATAACTTAAATAATTATCTAAAACTTTGTGTATTTTAATATATTTTATGTTGGCCGCCATTTTATAAAAACAATAAACCTTTCACATCAGTGAGTTACTGCGATTTTATCATGGGGAAGGGGGTTTTAGGCACTCCACTTCATGTTGAAGGACATCCTTCCCCATAAACAAATTGCAGTAACCCATGGCCTCTCGTGTTTTATTGCTTTATTGTACTCCACTCAGACAAAATAAAAACAGAAATCATTGGCCATAATCCAATTCATCATGTCGGGTCATGTGCCTGATCTCAAGGACACCTACAGTGAAGTATGAAGGTGGGAGCATCATGATATGATACTGCAAACAGTACTTAGGCATTACATATTATTAAAGGAAGCATGAATGAAACAATGTACTGGAAGATATTTGAGGATAAGTTCATCTCATCAGCCAAGAAAGCGGAGAAAGATCTTCAGTCACCAAACGTTCTTAAGAAGAAATTACGGTAACACTTTCTATAATGTCACCTTTGTAAGCATCTATAAACACATTCATAACATGTTATAATGCATTCATAAGGCATTATACACATGGATATAAATATTTATAAAAATGCATTACATGTTATAGCCATGCTTATTATGCATTATGAATTATTAACAAGATACATTATAAGTACTGATCATAACAAATTATAAGAGCTCATAAGTCGTATTTGTCCACTCTAAGTAAAGTGAAGCGTACTGTACTAAAGCCTCCTCCAGTGTTAAGAGGGAGGCTACAAGTTGGAGTATTTACTGAAGGATTTACTGAAACACTAAAACATACACAGTAAAGCACATTACAGGCTTCAAATGTCAGAGTTTAAACTAGTGCTGCCATCAGTGTTTTACCCAATGTGGGAAAGGTAATGTACACCACCGTTAGCTTGGTATTTGTCTTTACTTTGCAGTCTCCAAGCTGAGACTGACTTCTTTGGCACTGACATTATAACATGTTATTAACACTATTTATAATGCATTATATTAACAGTTCATAATGTATAATAAACATGGCTATAAAGTGTGATCCAGTGTAATTCATTTTTATGAATGTTTATAATCATGTTTATAATGCCATATGAAGGCATTATAACATGTTATAAATGTGTTTATAGATGCATACAAACGTGACATTCATAGAAAGTGTTACCGAAATTACTTCTTAAAAAAAAAACATATATAGGGGTTTTACAAAGATTCTGACTTTCACCAGTGTTTTCTTATTTGAGATTTGTTCTTATAGGTTACATCAGAATCTACACAAACTCAAGAGCAGAAAAGTCTGAACAGTTCTACGGTTTAAGAAAATGTCATTAATGTAATGTAGACTTTTTCATAGGTCCTTTCTGAAGATGAGGCCTAATGACCCCAACCATACAGCCAAAATGACGTAGGGCTGGTTTATAAAGAAGGTGGAGGTGCCAATTTCCTGACATGAATCCCCTTAAAGATTTATGGATGATTTTGACACTGTGAGTCCATCAGAGGGACCATTGTAACCTTGGGGAGCTGAAGACTGTTTACCAAGATGTTGAACCATAATGCTGCGAAAAGCTAACCAGTTCTCACCATAGATTTATCAAAGATGCAATTT
Organism: Colossoma macropomum; assembly: GCF_904425465.1. Lineage (NCBI taxonomy): Eukaryota > Metazoa > Chordata > Actinopteri > Characiformes > Serrasalmidae > Colossoma > Colossoma macropomum. Next base: position 3,063,480 of record NW_023494807.1, on the reverse strand, counting down.
CCATTAACGGATATGCAACGAAGTACTATAGTTATTAATTTATGGTTTCTGAATGCATCATTTTAGATGTTTAAACATATCTTTGTTCATATTTATAGCCAGAAGACATTAAGTGGGTTCATTGTATGTAGACAGATGCAGTAGAAGTATATTAAGTTACACAACCAAAAGTATCTGGATATTGTTTCACAGACGATGACTTTACAGTGTGTTTGACTGACCACTAGATTATTATTGACCGCATTTCCAACTTTGGACGTAAAGCTGATTGTGGGTGGGAGTGATGATGACCAATATGCAGTAGTCGTGGTTTGCAATGTCATTAAAGTGCGCTGTGTGTGGCCAACGATTGCTCTGTCTAACTGGATCCTGGGGTTTCTGAAAAGAAGTAAACAGTAGGGAGTAAAAAGTAAAATGTTTTCTATACATCGAACTCAAGCACAAAGTCTCACTTTTAGAAAATGCATCCAAAAGTGTAGCTCATTAAAAAAAGTAAGCTTTGCTCCTAAAGAATTTTATTATTTTCCTCCAGCACTGAATGCAATTCATGAGATGCTTGTGAAGTTACTCTATAAATTGGCTTGTATAATTTTATTTATGCATGCAAATGTATGTATGAATGAAACCCAATTTAGGTGCAGTGGCCTCGTTCGAGCCCAAGTGTGCTGTATTAAACTAAGACAATCCTATTTGCTTGTCTTATCACATTTTCTACTTTACATCTAATTTTAATTCCCTTCTTATCACCCCAATGTCACCCAATCAGGGTGGTGACGCTCTGACATGCGGCTCAACGGCTTTAAAATTGCTCCGAGATATAAAGCAGAGCATGCATATTCAAGAGCTTTGCAGGCTGCTGTAATGGGACTGTAACCTCCGGGTGTCCCAGTCAAGCAGTGTGTTTGGTGTATTTATCCCGAGATTAATCAACTGGCACCTTTTCCTAACAGCAATCTCAGACCTCATGTTCAGAGGGAGGACCTTAACCTAAAGAGCACAACATTAGCACAGAGTAACTTGTTAACATCTGGCCTGCAGTCCACGCCTTAATTTCCCCCATCAATCTTCCATTAAACTGGAAGTGGAAGTGCTCCAATTACAAAATATTAAACATACCAGAGGCCATTGTCCCTAATGAGACTAACTCTGACTCACATAACAAGAACATGAACAAGAGCAGCAATGATGATGATGATGATGATGATGATAATAACAAGGATGATGATGATGATGATGATGATGATGATGCTTATGTTGTTGTTGTCATATGCTAAAGTAAAACAACTGAAAATAAGGTGAATTTCTAAGCAATCTAAGCAAAAACAACAACAATAATAATAATAATAATAACACTTTATAAATGTTGTGTTCATAATAACTAAATTAATGAAAACATGATCATAATGGCAATAGTAATAAACAACTATAAATAATAAATAATATTGATTATATCATGACAAGTATTATAATAGCTATTATTATAATGATTATATTTTATTTCATGTATTATCATAATAATTATGTATCAATAAGAATTGGAAAATAAGAATTATCTTGATTAAAATAATGATGAGAATAATTATAACAATAACTTTTAACACATTATTTTTATTTGGCACCTTTTTTTTTTGTAATTATTAAGTTAATTTTTTTATTACTTTTCCAGTTCCTGGAATTTGGGATTTTGCTTTCGATGATACACTAATATACATCAGAATAATATATCTGGTATTTGGTGACATTTCATATTTCTAACCTCTTCGCCAACATATGACAAGCAGTTTCCTGGTAAAATATGTATGATTAACCGTTTGACCTCATCACTAAAGTGCTGTCTCCTTTACTTATAGGTACCTTTGTGATAGAAGTCAATGCAACAGATGCAGACGACGCCTCATATGGTAACAGCGCTAAACTGGTGTACAGCATCCTGCAAGGTCAGCCATACTTCTCCGTGGAACCTGAGACAGGTGAGTGCTCTAAGCATATGGTCAAAGCCTGACATACTCTAATGTCATGAATGATATCGCTGATGTCAGAAGAAATGGTAACTTTACAGCAGAAGGAAAGAACCTACTTTGCTTTTAATGTAAGTCAATGGAACCAGAATTTTTTTCAAGTCATTTTGGGCCGTTTCTTTCGGTCCATTCTTCATGACGTTTACACACAATTTCAATGTAAAGAACAACAAGTATTTTCAAATTATGTCAAAAACTGAAAAACGATACAAGGATTTCTTCCGACAGCAGCGATATGTTTACAAGGCTGTAACGTTTCAAGGAGATATAATAGGCTTCCATGGCCATGATTATAAAAGATACTTGTAGCATGCAGTGGAATCATGAGTATGCACTGAATCTCATCATATCAATAACATTTCTGAAGAGCCACACTTGACGAGGGAATAGAGCAAATGGACTTTTATGTTAACAGAGACGTGCTAAACTATGTATGCAATAGAATCATGAGCATGCACTGTATACCGTCTTATTAATACCATTCTGTGTACCACACTTAATCCTGTAAAAAGAGTTAATGGACTTAAATGTTAAGAGACCCACTAAACGAGGTATAAATCTATCATCTTTATTTATACTGCAGTAAATGCATACATGCAGAGCATTCAGAGCCATCTGAATGTACAAACATGTGGTGATATAACCTGGTCCTGGTTCTCTCGAACAGGAATCGTGAGGATAGCGCTGTCCAACATGGACCGCGAGGTGCGGAAGGACTACCAGGTGGTTATCCAGGCCAAGGACATGGCAGGGCAGATGGGGGGTCTCTCTGGAACAACCATGGTCAATGTCACCCTCACAGATGTTAATGACAGCCCCCCACGCTTCGCCTACAGTAAGAGATGAGCGTATCGCATTTCACGAGCTTAGCACTGGAGCTACAAGGCTAATATAGCTAGCAAGTAATGGAAGCAATTAGCGAGTGTCGACTGTACCGAAATCATCAAACACTCTTAAAAAAGATGATTCTTCAAGGGTTTAGAACCCATTTCATGCTTGAATGATTCTTTCCATGGAGAAATCGTTCTTCAAATGGATGTAGAATGTGTATATGGTTCTATGTAGCACCAAAAAGGGTTCTTCTGTTGTTACATGCTTGACAGAACTCTTTTATGTGCTACATTAAAAGATTTCCAAAAAGGGTCTATATAGAACTATATACAACATGTTCTCCATCAATGTGGTGAACATTCTACCATGCAAAAAAAAAAAAATTAAGCATGAAATGCTTTAATATGGAATTCATGGTTCTAAGTAGAGCAATCGTCTGAAGTTCATAAGTGCCCTTGAAGAACTGTGTGTTTAAGAGTTTCTATGCATGTTAAAACATGTTAAATTGTTAGGGAATCTTAGACAGTCCTGCTTATGTGGTTTTTGATACCATATGACATACTGCTATCTATAAAAATAGACAAACGCTAACAAAATTCAAGCCTCTGTAATGTTCTAACTATGCAAAATATTTTTTCTCCATTTTTATACACAACACTACGCCATCCAGTGTTAGAAACCACATGAGCTGTTGACACAATTTGAGAAGCATGTGTTAATTTAGGCATGTAATTTGCATGATACAGCACTGGTGGGCCATGGTGTGTTAGCTACATTAGTCTTATAGCTTCAGGGCAAACACCAAACATATCTTGGTTTATCAATTAAAGTACTGTGCAAAGGTCAGAGACCAACCTTCAGTTATATAATTACCAGTCTAAACAGCCATTAGGTACAAGCTAGTCTGGACTGGAACAAGGTTTCATGGACTGATTTTGCAATTGGAATTTCTTAGATTGAGCGAAGTAGAAAATGTGACCAACTCCTAAGACTGAACTTGGGAGATGTAGGAAAACATCTCTGCAGATTTCTTAGCGAATCTGCCTAGAATGGAAGCTGTAATGAAACTAAAGTGGACACACTAACCACTGAAAAAGTTGATATTATATTTAGTTGTTGAGGCTTTTGTGTAGTTAGTTAAATATATGCTTTTTTTTTATTATTCCTGATGCTGAAGAATGAATAGCTTGTACTGAAGGACCACTTCGACTGGAAATTAAATGAATCAAGGTGTGGTCTCTGATTCATTTGGGGTATGATGGTGAAAACTGGATTGAATCTAGAATTATAACATTACATACATTCAATAGGATGGAAAAATGTGTAGTTGTGCAGTGAACTAATCAGAACCTCTCACCTTAAAGGCTCGTACCATTTGAGCACTTATGAGTCGGCGGAGATCGGCTTCACAGTGGGTCGAATCAAAGCCAATGACGGAGATGAGGGAGAGAACGCGGAGATGAAGTACAGGATTGTGGAGGGAGATGGGAAAGACTCATTGGATATCATTACTGATGAAGTAACACAAGAAGGCATTATAGTTGTGAGAAAGGTAATAAACACTGGCATATTTTTATCATTATAATGTGAATGTTATGATTAATGACCCTATGGTCTAAGGACTACTTTATACAGTATGTCGTAAGATATTACACTGCACACTGGATGCACTGTGTTGTGCTGTGCTGCATTGTATCACATAGTAAAAGGCAGTACATTGCACTGCTATGTGACATAGAATGCGTCACATTAATGCCAAAGTTCAAATTTAATTTAAAGAAATTAAACTTTAACATAAATTGTGAATGTAGGACGTTTGGTTTCAGCTGTCTAACTCTTCACAAACTCGTGAAAGTTAGACTACATCAGGGGTCAGCAACATGTTACTCCTGAGCCACATGCAACTCTTTTACTGCCCTCTTGCGGCTCCACAGCAAAATTAGACTTTCACATAAAAATAAAATAACCCTTCTTTGCAGTACCGTCAAGCTTTGCTGAGCCTTCAAACACACAGTTTCAACAATAAATGATCTTAAACGATGGAGTTAATTCATAATTGGTCTTAAGTGCTACTAATTCACCCTTTACACCTGAAGATTGGTGCGCAGACTGGTGGTCACACAGCAAAATGCAGGCACCAATCTCCCCTAGCTAGCTAACAAAAGGGCAAAGAAGAGAAAGATTTAAGATGAACCTCAATAATTTGGAAGACGAATGGACTTGCATTTATAATCACTCCAACAATATGTTTAATCTGCCATGAGAAACTGTAGAAAAAGAATGAGAAGCTGACTTCAGCTGATAAAAAACCTGAACATAAAAGATATTTTACAAGAAACTAGTCCACTTTTGTGGAAAAGTATCCTGCTGGAGATGTGAGAAAAGTGGCTACAGCTGAGCTAAAGCTTGAATCAGAGCAAAGTTAGTCTGTGTTTTTGTTTATATTAGATTTTTAGCCTATACTTGGTGGACACTAGCATACCCTGAAACATATTTACAGCCAAGATGGTAAATGTTACTTCAATAAAATGGACATAAAATGTTGCGCTTCCCAAGGTGGATTGATTTTTGTTGAAAGGACAAAATGGCTCTTCTTAACATTTGGGTTGCTGACCCCTGGACTAGACTTAGTAAGGTTAGCAGAGGTAATATACCATTAGCATTTGTCTGTTTATCTAAAATATATTACTGTCTTTCTCTGAGTGAATTTCAAATCAAATATCATCTACAGCAGCTTTCTGTGATGTTGATAGGGCTTTGATCTAAAGTAGGGATGGCAAAATACTGAGCGATGCGCTGAGAATTTGAACAGTACTTGGAGTTGGCTGGCTGAGTGGAACTCAACTCAGAACTGGCGGTTCTCCAAGCATTTTAAGCTGTAAAATGATGTTGTGTTATTGGCAATTTGGAGCTTCACAACTAATTTGGAGAGGTGTTGGGAAAGATACACACATAAAACTGGTATTGTTTCATTTGGTTAATCTTTGTATTGAATAATAAATGTGACTCATTTATTGTTGTTCCAAGTGGGACACTATATAAACAGTATCCTATATCAGACAAATGTTATTAGCTGCTCCTTCATTCAATTTTAACCTGTTGCTAATGGAGCATGGACTCAAAATGCTTAAGCAGGAATGAAAAATGCTTTTGCTATTCAGAACAAATCAAAAAAGTGATCATCTCAATGTCAAGTATAATAAAATGTTTATTACATCAGATGAAGTTTCATACTTAAACTTCCTTATGTAGTACAAATGTAGTGTAGACTCCACTGATTAGTAATACAATGCAACCCACATGTTTCTTTCATGTGTCACTTTTCTTTTTAAAGCAACTTGATTATGAAAGCAGGAGAGTGTACACCATCAAAGTGGAAGTGACCAACACACACACTGACCCCAACTTCCTCCACCTGGGTCCATTCTCGGACACGGCCACTGTCAAAGTCACAGCTAAAGACGTGGATGAGCCACCCGTCTTCAGCAGACCACAGTTTGTCATTGAGGTCAATGAGGACACACAGAGGGGAAGCATTATAGGAACGGTCACAGCCTGGGACCCTGATGCTACAGATTATCCTGTCCAGTAAGAGAATGTTTTTTTATTTTATTTATTTTAGCGCTGTCACTATTGATTATATGAGTAATCAAGTAATCTTTTTTTTGGTAATACAAATCGACTTCACTGAACACTAACATGACATGCAGAGCCTTTCACTGGAAAGTAGATACAGAAACTTGATACAGCCACACAGTGCTAGTTTTTTACTATAGGAACTTCAGTGTTCTGTTCACGATAATCTAGTGATGGGGTTCATTTTCCACATGGGGTGTAGTACTACATGTGCCAGATCTACTTAAAATGGACATTTTAAGCTTTTTTACCTATATTCAAGTGGCACATTCTTCACTTTGTATGTATGCTATACATTACATCCTTCAGTAAAGCCTAACTGGATGTTATAGGTGGAGCCCTTTCAGCCTGTCAGGTGTCTACTGAGCTCCTAAGCCTAGAGCTTGTTAATCAACACTTTTAACTTAAACATCAAACATTTAATTTTGCTTCATGTATTATAATTTTTTTGACTACTAACATACAAGCATTAGAGAAACCCTGCTGGTGTGGGTTTCCTCTTTTTACAGTGACCTGAGTGCTAATAGCTCCACCTTGTGGAGAATCTTCAGCCTGCCAAACATGGCTTATGATAACCTTTGGATGTCATTTAATTTACAAATAATGACTAACATGATTTGATCAAGAATGAAAAATGTTAGTGTACTATTTTTACAACACAATCAAATTTAATAAAGCAATTGTGACAGTCCTAGTTTAATACATACTAATATAATACACTTGTAATTAATTTACTATATATATATATATATATATATATATATATATATATATATATATATATAGTGCAGTGCTACAGTTGAGTAAATTGTCATTATCATATAAAAAATATTTAAAAAAGTCAGCTGTTGTTTATGTTGTTGGAACATTTCATGAAAAATAAACCAATAAGATGCTATAAATTTACCTTTGATATCTTTTCATTGCAGTAATGCATTTGGACAAGTTATGATTTTTTTTTCCTTTCATCTACAAAGTTACCATTTTTAAGGATACAGTGATTTATTACATGAAATGTGAAAGCAGAAGAATAGTTTGACCTACATGAAGTAATTTCAGCCTAACAATCGTTCACAGGTTCGCAATAGACCAGCACACAGATCCCGAGAGACTCTTCCACATCGACCCCAAAAACGGATCCATCACAACCTTGAAATCTCTCGACAGAGAGGTGTCAAAGTGGCACAACATCTCCGTGCTCGCCAGCGAAATAAGTAAGTTCCCTCTTGGGAACTGGAAACCCAATCGCAAACAGCAGCATGCGGGGTATCATTTCCCGAGCTTGACCATCTTTACAACTGCCAATTTTCTCTCTTCTCCAGATAACCCTCGCCAGAGGAGCCGTGTTCCTGTCTTGATAAAAGTCTTGGATGTGAATGACAATGCTCCCGAGTTTGCCATGTCTTACGACACGTTCGTGTGCGAGAATGTAAAAGCTGGGCAGGTATTTAACACAAAAGCTAGGCATGCTGACATTTTAGTGGGAGCTATACTATTATTATGAAGAACCAAAAAGGTAATAATTATAGAGGACCTGAAAATCCATTTTGAACATGTAAAAATATCGGGGCCACATAAAAGTGTTCATATGCTCACTCTATCATAATGGAACTTTTCCATTAGTAGAAGTGGAAGCGGATTTTGCCACTGATGAAAAGTGACCAGCAGGCAAAGCCAGACAAATGGATGTGTAGTCCGAGACAGTAATGCCTAGTGCCCTCTATACTGAATTTATCAAAAGGGAATAAAGCGCGATGACACTAGAGCAGGTAATGCACTTTCAGCGGCAGGGCACAAAGTCAATGTCATGCTAATATCAGTTGGTTAAAACCTTGAAGCTATTGTGTGGACGGACATGAGGACAATCTTAATTTTAGCATCACAATGTCAGGATTGAGGACAGAAGTATCATTAAGTTTAGTTGTTACATTTTCTTAGGTTATGGCTAATTCAGAATAGGTCAGTTTATACCTCACAATCTGGTTTGAAAATTGCTCTATATATTTTGTTGTTCTCAACAATAGCACTTGTTTTTTAACCATATCTGTTTTGTTCCACTGACCACGAATTGCTACTTTACAATAATGGTCAGCTGCCACTAATTCTTAAACATGAACAGATGTAAAAAAACTGAAAAATGTATATATTAGAAATATAACATTTCATTTGCAGCCCATTCTGTGGTCAGATTCAGAATACGACCATGACATAGGTCAATGGTGATTGTAACAAAACTAGATTTTTGGTGGTAGAAAAAAAAAATATATATATATATATCAGTTTTTTAACATAATTTGAAAATGCCTGTTGCCCTTTACATCGTGTGCAAATTTCGTGATGAATGAACTAAAAGAAATGACCAAAAATGACTCTCACTATCACGTTATGCTACCAAAATTAGAAGGTGAAGAATAGTGTTTGCTTCCCTCAAGACAAGTGAAGCACCCCTGAATCTTTTCAAACTAACATGTCACTGGACAGCTCATTACACTTGGAGGATGACGCTACCTGCCTGTTCTGTTACATTACTGAGTCTGTTTACACCTTACATTAACATGGGTTTCAAGTCCAGATCACATTGGGATATACTTTAGTCAGATTCTATATACAGTTTCACTACAATGAGTCCAGATGACATTCAATTGTACGTTTACCATGTAAAAAGCACACTAGTGTTTCACTTTTGTTTACTTTTCCCCTCATTCTGAAACAAGTCGACGAGCTTGGCTTGGATACTTTTATTGGCCAAGAGTGCAACTATAGACTTGCTTGTTCTAAATCTTTTGTTTCCTTGTTTATATTTTCTCCTGCTAATCCACACTCAGCATATGCATTTACTGTCACGCAACTGTTGACAGATGACAAAACACATTCCATTAACATTTGTATTAAAAGTGGTCAAGATTGTCTCTGACCACCTCCAAATGTGGTTTGAGTGATCCAATTGTAATTTGATCACAATGCGTTCCAGAGTTGTTTACAATTGGGTTCATGCAGTCAAGTGAAATCTGAACATGAATCAATCCCAGAAAATGGATGTTGATGCAAAGTATAAAAAAAGCCCAGTGAGTCATGGGAAGAGGGAGGGCCATCATACCCACAAAGAGATAGCTATGCTAACTATGCTCACTTGAATTCCCAGTTATAGGGCCAAAGCTTAGGCAATGCCTAACTATCTTGTTTACTACATTGTAAACTTAAATTACTTGACTTTACTTTAAAACATCATGCAAACATGACTCATAAAAATTTATGCAGACGTATTTTTTGAAGTGTAGACATCCTGAAGCCTTTGTGATATGATGCAATACCATATTTGAACCCTCACGTGACATTAGAACAAACTGATGAAATGATACAATTATAATGCTTGGACCCCGTAATTGCCACTCAAAACTATATTCATATAGTCAGAAATGACAGTTGCTGTTTATATAGGTTGTTAAATTGTACATGAATGCATTATCTGAGTTGCATTTATACATATTCAGATTTGGACTCAATGTGCAATTTATATTCAGTTCTTTGTAGATTCATATACAGCATCTGTGCATATTGTATCTGCAGTGAGTTATTGCCATTTTGGGATTCATATAGATTGTATTTATCATGTAAACAAAAAAAGACCAAAATAAATATATTTTCTTGTTTTTTATTTATAGATAATCCAAACCATCAGCGCCATAGACACGGATGAGCCTCTGATTGGTCACAAATTTGTATTCAGCTTGAGCACCAGCAATCCCAAACTTCACCATCTTTGACAATGAAGGTGAATCAGCATTCCCTCTCATGTCTATCTTGGTATTCATGAAAAATGCATTTGACCATAATACTGGCTTTTCTCTTCTTCTGAAAGTTGTGTTTATACGTTCTCTTGTTTTCCAGTCAGCAGAAGATTGCACTCGACACTCACTGCTTGAATATTCTCTTTCGCTCCTTCCCCCCCAGATAACACAGCTAGAATTCTGACCAGAAGGAGTGGGTTTAACAGGCAAGAAGTGAGTGCCTACTATCTGCCCGTTGTCATCTCGGACAATGACTACCCCATCCAGAGCAGTACGAGCACGCTGACCATCCGTGTGTGCAGCTGTGACAGCACGGGGAGCATGCGCTCCTGCAGTGTGGATGCTCTCCTGCTCTCCGCCGGCCTCAGCACCGGAGCCCTGGTGGCCATCCTTCTCTGCATAGTCATCCTACTCAGTATGTACTGACCACAGAATTCAGAGGTTCAGATTAACATTTCATGGCAGAAATACTGACATATTGCAAATATACTGAAAACTAGTACTCAGTACTGAATCCTTTATGTCTCAGATATTTCACACTAATGCTGCATTTACATTGTGATGGTTGGTGGGAAACCAAAACCTTTCCACTGGCAATGGCAGGATTCTGTTAATAGTTAAATTTTTTCCAGCCGCAGACATAGAATAAACCAGATTTTCTGGAATTAAGTCATGCACCCCATGCTAAAAAAAACCCATAGAAAACAATGTGTTTCTGTTGGTTCCTGAGGGTTTGTAATGTGTTTTGGCTCTTTTAATGGGTTACTATCAATCACAATGTAAAGGATTCTAATGGTTTAACAGGTGGAAACCTGTGATCACTATTGGGAACCATTAAGCCAATTCCCGTTAGAAAGTAAAATCATTAGGTTTTAATTCAAATTGTTTCTAATGGCTTTTTATCAGACGGGACCAAATTAGGGATGGATCATAAAACCAGAATCGTATTGGGAGTAGCAGATAATTACTTTAAAAAATGGATTAGCATTGGACAGATGTGTTGATTTGACCAGTGTGTTTCAAACTAATCATTCATGATGTGCAGTACTGTGTAAAAGTCTAAAATCAAGATCAAAAATATTAAACTTCCAGAACGGCCAATTAAGTACAAGCTATTCTTTTTTTTTATTATTATTATTATTTTTTTAAATATATATAGAGCTTGTAGGGGATTTGTTTAAGTTGGAATAATCATGTTTTTATACAAGCATCATATACATCTCTGCTACAAATGAACACTTAAACGTTGTTTCTAGCACCTACCGTTTATGTACAATTCCATGGAAAATGACAGGAAGTGCAATGTTAAATTTACTCCATGGGTGGGTTAACTGTAACAGACAGAGGGTCAGTTTAATACCTGCTAGAAAGGTCTGATCAACTAGTTAATTAATTATTTTTCAGTCATCCACACTTCTTCCCTCTTCCCTCCTTTGTAAGCATCTATAAACACATTTATAACATGTTATAATGTATTCATAAGACATTATAAACATGGTCATAAATATTTATAAAAAAGAATTACACTGAATTACACTTTATAGCCATGTTTATGATACATTATGAATTGTTAATATAATCCATTATGAATAGTGTTAATAACATGTTATACTGTCAGTGCCAAAGAAGTCAGTCCCAGCTTGGAGAGTGCAAAGTAAAAACAAATACCAAGCTAACGGTGGTGTACATTACCTTTCCCACATTGGGTAAAACACTGATGCAGCTCTAGTTTAAACTCTGACATTTGAAGCCTGTAATGTGCTTTACTGTGTATGTTTTAGTGTTTCAGTAAATCCTTCAGTAAATATTTCAACTTGAAGCCTCACTCTTAACACTGGAGGAGGCTTTAGTACAGTACGCTTTACTTTACTTAGAGCGGACAAATATAACTTATGAGCTCTTATAATTTGTTATGATCAGTACTTATAATGTATTATGTAATAAGCATATAATGCATAATGCACTTTTATAAATATTTATAGCCATGTTTATAATGTCTTATGCATTCATTATAACATGTTATGAATGTGGTTATAGATGCTTACAAAGGTGACATTTATAGAAAGTGTTACCAAAATACTATATTTGACTTTGTTTACTAAATGTGGTTTAGTTGCAACACTGTGTAAACTAACTCTGCAGTGCAGAGGCTGTACCTAAGCCCAGCTAACACTTGCTGTGAGCTTGTCAGCAGCTTCAAAACGGTGCTGCCTTGTAGGAAACAAGACGGTGATCAAAGTAATATAAGTATGGATTTTGTGATTCACACAAACAGCTCAGTAACTGAAAAAACTTTTGAAAAAAAAAATGTCTTACATGCCCTGAAAAGTGTTCTTTGGCACAGAGCGCTCTGAATTTTGGTGGGAGGCAGTGGCTAGGAAATGTAGTAATGTGGCCAGAAACTCACACTGCTTGACCTTCTATAATAACATAAAAAGTCTGAGTTTAGTTGTGCCCTATTTTAGGTTGTTCCCCATGCTCCCCTTTTGAAAGCAAAAACATCAGGTTTTAACCATTAGTTTTTAATCCTTATGGTTTCTTATGGTACAATTAAGTACAAGATATTATTTTTTTTAATGTATTTCTGTGCAGATTAGATACAAAATAATCCACTTGCATAAGGCAAAGGTAAATGAGTAAAAAAAAAACTGAGTTTCTCAAGATTTAAATAAATAAATAAATAAATCAATCAATAAAATAAAATAAAATAAAAGGTATAGAGAAAATGAGAATCATAACAACCATGCAAGTATGCCACTAAAACTGTCCCTCTCAGATACACAGCAAATAGGAGAAAATCAAGCTCCACTCTTGCTTCAGATCTAAAAAAATCCACAGGTGTTTGTGTCCAACCAACCAATGTGAGAAGACAACTCAACACGTTAAGTCTGAGAGGATGTGTAGCTGTCGAGGAAATGAGACAATTGCAAATGCAAATAATACCAAGAAGCTGCTGGTGTTCTCAGAACAATGAACTGACCAGCCCATAGTTCACATCTCAACATCACTGAATGTATTTGGAATTTTTAGGATTGTGGGAAGAAGGGAGTGCAACCAACTTTTAAGACTGAACTTGTGTTAGCCATCCTGTAGTCCTTCATCAATGGTCGGTTTCTTACCACAGTGGCTCTTATGGCTGGATATTTTTGAGTTGTGGACCACTGTTAACCTGTCAGTGATGCTTGTTTGTCATGTCCACCACTAGTCCACCACTCAAACAATACTCAGCCAAGAGTAATCCCCTGGTCATAAACTAGCTAAAGCTGCTGGTGCTCTCAGAACAATGAACTGACCAGCCCATAGTTCACATCTCAACGTCACTGAATGTATTTGGAATTTTTAGGATTGTGGGAAGAAGGGAGTGCAACCAACTTTTAAGACTGAACTGTGGAGGTGTGGAAAAACATCTCTGCAAATTTCTTTGAAAAACTCTCAAAAGGAATAAAAGCTGTAATACAGGCACACTGCAAATATGAATACTGAATAAATTATTTAGTCATGGAAGCTTCTGAATAATTTTCTCTCAAATATTTTCTGCTCTTAATGCTGAAAAAAAATGTACTAAATGGCTATTCTAACTAGAAATGAAAATGAATTGAATGCAGGTCTTTGACTTTTGCACAGTACTGTTTTTATTGTACTCCAGAAGAGCCTCTTATAGCAAAGACACAAATATTTCACAAGTGAAAAAAATAAATAAATAAATTAAAAAAAAAAAAACTTGTTTACTTGTAATGTGTGACATGAAATGGCATTTGTGATGATATGTTTCTTCACGTGATAACAGATTTAACACATGAAGACGTGAAGTGTGCAAAAACTACATTGTTTATTCATGTGCTTTCTTTCCAAAAGGGGCAGATCGTTTAGAAGCCTGCTGATGCACTACAGTGCTAAAATATCTGGTTTATATTTTATTTTACTGCATGTAGTAACAGAAATAAATTTTGGTAACACTTTACTATAGGGTGCTGTTCATAAGGCAACATGACACCTACATAAGCTTGTCATGACAACTGACATAACCCTACATAATTGTTTATAAATGCTTGTTCCAATAAGCGTCATTGGCTATAAAGGTTACATTTGCCAATTTTGATCAAAGTAGCCTTTATGACAGATGACAGATTTAGTCCCAATTTCTATATGTTTTTTAAGACTTATGTATCAGCATCCACATATGTGCATATCCAAAATATCAGACATCAGCTACAAAACCCAAAACTTCAATGAAAACACCATTAGAAACATTAGCATGTGTTTAATATAGGATAAAATAGTGGCTCATACTATGGTACATGTGGAGGAACACAACTGCTGTTTCAGCCATGCTATCACCATGGAAACACATACATGGCTGCATGAGGCTGTTGGTCATCTCTTTTCTCTATTCGCAACCATCAGTTACCAACAGTATAGAGCTGGCCAAATTATTAGAAACCATTTCTTTACAGAGATTGTAGCCCATCTTGCATAAACTTGTGTTAGCCATCCTGTAGTCCTTCATCAATGGTCAGTTTCTTACCACAGTGGCTCTTATGGCTGGATATTTTTGAGTTGTGGACCACTGTTAACCTGTCAGTGATGCTTGTTTGTCATGTCCACCACTAGTCCACCACTCAAACCATACTCAGCCAAGAGTAATCCCCTGGTCAGAAACTAGCTAAAGATGAAGGGGGTAAAAGGTGCATGATAACCACAGTCTATAACTGTAGTGGACCTACAATATAGGCAGAACTCATAAAGTGGACAATGAGTGGAAGTAGGTGTTTCTACAGTGTTCTTAGAAATAATACGTTCTCTTTATACTTCTATTTCAGTGATCGTGGTGCTGTTCTCAGCTCTGCGGCGGCAGCGACGGAAGGAACCTCTGATCATCTCCAAAGAAGATGTGAGGGACAATGTGGTCAGCTATAATGACGAAGGTGGTGGCGAGGAGGATACTCAGGCATTTGACATTGGCACGCTGCGCCACCCGGAGGTCATGGAGAGCAACAAGTTGAGGCGCGACATCATCCCCGAGATGCTGTTTCCATACCACCGGCCTTCGCCCATGAACGAATGTTCGGACGTGAGGGACTTCATCAGCAGCCGGCTGCAGGAGAACGACACTGACCCATCAGCGCCCCCTTACGATTCTCTGGCTACTTATGCTTATGAGGGAAATGGTTCAATCGCTGAGTCATTAAGCTCCCTGGAGTCCTCGGTAACGGAGGGAGACCACGAATACGATTACCTCAGCAGCTGGGGGCCTCAGTTCAAAAAGCTGGCTGATATGTACATAGGAAAGGATACCTGTACATCAGGACTGACTAACTAGCCCTGGTGATCTGTGTTCGCAAACACTACGTAAATATTACGTGAGGTCCTGGGCTGTGAGCCGACCTCTGTATACCAGACGGATCTACTTCAGATGAAGTCTCTCCTCACTTGTTTTCTACTGACCCTCGCTGACTTTCACTTTTGTTATCTGACAGATTCTTTGTTGACAATGTCGTGGCAATTTCGTGCTGATGAGAGGAGTGATGGTGGTCTTTGTCAATGCTTTTTGTTCACTAGCCGAATTAAAAAAAAATAAAAAATTAAAAAAATCATCACTTGAAGCAAATGAATGGTTGACCTTGGCTAAAGAACAATCACACAAATACAACAACGAGACCAATCCAGCTTCATTTGCTTGTGTGAATGGTTTCCTTCACTAAAACTGTGGATAACATTGAAATCAACTTATAGGCGTATCATAGAAATGCTGCAAAACACTGGCTTGTTTCTGAATGTTGTCAAAGTGTTTTATATCCATATTTTTTATGAATCTATTTTAATAAAAAATATGAATGCATTGTTGTCCTCCATGTATTCTGTAAACATTCTCACACTGTCATTCCAAAATGTCCAGAACCAATACTAGAGGTACACCTGGAGGAATCAGTAGGTGCGGATTTGTGAAGCCTTGCTCCGTTTAATAAAAACAGAGCGGAGACAGTCAACAGAAAACCTGGACAAATAGAATTCTGGATTTAAAGCTGCAGATGTGGAGATCCCCAAACAACAAAGAGGTAGCCTTAGTAATAAGTTTTTTTAAACAGAGAAGGAAAGGGTCAGGTGCAATGTCCTCTCTGAATTCACAGTTTGAGCTTTCAATCAAAAAAACAAAAGTGACATAAATAACCATACAGAGGAAAGCTGAATAGTTTGCTTAAGGTTTCTTTCTTTATTTATTTGTTTTTTAATAAACGCCTCTGTTAAAACCTGAGATAGACTTACAAATAAGTGAGCTGTATGAGAAATATGCAATGTGGGTGAAAAATATGTTTTCGGTAGTGCTTGGACCTGCCTCAGTCCTGGCCATTGGTCTTGCCAAATCTATTTTATGCTCTTGACCAAATACAAATAACATTTGGTTAAAAAGTAGAACCCTGTTTCTAAAAAAGTTGGGACCTGTGCAAAACGTAAATAAAAAAAGACAACATATTAAATGTTGAAACTGAGAAATTTTGTTGTTTATTTTATTTGATGTCAGCAAGACATTCAAAAAAGTTGGGACGGGGGCATGTTTACCGCTGTGTTTCATCACCTCTTCTTTTAACAAACTCTGTACGCGTTTGGGAACTGAGGAGACCAACTGCTGGAGT
This sequence comes from Colossoma macropomum, assembly GCF_904425465.1. NCBI lineage: Eukaryota > Metazoa > Chordata > Actinopteri > Characiformes > Serrasalmidae > Colossoma > Colossoma macropomum. The sequence continues at coordinate 3,046,575 of NW_023494807.1, read as the reverse complement.
TTTGACAGTGAAATGTGTTTCCATTCTTGCTTGATATAGGATTTCAGCTGCTCAACAATTCAGGGTCTCCTTTGTTTTATTTTTTGTTTCATAATCTGCCAAATGTTTTCAGTGGTGACAGGTCTGGACTACAGGCAGGCAAGTTTAGCACCTGGATTCTTTTCCTATGAAGTCATGCTGTTGTAAAATAATGTGGTTTGACATCGTCTTGCTGAAATAAGTAAAGACTTCTCTGAAGAAGACGTCATCTGGATGGCAGCATATGATGCCAAAACCTGTATTCAGCATTCAGTATTAATGGTGCCTTCACAGATGTGCAAGTTTTTTTTTAGATGTCATCACTGTCCAAAAACAAAAACAACAATCTCCAAAGTAGTAACTCTAACCTAAAAATATCTCAACCAGTTTTTATGTAGTCCATGTAATTAATAAATAATAAGCTTCGGTAAGTAATAAGTATGGGATTTTTAGGAGTTAAAAAGATTTTATTCCAAACAATTTTGGAACATTTCTGTCAATGTAAATGTTGACTACTATTCTCAAATGATGTAAAAAACTATGTATATATATATATATATATATATATATATATATATATATATATATATATATATATATATTTTCCTATGGTTTTTATTAGGTCTGTTCCATGTAAAGCATGATTTTTTTTAATGAATTTGACAGCCTTTCATAACTTTGATGCTTTGCTAACTGACTCAAAGTCACACACATTTATGATGTCAGGTGAGTGGCATTATTGATTAGACGCGTTTGTTTGGTTAATTTGGATAAGTAATAAGGGACTTTCTGTTTCACTTACATAACAGCTAGTGTTCTTGGAATTGTATACAGACATCTATTCATGTGGCATCTATACTGCCCCCCAGTGTTCAGTTGCCTTCTTCTCATTAGACAGTGGAATTAAAGTCAATGGCTGTGTTATTAGTGTCGTTAAAGATATCTAAGTCTGAGGCAAGTTACTGAGAAAGTGTCTGGCTGACAGCAATGCATTTTAGACAGTTATTTACTCTTCCCGATGAAGGCCATGCACTATTGCATCAGTACTGCAGAATGGTGAAGTGATGCAGTATAAAAATTAGAGCTGTAAGTGTGACTTTTATTTCAGACTGATCAAAGTGTCGCTCAGTGTGAAGGGGAAATGTGATTAGCGTGCGTGCTCCTGTCAAAATACTGTTACACTTCAATGCATATTTATATATTTAAAAAACAAACAGCTTACTTTTGATCATTCGACAATGTCTGACATAAACGAAGCATTTGACCCCACCTTTCCAGCAGACAGCAAACAATTTCCGCATCACTCTGAAGTACTTTGTCCTTCCTGAGGGTTTTCTAACCAGAAATCATTTGTTCGCTAATGTTTTGTATCATAATTTTCTTCCTTTGTTATTATTTTTTTTTTTTCCATTTTTTACTTTCTGACAATTTCCTATTGTTTCTGTGTAAAAAGAGTAGTGATGCTCCTCCATGATCATTTTTACCTTTTGTTATTCAGGTACTGAATTGAATAACTCATGGAAAAGTGACTAGCATAGCCTTAGTCGCTTTGACCGCTGAGCTCGCAAATCTTTTTCTTCTGCAGTGAGTTTGCCTGGCTGTTACATGATCTAAAGCATAGCACAACCCACGTGTGGACCTGCATCCACTTATGATATAATGATTCATATAAGTGTAGGAAGCAACTTCATTCTTCTTCTCAGGTGAATCTATATTATGAAACTTAAAAACAGCGACTAATAACTTTTTGTTGTTGTTGTTGTTGTAAATATCACTTACTGCTCCTTTACAGGCTTTAGTTCAACTTTTATCTTGATACAAGTTCATCTTGATATATTTTAATGTTATTAACATATAACTTCACAAACTAGGGGTACTAAAATAAAATAAACAATAATTAATTGAAGTTATTAAGACAGAACCATGTAGGCTGTTATTGTTTTTTTAATATTTTTATGATATTTAGTGATAAGGGCATTTGTTGGATTCATGCAAAGCAGGGATTGCTTGGATTCATTCAAACCAGAAGTTGGTTGGATTCAATCAGTGCGGAGATTTGTTGGATTCATTCAGAGTGCGGATTGATTGGATTCATTCACTGCCAAGACAGGTTGCATTCATTTAGAGTGGAGATTGGTTGGATTCATGCAGAGCAGGGAATGGTTGGATTTTTTCAGGGTAGTGATTGTTGGATTCGTTCAGAGCGGCGATTGGTTGGATTCATTCATAGCGGGGATTGGTTGGATTCATTCAGAGCAGGGATTCATTGGATTCACTCAGAGCAAGAACTGACTGGATTCATTGCGGGGATTGGTGGGGTTCATTCAGAGCTAGGATTGATTGGATTAATTCAGAATGAGGACTGGTTGGATTCATTCAGATCAAGGATTGGTTGGATTCTTTCAGAGCAGGGATCGGTTGGATTACTTCAAAATGAGGATCAGTTGGATTAATTCAGAGCAGGGATCGATTGGATTCACTTAGAATGAGGATTGGTTGGATTCTTGCAGAGTAGGGATTTGTTGCATTCATCTTGAACAGGTGCTGGATACCAAAAAACTTTTAATCGTTTGTACATACAGTGTTGTTTTGTGGAAAGTAATTTGTGCTGGGTGGAGATGAAGGCTAATTAAGCCTTTGTCTTAAAGAGGACTTTAGGCTTTTGGTCTTCATGTGGTCTTGCTCTCATTTTTACTCAGGCATGACTTGGTCTCACACTCATTTAGACTCAGTCTTGACTTGGTCTTGCCCCCTTCATAGTCACAGTCTTGACTTGTCTTGAACTCAACAAAAGTGGTCTTTAAAACAGCTGTAGCAAATAACTGCCTTTGAGAATCCCTAATTCCCAAATTTAGGGCCAGTTTCCCAAACCCATATTAATTAACCACTGGTATTATCCCAACCACAAATCTTAGCTAATGGATCCAAAGTAGAAGATTAGTCAGCTGAAAGCCATCATCACTGTCCATGTCCCAGAATCTATTTATAATGCATCATTACCCAGGGCATTAGGAAGGGTAACAGTTTACAAGTAGAGCATGAAGGCATGAGACAGTATAAAGTGATAAAATGCTTGCTATTTTACTAAAAGGTTTTTCATAAGGTAAATTAGTGTTCTGTTCTTCATGATCTGTTCATTTTTTCATTTTAGGCCTTAGAGTTGTAATCATCATTTTGCTATACTATTTTTAATATAATCACACATTTACATAATTTATTGCATAGTTGCATAGTTACATTTATATTTAGTTTATATTCTGTATTTTCATGTATTGCCATTTGGGTCAATTTCAACTTATGACACTTCATAAAAATCAAAATAATGCAAGCAACAATAACTTTTCATCTCTCGAATAATTAGAAAATAGTTCTTATTCTATTCATGAACACAAAATTGGTATCACTTGAAAGTTTAGAATCCATAGTTTTGACTTTGACTTTCATCTTTGGCTCCAAATGAAATTAAAATAAAACTCACGTTCAATTTATTATCACAGGCGATACCTATTGGGTCACGCTTAACACTGTAAACTCACCATGAAGGCTCCAGTTGGAGACAGAATAAATGAATGGGTACAAGATGAAACTCTAGCTGCTTCAGGGGAAAATGAGGGGTTGAAACAGAATGTAAAATATCAGTTCTTTTGTTTATTGTGGTGTGAGCGTAAAAGAAGATGTGAGAAAAATTGTGCTTACAACCCCCTTTTTTGTACAGGCAGCAGGGGAAAGGCTGCCGAACAATACTGAAAAAAAAGCTGAAATAGCAGGAAGGTCACTTTTAGCCATATAACTACTCTCTGTGGTAGAGACACAAACCTATATAACAACAATAGCACACCAAATGTCTGTTTAACAAAGGTGGGGAGCGACACACTGGGTGCAGCTTTGCAAATAACTCCCCTAAAGCCCCTTCTGAAACATGGAGTGGGTGGTGAACCTCAACAATGTGTTTAATGCATCACTTCTCACATGGAGCAACAGCGACTAAAATCATAGCGAGTCATCTATAGTTGAAAGTCCACTGACAAATTGCAAATACATACTGCCTAGTTATATAATTTGTAAAACTAACACATAAAAAGATAAATAACTATTTGTATTATGTTTGACAATATGAATACAGAGAATGCAAATTATTTATGGGACTATAAGTGGACTCTTGCTCATTTTGTCTCATAATTTTACATGATCCACATATGGATTGTACATCTGGAAGCACTTTTTGCACAATTAAAAAAAAAAAGAACAAATTACTGCTAAACTCCATCTTCAAGTTTAGTCTGACAGAGCTTAATTTTACAGCAACATCAAACTGAGAATTAAAAAATTTCTTGTTCATAGACTACAGAATGTTGCCTGAATGTTGTACATACAACAGCATGTTCTACAAAATGAACCAAGGATAACCAATGATGAACCAAGGACAGTCTCAACTGAAAATATGTTGAAATGAACCCATTGATATCCATATTTTCTGAGCTTCTCTGAGCACAAATCTGAAGACATTTCGGTAACACTTTCTATGAATGTCATCTTTGTAAGCATCTATAAACACATTCATAACATGTTATAATGCATCCATAAGACATTATAAACATAGCTATACATATTTATAAAAATGCATTATATGTCATAGCCATGATTATTATGCATTATGAATTGTTAACATAATACATTATAAGTACTGATCATAACAAATTATAAGAGCTCATAAGTTGTATTTGTCCGCTCTAAGTAAAGTGAAGCATACTGTACTAAAGCCTCCTCCAGTGTTAAGAGTGAGGCTTCAAGTTGAAGTATTTACTGAAGGATTTACTGAAACACTAAAACATTCACAGTAAAGCACATTACAGGCTTCAAATGTCAGAGTTTAAACTAGAGCTGCCATCAGTGTTTTACCCAATGTGGGAAAGGTAATGTACACCACCGTTAGCTTGGTATTTGTCTTTACTTTACGCTCTCCAAGCTGGAACTGACTTCTTTGGCACTGACATTATGTTATTAACACTATTTATAATGCATTATATTAACAATTCATAATGTATAATAAACATGGCTATAAAGTGTAATTCAGTGTAATTCATTTTTATAAATGTTTATAACCATGTTTGTAATGCCGTATGAATGCATTATAACATGTTATACATGTGTTTATAGATGCTTACAAGGTGACATTCATATAAAGTGTTACCGAAATTTCTTCAAATTCATCAAACCATATGACTAAAAAGCTCATTTTATTACACGATTCATACAAGTACACCCTTAAAGTCTAATCAGCCTTATGTGGGCCTTCACTTGAATTCTTTGCTCTTGCATCAGTATGAATAATTTTCTTCCCAATTTAGTAATACTCAATTCCACCCAGTAGTAAGGACTCCTCCAATCACATGATACCACCAGTGCTAGGAGAGCAAAGGCTAGCACAGGCTTCCTCAAAGTCATGTGAGGCACCGCAGCATCTTTTCGAACTACTGCTAATGCAAACTCATTGGACAGCTGAACACGCTTGGAGGAGAACACTAACCACCAGTTCTATTACATGAGCTAACAGATGCCTGAGCTGGCTAGCATGAGTAAAGGGGGGGAACAGGGGGCCCATCCTACCCACCTGGAGAGAATAAGGTCAGTTGTGCTCTCTTAGTCTCCTGTCCATGGATGGCTGTAACATCTCTGACAGAACTTGTAATCTCCTGGTGATAAGGCCATCGTTTAGACAGTTTTGTCACTGGGGAGCCCCTTTTTGGTAGACCCTAACCATGTTAGAGGGTTAAGCTATGTTAATGTTATGCTAATGCATGATGTCCTTGCCTGGGCAGAGAATCAAAGCCCAGTCTGCTGGATGGAGGGCAGAGGTGTTATTTGCTGTGCTATACAAACTGCAAGCAAGAGGGCAGGTGGTGTAGTGGGTAGCACTGCTGTCCTCCACTCAGCAGACAGAGGTGCATCATTCTGTATGATGGTGTCTTCCAACAGATGTAAATGTAATTTATGCTGTTTTTGTTTTTTAAAAGTGATGTTTGTCTGATGTTTAATTGGCAGCCTAATGTTGGAGAAAACAATTAGTTAGACAGTTAGTTCTAACCTCACTGGCATAGGGAGAAAATAATCCCACTCTAGAGTCAAAGGTTAACAACATAAAACAAAGAGAGTAGCACAACGAAGTCAGATTAAAGCCAAAAGTTGTTTTCTCTTTTTCTTGCCAGAAAGTTGGATCTTATTCAAAGTTACCATGGATGTATATTAACCACAGAGTCACTAGACCAAGAGATATAATGTCAGGGTGGGCTACATCCAAAACAAAGACTAACCCACAAAGCTTCCTTCTGTCAAACAAAACAAAACAAAAAGAAATCTAAATAAAATCCAAACTCCTTATCTAACGCTCTAGCTGGTAAAAACAGGAGAAAACAAACAAACAAACAAAAAAAAAATATGGCACCCACTCCTACAACTCCTGTAAGACTCATGGGTCTACAAAATTGTGACAACTTTTCAGCAATGTTTAGTAAGGAGTTCAAGAGGTCAACATATCTGAAAGACAACAATTGACAATAAACAACAAGGCTAATAATCTAACAGAGAACAACATGCATTTTAAAAGCCCAAACTGAGGTGTCTGTCACCACACTAAAACACCCTGGGTCAGCACTGGTCATTGGTCTGGGCCTTTTCAGCCTCGCATCAATGTTGTGGACCAATCACGAGGTACGATCATACGCAACCAAAAAAAACCCTTTTTTTTCCCCAAAAACTTTTAAATGCAAGAAAGGGCATCAACCAAAACATTCTCAGAACAAATATCTAACATATAACCGTGTTCAAGTTCTACATACAGTTCAAAAGCTCAGTGTGCAAACATGCGGAGGTTCAGTTAAGTCCTAGGACATACCAAAGAATGACTTCTAAATCTGCTGTTGAGAAAACTCTTTGTGCTTCAAGCTGCTTTAAGATTGCTTAAAATTTTTTTTATAGTGTGGCCGTCTGAGATGGGCAGTATGGTTTTGTGGACTGAAAAGCCTAAATTTCGGGATGATTTAGATTGTAAAATGCAGAAAATGCAACCTACCTCTATGACTGAACTTTCGAGTTTTGGAGAAACATCCTCAAGAATTTCCTTTAAAACCCTCAACAATGCTAGATTAACCTTCTGTGGACTGAGGGCATTTTCTTGATTTTTGCATGCATTCTTAAATTCATCTTTAAAGGCTCTTGCATTAGAAATGATACCCATATATTATATATAAGAATATTCAGAACAATCTCAGCTCTCTCTAAAATGAGAGCCATTTTGACCTGGAGCACTGTCTACAGAGATAATTCCACCCTACGTCTGAAATTTAGAAATTTTCACAAGAATATTTTGGCTCATAACTCCAGATGTGAGTCACGTATGATCTTGCGAAAAGATGGAAACCAAAGGATGATCCTTTAGATTCAAAAACTGTTTAAACCATATTTCTCTGCTGTATTACAGCAAAGATATTAACAGAAACATATGATACATTCTATATCTTTTGGTCAGCTCTGTCCCAGATTAGGCCCAGTGGTGTGGTTTACTTTTGGCAGACTTGTGGCCCTAATCTGGTATGGATGTAGCCCACATCTAGCAAACGTGAGTGGTCCACCCAAGTGCCGTCAATCTGCAGGCCAGATGAAAATGGGGGATCTGGCCCAGAAGAATTTTGCAATCTGGGAAGAAACATCTCACTTGACATGTCGGAGTGTTCGTAAGCCCCAAAGGGTTAATCGAATCATTTAAACATTTGACATGCTAGAAAAATTTGACACCATATTTTAAGTGAATGAATACTTAATTTAGTTATTGGACATGGATGGGTTAACTGCAGTTCAGCCTTGCTGTCTCTACTCTGTTACACCTAATGGAAATGTGTGGCATAATTAAATAAAGCTCATAAAACATACACACAGCACTGCACCCATTTCATTTATGAGCACATAGCTCTCCAAACGATAATGACCACTCTGATCTGGCGATTAACGCGATACACCAAGTTGCAGAGCACTAGGGACCACAGTAAGGACACGGTCGGGTCCACTTGATCATCGGCTGCGCTCGCCGCATGTGGGTACGGCATCTCCGAATCACGCCTTAATTGTGGCTGCGTAGGAGGGGTGGAAATTGCTCTCTCCAAATATAGTGCATTAATAATACACTTCAGAACATCAGATGCTAGTTATGAAGGGTTCTTCCCAGCTGTACACCCCCAGGAAAACACTTTAATCATGTTTGATGGTTTAGGCAAGAGCAAGAGCCCTTTCGGAGTGAGTGTCACTCCATTTGATGCACCGCTTGAGAAGCTTTGGTCTTTGGCATGCTGTCAGTTTATGGGATAAGTGCAGAAAACTCTGTGCTTGTCAGAGCAAGAAGCTAATATCTTCAACGTCTGCTGAACGTATTGGATGTCTACACTTCTGAAGGCAGAACAGAGGAATCTCCCGCTGAACAGCCTTCATGACTAGCAGACAAATCTGAGAAAATGGCAAGGAGTGAATGAAGGAATATTTAGGAAGTGCTCTATGCTCTATGATAAAAAATTAATCATTTAATATGAGACAGTTGCAAAGATCAGAGACCACCTTTCATTTACTTAAAGTACAGTCAGAATGACCATTAAGTAAAATTCACTTGTTTTTCAGCTTAAGGAAAGCCAGAAACCTATGTTTAACAGAAAATCACAAAGAAGTCTCAACAACTACATATAATTTCAACTGTTTTAGTATTTTGTATGCGCACTCTTTATTATAGCTCCCATTCTTTTCAAGGGACTTTTCCTCAGTTTTTAAAAAGAAAGCTTCAGGGAAATTTTTCCACACTTCCAAAGCTCAGTTGTAGAAGTTGGTTGCGTGTTCTGCTTTTCATGATCCAAGTAATCCCAAACACATTCAGTGATCTTGAGATCTGGACTGGCTTGGGGTTGTCAGTCCATTGTTCTGAGAACACCAGCATCTTCTTTGTTTGATTTGCAAATATTGTTCATTTTTGTCTACTTCCTTTTCTCAGTAAGAGCTTCTTTACAGACACCCATCCTTTCAGACCCATTGCGCTGAGTTTTCTTCTCACAGTGGAAGGATGGACAGAAACAGATGTTTTCAGATCTGAAGCAGCTTGATTTTCTCCTCTCTCTCAAAGATAAAAGTGCTGTTTATCAGATTTTGCCAGTTTTGTTGGTCTATCAGGTCTTGCATGGTTGTTAGGGGCCCTATTTTTTCTCATACACTTTGGGCTACAGTCATGATCTTGGTCTCATTTGAAAGGTAACTCTCTTAAGTTCTTTCCAGAATAAATGTATAAATTACTGACATGTAGTAACAGAGGCTAGAATGGAGGAGTTTATTTCTGCCAGGCTCATAGATCTCTAAACTGATCTCTGACTCCTGCCATTTTATCAAGACCACATGCTTTGGATTATGATATGTCTGTGGAGAGTGGGGGGGGGGCTTTGAAGGTGAGGTCACACAGATTTGCTGGCATTTGCTCATTCTGTTCTTATGCTGCAAATGAGATGATCATTACTGCTGTGAATAAATCATAAAATGGTTTGGGGAATCGAATCCTGAGATTTCAAGCTTTCTAATGGTCTATTGCATTCATTGTATTGCTGGTCGATGTGATGCATAAAAACGATGTTTAAAAAATCAGAAGTGAACGCTTCGATGGGAGTGTACCGGTACCAGTACAGTCATCTAGATAAGGTTAATAATAGAGCTCCACTTTTGGAAACTCCTGTTTTTCACTTAGTTTTCTTACTCATTCATCCAGTTTAGCCTTCATATCCAATCTTTTTTGAAATATGTCCTGAAAAATGAATAACTTGTATTTAATGGCCCAGTTTGATTGGAAAGCAAATAAATGAACGGAGGTCTCTGACTTTTGCACAGTGCTGTCTTTCTTAGAACATGATTCTTTGCCCTCAGTATGTGCTTAGTGTCCACTTTTCTAGAAATGATATTGTATATTGGACTATTATATTGGATTATTATTATATTGGACTACTAGTTTCTGCCCACTTCATTACAAGCATCTTATAGGTCCATTGTATAGGTGTATGATTACAGACTGTAGTTTATCTATCAGCCACCCTCTACAACCTTTATTACAGGATGGCAGGGCTGTTGACCAGATGTTGTTTGAGGGGTGGACGTCTTGCTCTAGCACAGAAGTTTTGCTGGGGTTCTTATACACATTAATGTCACTGCTAGATTGAAAGTGCTCCACCAACCAAAACTATCAAGCCAAGAGCAGCCCTTTGGTCAGAAACTGACCAAACCACTAATGAAGGGCTAGATTCTCCAGCTGTGCACCAGGAGGAGAATAATGAAGGAAATTAAGGTTTTAATCTAACTTTCACACTGATGCAACTGGTGAACTTAATTGGTCTGTTGCTAATTTCTGTTATATCATATCAGAGAAAGTTATAATATTATACTTTTTCATAACTGATACATGTGTTTGAACACCAGCATGTCTCAGTTCCTCAAAAATCTAAAAATTCTTAACCTAATGTTTCTTATTGCATATGGCACATGACATGAGACAGCAGCAGAGGGCACTACTCACTTGAATGTTGCAAAGATTTTATTCCATTTTTTATTATTGTTTTTACATTTGACATTTTTAATTAACTCATTTCAATTCAGGGAATGAAAAGCACCATTCTGTAAAATAGGCTCTGAAAAAAAACTCATTCCAGAAGAAGTTTCATCTCAGCTTTTTATATTTTTTTGTATGTTTTATTTTCATAAATTATTTTCCTTTTTATATTCAAGTTGCTATTTCCGGCCTTTACCACAAGGTGGTGGAATTGAGCAACGCTGAAAATGTCACAGTGAATCAGAGAGCAAAGCAACTGTGGGTTTTATTTAATGGTCTGTTTCCTTTTTGAAATGAACTTTGTTTTTTATTATCCATTTCTATATAACTTACCTTTTTATTGAAGATGAAACTGAAATATTGTTCAGTGAAGCATGTAGAACTACTGAACTCAATACATTATCTGAAGTGTTTCATGCTTTCATATTTGGCCAGTCTTTGATTTACATGAGCTGGATAGTGAACTTAATAATATATGTGCAATTAGTGAAAACTGCATTGCATAAATGTCTTACTACAATGTAATTAACACGAATAGGTGCCATTGCTGATGCTAATACTGCAAATGAGCATAAAAAGTAATGTGATGGGAAAAAAAAAGTATAATATAAAATACAAATCACATCTGTGCAATAATTTAACATTTTTAAAACAAAGATGGACTATGGGTGGCAGTCTAACTTCACAAGCATTTATTTATAACAGTCCTGATACACAATGATGTACATTAGCAACCCACAGGCCATCACTAGGCATGACATCTCCCATCAAATTAATGTCAAAACATAACTTAGCTCAAAATGTTAGGTTTCTGTGCTGGAATGAGGTCTCCCTAGTGGTAATTGATTAGAACATTGTTTTGAGTTACAGTCGTTGCTGTATTTGGCACAGAATAACTGTATCCTGATATAAACCATAGTCCTAAAAATGCTCAGTAATTTGCATTTGTGGCAGAATAAAATATGTGCTGAAGTTTTTTCCAGTGGCGTTCTAACAAGCAGCAAAGCCTGTGAACATGCATCCATTATTTTAGTTATTTATTTATTTACATACCGGTTTATATATATATATATATATATATATATATATATATATATATATATATATATATATATATATATATATTCACAGAACTCATTGTATATCTTGATTTAAATAGCACAGAAAAGCTGCCCTGTAGATATACTGAGACATTATTGCCTTCTCTGACCAGTTAAACCCTCCCCCAGCCTCACCCAACAGCTGGCTATGCCCTCACAGGAATGGGAAAAGATGATGCTCTCTGCAGCAGAAGGTTTTGGTGAAAAGCACGTCTCCTGAATTGAGAGCGCACTGGAGTTCTGAGTGCTGTGAGTCATGCTGTGTTCATAAAGCAGCGTTGCATGATATACAGGACTGGCGCCAGGGCAGAATCAACAGGAAACGTCTGCAATTCTGAAAGGGGTGGTGATAATTGTGAAACATATTTTACAACAACTCATGTGGAACCACACAATCTGATTGGTACCCAAGTGAAACAATTCAATTTGAGTCATGCCCAAGTGAAACATTGCAAAATGATTGGTGTCCAAGAAACAATATCTAGTCTGATTGGTGCCCAAGTAAGGCTACATAATCTGAAAGGTACTTGAGTGAAACAGTTCCATAGGAATGGTGCCTAAGTGAAAGCGTGTAAACTTATTGGTGTCCAAATGAAACTATGTAAATAAGGACTAGACCTTCTCTGAAAAACACATCAGCATATGTTGCTCCAAAGTCTGTACATATCATTCAGCAATAATGGTGCCCTCACAGATGTGCACGTCACCCATGCCATGTGCACTAATGCACCCCCATACCATCACGGATGCTGGCTTTTGAACTGTGCACTGATAACAAGCCAGATGGTCCCTCACATCTTTAACCTAGAGGACAAGGCATCTATGATGTCGAAAAAGAATTTCAAATTTTCATAATGGACCACAGGACACTTTTCCACTTCCCCTCAGTCCATCTTCAATGTGATTGTGCCCAGAGAAGGTGGCAGCGTTTCCGGATCTTGTTTATATATGCTTTCTTTTTTGCATGGTAGAGCTTTAACTTGCATTTGTGCATGCAGCCACACACTGTTCACTGACAGTGGTTTTGTGAAAGGTTCCTGAGCCCATGCAGTGACGTACACCACAGAATCATGTTTGTTTTCAATGCAGTACTGCCTGAAGACCCAAAGATCACAGCCAGCCAATATTGGTTTTCGGCCATGCATTTCTCTGTATTCCCTGAATTCTTTAAAGATATAATGTAGCGTAGATGGGGAAGTTCTTTACTATTTTACATTTACAGACATTCTTGAATTGTTGCATCTTTACTTCTGAAAGACTCAGCGTCCTGGGATGCTCTTTTTTTTATACCCAATCATGTTATTAACCTTTTGCCAATTAAGCTAATTAATATGAGATGTTTCACTAGTTGTTTTGTTAGCATTAAACATCTTTACCAGTCTTTTGTTGCCCCTGTCCCAGCTTTTTTGAAACATGCTGCTGGCATCAAATTCAAAATGGTGATATATTTTTCAAAAACAACAAGTTTTTCAGTTTAATATGTTTAAAATGTTGTACTCAAGTCAAACTACATAATCTGATTGGTGCCCAAATTAAACTGCACCATCTGACTGATGATCTAATTGGTGCACAAGTGAAACACTGGAATCTGATTGGTGCTGAAGTGAAGCTACATAATCTGATTGCCACCTAAATGAAACTACATTATCTGATTGATGCCAAAGTGAAGCTACGTAATATAATTGGTGTCCAAGCAAAACTACTATCTGGTGCCCAATTGCATCAATGCAATCTGACCAGCTCCCTAAAATAATGTCTCTATGTGGAAATTAGGTCTTTCTGGTTATAATTGATTAGAATATCAGTTTAGGTTGACGTCATTGCTGTATTTGGCACAGAATAAATGTATTCCAATTTAAATCCAGCCCTAAAGTGATTTGGCTCTGTGTTTTGGGATTGTGGCAAGAAAAAATATGTGCTCAAGTTGCTTCAAGACAGAGTAGTGTTTTCACAAGCAACAAAACATGCATTTTTATTTACATATTTACATGATTATGCTTATTTAGAGCATAAATAGCAGTATATTTAACAGTACCGATTACATAATAAGATTCAAATGGCACATTGTAATAGCAGATCTGTATTGTAGATGTAGATGTACAGAGATAGCATTGCTTTCACCTCCAGAGAAAACCAATCCAGTTAAATCTTCTCATATCACCCCCTCCCCCAAACAGCTGCTATTGTCAGCAATATAGGCATTCATAATGTGATTGGTGCCTAATCGAATCTACGCAATTTGATTGATACCCAAGTGAAACTACATAATCTGATTGGTTCTAGGCAATCTGATAGAGCATCACTAATGAAAATTGTGCATCAACAGATGGACTACAGACTCTGTACATCCCTAAGATGTAGCTATTAGATAAGGAATTCATACAAAGTGGCTTGTAATATAGCCTGCAGCGTACAAATAGCAGTGCATCCATTAGTTTGCATTCATTTGAGAGAAAGACTTTTGCCCATGTTTGTACTTCTGTAAAAATGTATGATACATTTCTGCAGCTGTTAGTTATTTATCCTTTCAAACTGAGCTTGGAAAAAGCCAAACGTCTGCACTCAGCAGGCCTGCGGTGGGGGAGCTAGTTAGCTAGCCTAGCTGGGTGTCTTATGCACCTGTGGTAGGAGTCTTCATACTTCATACTTGGTATGAATTTTAGCTATCATCTATCATCTTACAGGCAATAAAATGTTTCCTGGGGTTTTTTGGGGTAAAGCTGCTTCATGAATTGAAATATTTCAAAGTGTAATGCTAGCCGTTGGCTCAGTTTGGCCAATGAGCACCATCAGTCGTGTCATTCCTTAAATACTTTAAGATGTGGAGATATTTTTCACCTTGTTAGAGATCTGTAAACAGAAATGAAACATCAAGCCTTCCGTTTCCTTCACGCTGTGCTGTTATGAATGACGTGGCAGACAAAGCCAGCTGGTAGAACGAGGAAAAGGCCGTCAAAGCCTAAACTTTGAAGACCTCTTTCTCAAGATGATGAGTTTCTGAAGGCAATGTCGCGACTCAGTATCTGGTGAGGATTACGAGTTGAGCAATCAATTTGAAATCACCATATGGCCATGTTTATTTTCGCTTCGACAAAATATAAACTGTAAAACTTCAGGAACCATGTATTTCATGATTAAATGGAACAGGTTTCTACCGTTAGAGGATAAGAGTGAATCCATTTTATTGAGGATAAAAGTGGCAGATTAACCTGATATGATGTGATGTGGCACAGAGTATTGTGAAATATACACTGACTGGCCACTTCAATAGGTACATTTACTTGTTTCTACACTTATAGTCAATTTTATGAGGTCCATTTATGCTATAGGTGCACTTTGTAGTTCTACAGTTACAAACTGTAGTCCATCTGTTTCTCTGCATACTTTGTTAGCCCCCTTTTTACCCTGTTCTTCAATGGTCAGGATCTCCACAGGACCACCACAGAGCAGGTACTATTTGGGTGGTGGATCATTCTCAGCACTGCAGTGACACTGACATGATGGTGGTGTGTTAGTGTGTGTTGTGCTGGTGTGAGTGGATCAGACACAGCAGTGCTGCTAGAGCTTTTAAACACTTCAAGGTGAGCAGTCCACCAACCAAAAATGTCCAGCCAAGAGTGTTCTGTGGTTCACGTCCTGTGTCCACTGATGAAGGACTAGTCTCTGAGCTGTATGTCTAAGTCAAGCCTCAAATCTTTGCAGTGCGATTCCAAGTGGAGTCTCAGAGGTATGAGTCATATCAAGTCTCGAGTCTCTGGGGTGTGAGTCCATGTTGAGTCTCGAGTCTCAGAGGTATGAGTCAAGCCAAGTCTCAAATCTCTGCAGAGCTTAAAATAAAAGGGCAAAACAGTTTGAAATGGCTGGTTAGTCTGTAGTTTGTAAGTATGCTTGTTAGCTGGTGTAATAGCTACACTAGCTGAAGTTTTAGTAACTTTTAAAGGAATTTGATCTGTAACTTAATCAAACTTCAGCTAGATTAGATGACAACTAAGGCTAAATTAGCTATTGCTAGTTTTACCTCTTTCCTTTAAGCACTACATGTACTGCATGTAGTGCTTCACAATGAAGGTTTTTCGGTAACACTTTCTATGAATGTCACCTTTGTAAGCATCTATAAACACATTCATAACATGTTATAATGCGTTCATAAGGCATTATAAACATAGCTATAAATATTTATAAGAATGCATTTTTGTTATAGACATGTTTATTATGCATTATGAATTGTTAACATAATGCATTATAAGTACTGTTTATAACAAATTATAAGAGCTCATAAGTTGTATTTGTCCACTCTAAGTAAAGTGAAGCGTACTGTACTAAAGCTTCCTCCAGTGTTTAGAGTGAGGCTTCAAGTTGAAGTATTTACTGAAGGATTTACTGAAACACTAAAACATACATAATAAAGCACATTACAGGCTTCAAATGTCAGAGTTTAAACTAAAGCTGCCATCAGTGTTTTACCCAATGTGGGAAAGGTAATGTTCACCACCGTTAGCTTGGTATTTGTCTTTACTTTACGCTCTCCAAGCTGGGACTGACTTCTTTGGCACTGATATCGCCACTGTCACACCCAACCTGCCAAAATGGTTCAACTTGATAAATTTTATCCTACGTACATTTTTGAATGTAGATCCTCTGAATTAAAAGATTGTTAAGGAGCCGCAATATGAATGAATTTTGCTATATGCAAGCTAACACTGCTGTGCAATGAATTGGCATTATAAGTCAGGCATATAACCTAAAACAAACCAGCAAGGCAAGAGTGGTAGCTAAGTTGCTTTTGCAGTAGTACAGTACATTATGAGTAGCAGGTGTTATTATATAACAGTGTTTTAGTTTAAGTAGACCTACTTTTATATGGCATCATATCAGAGTGTAGGAGTGGTAGCTTGCCATTAGCATGGATGTAGCAATGATCATACTTCAACACCTTAATGACCTCTTTATTCAATGTATCCAGTGACAACAGTGGAAAATCATACGTAGCACACAACATATCAGGTTTGGAAGCTTTTTTGTACACTACAAAGTGCAACAGTGCCTATTTAGCCCATTTCTTTTTTTCCATAGAGAAATCCAGGACTGCAGTGCTACTATACACATGATTTCTACTTAATAATGACAGGACTTAAGAGGGTACATAATGCATTTAGCACAGGCTCTAACTAATAAGAGACATAAGCAGCTGCTTGCTGTCCCTGCCACCAGGGCCCCCCTAACATCTTTTAGGCAATTACCATAATTTACCATTATGTTGTCTATTAAGATGCTGGAATGAGAGAAAAAAAATACTTTTGGTTGGAAAACAAGAAATAGTCAGTTTGGACAAAGAATGCTGAGGCGCCGTTAGAACCTGTTAGCATTCAATCATCAGCAATACACAAAATTGCCAGTTGTGGTAGTTGTTAATATTAGTTAGCCTCTAATTTTACAGTACATCAGCTAGCATTACTGATTTGCTAATCTTATGTAAACAATGTTAGGATTCCTAAGTTAGGAACATTTATTTAAGACTACAACAAATCAAATAAGTGACCAGCACTGGTAATTCAAAATGATAGCTTGAGGCCTCAGGGGTAAAATTATTCTATTCACTTTTGTTTGAAACCATTTACAAGGTGTAGTTCTGTAAGTGCCTAGGCTAAATGCTAGAGCCAGCCCTGATAGTTAACCAATTCAGGCTGTGTGCATTTTCTTTGGCCCTTAGTTAAAGTGAGTTTAATTTTAGCATTTGTAAGATTTAAGCTATAGTCGGTAGTTATAATGTGGTATAATGATACAATGCAATGTCAAAAAAAAGAAAAATGTCCTTGGTGTTACGTCAACTTGAGTTGACAGATGACACCTATTGGGATAAGGTTTCATACATATTTATTTAGGTCACCACATAAGCTAACTTCATGGACATTCACATGCAGGTCATTTGCCTTATACTGCTTCATTCTAATCTTTCACATTTCCACTTAACCTCCCGAATTTCATCACATTTCATCTCTTTCGCTTTCAATGTCATGCATTTGTCACGAAAACAGAACGAGGGCAGATGCTTCCCCGTGAGTAATGAAGGCACTGCGCGGTATGGACAGCATGTCCAGCACAATCATATGCATGTAGGTGATAATGTTAAAGGTTACTGCTCGCTTCAGCGCAGGTTTTAAATGTCTCCCTCTCAGAGAAGGACCTGATCTGCGAGCCGATGTGCTACAAGTCACACATTTGCTCACTGGCATTTTGGACCTTCATGGTTATGCTGTTCGCTGCTATCTCTGGGGCTGTGTTGACATTGCCCAGTGTCTTTAAAGAAATCCATATTTTCCTGGAGGCAATTTATGGTGCAAACAGAGCAGGGAAGATTTTCTGTAAATTGCTATACAGGATTACAGTCAATGTCTTATAGGATTTACATGAGGACTCTGCATGCACGTCAGTGTATTTAATTAAGGTCGGAATGAAAATTCAAAAGTATAGTGTTCCCTAAGGTAAGATTTTCCTAGCCTCGCTACTAAGGAACATCTTTATTATTATGTATCCTTGAGTGCAAAACCTCCTGCATGTTCCTTGCAGAACTAGAAGATCCTTAAACTGACAACACTGCGGGTCTCTAAATGTGAAAACAGTGCTGTAATCAAAAACAGTAATTCAAATGGAAGATATCGCAAGGACATCCAACAATTTATTCATCCAGCACTAGCATGCAGAATAAAGCTAATGGCCCCAAAGCTATCTGTATAAGAAAGAGGAGGTTTAACAATGCCAATCAAGTTAAACCATGCCACGTACACTTTATACCCTTGGTGTATGAGAACTTGCTTCTTTCACCCATTTTAGTGAAAAACGGGGAAAGTCTATTTTGATTTTAGCCAAACTAGCACTATTTAATGGCAAGCCCCCACAAGTGAGTGTATAACACCATATGTGGATCCACTGAACATTCTTAAAGCATTGCTAGCAGCTTTTACCAAGGATTGTGCAGAGAAAAGGCTTCTTATAGGATTATGTGTGTTTGCATGTTGTATAAGCTATCATGGTTAGTGTTAGCATGCAAATGTGGCTCGTTTTATGTAAAGGCTGCATGATGTTACATAAGATTTTAATGATGAAGCACCCTGTTATGATTTTGGTATCTATGGAAGCCTATTTTATGTAGTTACGAGAGAAAAAATGCATATATTTAATTTTTGTCTGTCTCTGTTTCTGGTAGTAGTATGTCAAAATTTAGACTTAATATCTCTTAGATATAAAGAGTTATAGCTTTTTGCAAAATTATGACTTATGTTGAAAGAAAGACTTTTATGGTTAGGATTTTTAGTCCCTGAGACAAAATAATAATGATATTATGACTCAAAATAATAATCAAAATAATAACTGATGTTATAACTCAATTTTTGCTTAGTTTCTCAGGTTTGGAGTCATTAATATGAAATTCATACTATGTCAACATAATGGGTTATAAAGTGGCAAAAGAGCAAGGGAATGTTCTTTTTGGGATAAAAAAAATGATCATTTCAACATAGCAAGTAAGCATTTTGAGACAATATGCTCTTTATGTAGAATCAGATTCTAGAGAACATCAGTTATTATTTGGAGATTCTAAGTCAGAATTTTGACAATTGCTGCTGGAAAGAAAGGAGAAAAAAAACAAACAGTCAGTCATTTGCAAAAGTCTGAACTGGTCAAATTACATGTTTTGTTGATTTTTGAAGTGAACATAATTAAACACATTCTCTGTAGTGAATATATCTCTCCACATTTTAATGCACAGTTACTGTTTATTATCTGAATTAAACACATTGAGAGAAAAAAAAAAACATAAAATAAACATGAAACATAAAATGTGGCCTGTGCAAAAGTTATGGCACATTTTATATTAATAGGTAATATTATTGTTTTTCTCATGATATGTTAAATTGAGCAAATAAAAATAAATTCTACACTACATTTTTCCCTGTGTTTGTAATGCAACCAGACTGGTCAGACACCTGCGGTTAAAATTGACCCGACTGGGGTTCAAGAGATTAAAATAAAAGCCAAGGTCAAAACCAAACCCCCCCCCCAAAAAAAAACAAAAAAAAACAAGTGAGCAAAACAGAGATAATGCAAGCAAATAATCCAAAAGAGAACAAAAAGAACCAAAATACTGGAAACAGGTATCAGGTATGGCACACGGGTAGAACAATACAAGAAACACACAACCTTTCATAGATCTAAACTAAAAGCCTGGGCTTATACACTAACTGAACAGGACATAATAATCAAACAATACTCAGGTGAGGTACAATGGTAATTGGTTTGTGTTAGAGATGAAACTGTCTTGTGATCTCCCAGGGGGTTCTGGGAGATCAATTCCATAAAGAAAGCAGGGTCAGAGTGATGCATGACAGTGTTAACTTGTTTTTACTCATAAAATCAACAAAACATGTAGCTTGACCAGGGGTAACCAATCCCTATGACTGTAAATGATTTCTTCTCTATTTAGTGGGAATAAACTTCTGTGGGTATCAGTTGGGTTGCCTGTTAAAAATGTATCATACATGCAATCAAATTACCACAAATAAAACTTTGAGGAAAAGTTCATCAACACTAATGCACATTTTACAGACTAGAATCATGTTAAACTCATCTAATCCAGTCATGTATTTTTTGTCAGCTCATTTTGTTTAAACAGGTGCATAAAACTAACAAATTCTCAAGATCAAGAGTACACACCAAATCTCTGTTCATTTCATTTGCAAGTATGTGTGCATTATGCTTGGCAAGGATGTTCTTCGGCAGTTCTGCTCTAACATCTGGCAGTGACAGAAGGCTCTCACTATGTTAATACCTACTGAATTGGAATGAAGGGTAACCACAACACCAGGGGCATAATCTTTAGTAGAAAGCTTGTCTGAGAGGGATGCATTGGTGTAAGTTATGGGCTGATAATGCTAAACAATGGTGAAGACCGTATTGTGGCTGATGTCAGTGCTGATACTAATATTTTATTTAAAATTATTTTTGGCATTAAAAAAATAAACAGACTGTACACCATTTCTGTTGATGCATGTAAAGCTTTTCATTCTGACTCGATTCCTTATGAATGTATAACTCTTTTATACAATAGTACACTAGCAACACATTGGCAACCATCTGGTATTTCATTCCAATAATAAAGGGTAGCATAGCAACTGACTAACCACATCCTAGCAACCACCTTAAACACTACACTATCTAATAACACTCTAGCAACCACTTTGGATACCTTTGCAACCACTTAGCAAAACACAAGCAACCCCCAAAAATACCACCTAGTAATATCCTAGCAACAATGCAGACAACCACCTAAAAAAATACCATAGTAACCATCTACTAACACACAAACAATATTGGGGCAGTGCTTAAGCTGCTAAGTTCACTGGCAACAGGTGAGTAACATGATTGGTTCTAAAGAAGAATCCCAGAGAGGCTTTCAGAAGTGAAGATGGGGAGGGGTTCACCACTCTGTGAAAGACTGTGTGGGCAAATAGTGCAACAATTCAAGAAAAGCATTTCTTAACAAAAACAGCAAAGAATTTGGGGGTTTTTACATCTACACACAAAAAATTCAGAGAGTGCAAGAGACAAGGCCAAATACCAATATTGGCTGGCCATGATCTCCAGGCTTTCAAGCATTCATTCATTAAAAACAGACATAATTCTGTAGTGGAGGTCACTGGATGGGCTCAGGAACACTTCCAAAATCCATTGTCTGTAAATACAGTTCATTACTGCATCCACAAATGCAAGTTAAAACTCTACCAAGCAAAGAAAGAACCATATATAAACAGGATCCAGAAACGCCACCACCTTCTCTGGGCCCAAGCTCACTAAAGCACTGTGAAAAAGTGTCTTGCAGTCTGACAAATCAAAATTGGATAGTGTGTACTCTGGGCTTGTTATAAGTGCACAGTTCAAAAGCAAGCATCCGTGATGCTATGTGCACATGGCATGATTGACTTGAAGGCACCATTAATGCTGAATGACGCATATAGGTTTTGTAGCAACATATGGTTCCATCCAGATGACGTCTTTTTCAGGGAAGGCCTTGCTTATTTCAGGAAGATAATGCCAAACGACATTCTGCACATATTACAGCAGCATGCCTCCATAGTAAAAGAGTCCAGGTGCTAAACTGAAGTCCTGCAGTCCAGACCTGTCACCCAAAGAAAAAAATTGGCGCATTATGAAATGGAAAATACGACAAAGTGAACCCCAAACTGTTAAACAACTGAAATTCTGTATCAAGCAATAATTGGAAAACATTTCATTTTCAAACCTACAGCTATTGATCTCCTCAGTTCCCCAAACAGTTACAGAATATCATTAAAATACGATGCAACATAGTGTTAAACATGCCACTGTTCCCTTTTTTAAACATGTGGCTGCCATAAAATTCAAAAAATGGCATATATTTTCAAAAAAACAATACAGTTTTTTCTGTTTTAACATTTGATTTGTTGTTATTGTCCTATTTTTAATTAAATATGGGCTTTAAATGATTTGCATATTATTGCATTCTGTTTTTATTGACATTTTGCCTAGTGTTCCAACTTTTTTGTAAACTTTTTTGTAGTTGTACAATTACAATTATCATTTGTAATTATCAATGGCAATTGCAATAATGGAGTGATAATAACTATATTTTCAGTAAATAATATATATCCATCTTTAGCCAGTGACAAACAAATGCTATGAGGACCCAGTTAACATTGTTCAATGAAGCCATGCTAAGGCTAATGCCTCTTTAGCTTTCATTTGCGATTAGCCATATAAGTATTTTTGGTTAAAGTAGTCTTAATATTCCCTCTGTAATAAAACTAAGCAGAACTGGAGGGATATAAACTATGACTCCCAGCAGATTAGTTCAGTAATAAGGCAGTGCTATTAGAACTGTGACACCTACAGCTTTTTATTTCTCATATCTGTGACATACAGTTTATTCAACCAGGGCCACTTTGAATTTCTTGCCTTTTTTTTGTATTCTTTATCATAATCCGCTGAGTTTTTAAATAACGGTAAGTCATGTCAAATGTTGGGTCAATTTCAGAAATCAAAGCTTAAATGTAAAATTCATTTGATTTATCCTATCTCTGAACTCAGCCATATGAATTAAACAGTCAAGTTAAACATTATTCCTGCACACAATCTGGGCTTAGTGCATCTGGCTGCAAAGAACAGACAGATATAGAACGCCAGCAGTCCTGTGAACTCAAAAGCCATCCACAATCTAGTTGAAGTACAAAAAATTGCCAGCAGGGAGCCTAAATTACCAACATAAAATATGCATATGAAACTTTAATATTTTCCCCGGCTTGTTTTCAAAGATAGGGAGAAAAAATAACCGCTTGAGTCAGGTGGGATTTAATGTTTTATGAGAGTAGCCCAGAGTGACCTGATGTCCCGGCAGGCTGAATACTAGGCACCTGGTGGGTTGAGGAATTCAAAAGACTGAGTGGAGAAAAAAAAATAACAGAAATATAAAACATTTCAGAATAAAGTACTGGGACACACAGATTTATAACGGTTTCTTCTCAAGTATGGGGGACAATTTCCCTACTCATTCCTGTTATACTCACAATAAACGAGCTTAAAAATCACCTGTTTAAGCAATTAAAAGGGTTCTTTTGGTAGGAAGATTAAAGAAATTGTATTTCAAAATGAAAAGTTCATGTGCCAACTGAACTGACTGTTGTGAGTTATTCTATAACACCCAGCAAATTCTGAACCCTAAATGCGTTTAGTCACAAACACCATTATTTTTCATTGTCAATGCATTGCAGGTTCATGTTTTACAGCAGAAATCAGTCAAATGCCAGCGCTGTTCTGCAGGACAACCCAATAAATCTGTTCAGCAAATCAGCTGGCAGTATTCGGGTCAGGCAACACAACACTGATGCAAACTGTTTTAGGCAGAATTTCAAACGCCTCCCTTCTCCCTACAAAGTGCACTATATAGGTATTAAAATAATGGCTACTGCATTTAAACAGAGCACAGTGTGTCTAACAAAGAGCTACTTTGGATTCAGCCATGTGTGCACAATTCATACTATACACAAAGCTCAATATTTGGGTGTAAAAGCTAAAATTTCATAACTCACGTAGTGCACTATATAGGAAGCATTGAGCTGTTTGATATTCAGCTAAGGTCTGAGGTTTAATATTGCACATGAATGGGCTGTTTTTGGTGCAAGTTTTAGGCCATTATCTGCTTTTGCCTGAAAACACAATTTTAATTAAAAAGATAAAAAACTAATATTTTTTAATAGTTAAAAAAATACTAATTTATAGTAATAGTACGTTATCTGGATTAGCTTGAGTTATTTAGATTATTTACATAATGGAAAGAACACAAATGTTACTGCAATAAACTGAATCACTATACTGAACTATACTGAAAGCACATGGAAACATTAATTCATTTAATAATATTGTTAAGTTTTGTGTGACAGGCAGAATTAGATATAAGGACACTTTAATAATTACTTGTACACTGCAAAAGAATTCACTGTAAAATTACATTAAACTATTACTTACTAGTTACATTGTTTTCACAGTATTATACCAAGCTACCATGAACCATATTAACAGGAACCCACAGAAAAAGCTGTATAATGTAAACTCGACCACATGGCTACAGTGATGTAGCTGCATTCTTATTGTCTAATTACAGGCCTATTTCTAACCTACCATTTATATCTAAGATCTTAGAAAAAGCTGTAGCCCAACTTAGTTCATATCTACATAAGAACCACATATATGAAAAATTCCAATCTGGATTCAGGCCTCATCACAGCACTGAGACGGCTCTAGTTAAGATAACAAATGATCTTCTTCTTGCCTCTGATCAAGGCTACGTATCCCTGTTGGTACTACTTGACCTCAGGGCAGCTTTCGATACGACAGACCACAATATTCTCCTAGAAAGGTTAGAAAACATGGTTGGAATCACAGGGACCGCCCTATCGTGGTTCAAATCTTACTTAACAGAACGTTATCAGTTCGTAAAGGTAAATGATTCATCTTCCAATTATTCACAAGTAAGATCTGGAATTCCACAAGGCTCTATTTTAGGACCATTATTATTTACACTATACATGTTACCGTTAGGCACAGTTATAAGTAGCCATGGCATTAACTTTCACTGTTACGCAGACGATACGCAATTGTACATATCAGCCAAGCCTGATGACAAATACAGGTTAAAGAAAATAGAGGACTGTGTAAAAGATGTGAAAGGCTGGATGTTGCGTAACTTCCTCCTTCTAAACAGTATCAAAACAGAGGTTCTCCTTCTGGGTCCAAAAGTGGCAAGAAATAAATTACCAGATTTAATTTTAAATCTTGCTGACTTTCCAGTTATACCTGGTTCAGCAGCAAAAAACCTTGGCATCATAATTGATCCAGATTTATCATTTGATCAACACATAGGCAGTATCACCAGTATTAGGACAGCTTTTTTACATCTTCGCAACATCGCCAAAGTAAGAAATGCTTTATCGCTGCACGATGCAGAAACATTAGTACATGCCTTTATTACCTCAAGGCTAGATTACTGTAACGCACTACTGTCAGGATGCACCAGCAGGAATTTAAGTAAACTTCAACTAGTTCAAAATGCTGCAGCCAGGGTTCTCACTAAAACTAGGTAAATTTGATCATATCAGTCCAGTTCTATCATCACTCCATTGGCTGCCTGTTTAATTCTGTATCGATTACAAAATTCTTTTATTGATGTATAAAGCCCTACATGGGCTCGCTCCTGAGTACCTGCAAGACCTTATTTCCCATTATGAGCCACCACGATTACTCAGATCACAGAGTGCTGGCTTTTTAATAGTTCCCAAAATTGAGAAGATTTCATCTGGGGGAAGAGCCTTTTCTTATAAAGCCCCCAAACTCTGGAATGATCTTCCAGAAAATGTTCGGGACTCAGACTCAGTTGCAATCTTCAAATATAGGCTGAAAACTCACTTGTTTAGTTTAGCTTTTGGTAGTTAATGTTTCCCCTTAGATAAAGGCAGCAGATCCAGGGGTCCATGGACGCAGGGAATTATAGTAAACTGAGACGCTGGTGCTGTCGTCCCGCCGCTCGCACGCGATCACTCAGGTTTGTGGACGGTGGAGCGGAGGGATGCCAAATTGTTTCAGGGTGCTCCCGCGTCTGTGTGCCCTTTTGGTTCTCTCCTTTTAGTTAAGCTGTTATAGTCAGATTTGCCGGAGTCGTTAGCCTCACTCTGGAAATATTCACATTCTCTGTTTTACATACACTCAAACAAAATAAAACTAATTCCATCTCCCTACCTTTAGGTAGGGAGTGCCCACCTGCCGGACGGACACTGATGGATGATTGTCTGTGGAGCTCTCCTGCTATCTGCTTCAGACCAGTTGCCCACGCCCCAGTCGCCGCCACTTGCCCAGCTACCGCCACTTGACTTGGACTAGCTGCCCACTCCCACTCTACACTGAAGTTTTCATGGACTCCTAACTACTACTACTATTACTACTACTACTACTACAACTACTACTACTACTATTAATATTAGTAGTATAATAATTTTGTAGGTAGTTTGACCAGAGGAGGATGCGTCCCCCCCATGTGAGCCTTGGTTCCTCCCAAGGTTTCTTCCTCAGCTCTGAGGGAGTTTTTCCTGGCTTGCTCACCTGGAGGATTTACATTTCATGTTAAAACTTTGTCCTTAATGGATTTCTGTGAAGCTGCTTTGTGACAACATCAGTTGTAAAAAGCGCCATACAAATAAATTTGACTTGACTTGACATTCTGCTGCACACTTGTAGTCATAAGGTGAAGATAAATTACAGTAATGTTCTGTTTCTAGTAAATGAACATACTTAAACCCCATGTTCTGTACTGAATATATACAGTGTTTCAAATATGAATTTTTAAACAAATATACACATTTTTAGAGACATGTTGAATGCTTACATGTGCATGAAAATGACCAAAAATGTATATATGACAATGCCAGTAAACATTAAAACATTAACACCTTTAGCATTTAAACAATCAAAAAATAAATACATAAAATCTAATAAAAGCATAAACCTGTACTTTAAAATATATCAGAATATATGACTTTTAATGACTTTTTAACTCTCCGTTGCTGTGATATTGTGGCACCAACACCAACCTCACATTAATTTGCTATGTCTTAATTAAAATAGCAGCAGATTTTACAATAAAATGGCAAACACATTATTTCATTGTGAAAAATTTGTCAAATATTGTGGCAGTTTTGGCAGTGGTTAACAGTGAATGTGTACTTTGTTCACCTAGTTTTATATCTGAATTGTTGTATGTAGGCTATTGCTCCTCCCTCAGACTGCATTTGCACCCCTGCATCAAATGGCCTAATAGACTTGTTAATGCGTTATGACTTACTATTTAAATTAGTGTTGTGTAGGTAAAAAAAAAAATGATTGCAGTGATCTTGAGGCCTGAATCAGTCTGTACTTTTGTCCATTTCTATAGAAAAGCATCATAGCTCCAGTGCAGAAGTCTAAAAAGCAAACTTCAAACACCTTTGCTGATCAACTACACTTGGTGTAAGCGAAGAATTATATAAGTTTTATTGTATCCGTTAGCTGTAAGGTCAGCGCTAATGGCAGGTTTGGCACTCGAGCTTTTTACTACTTTAATCTTATCAAATAAAACAAAACTCCCTTGTTGTGAGTCTCTTTGAGACTTAGTTGATTACCTGCACACATTCATTTTTCCACTTAAATCTCTGCGGTGGCTGAAATTTGATTTGGAGGTCGTATACGATGTCCTATATAAACTCCTACTTTAATTCACTGACATTGAACCTTACTTTAGGCTGATTAGGAGAGCTCTGTCCGGTGAAAAGTTGCCATGGGAACATAGAGATTCATCAAAGTGACAATGCTCGTCAGATCTATTCATCATCATAAACTCTGCTAATGGAAAAGAATATTAGTAAAAATAAAAGCCACACTAGCGGACTTTCGCACAATGAAGTCATTGGGAGAGCTCGAGTCAGGTTATGGGTTAAAGGCATATGGTGATTGAGCTACACTGTAGACTCTGACAGAGAGCCTTGAGGCCATCTGCTCTGCTACTGTGCTGGACAAATGAATGTATTACATCTTGACAGTGATTTTAAATGCACAGTTTGTGATTCACCCATTGCTGGAACACCATTCACAGACACATAGCTATTCTTATGGGATGTTTTTTGCAAGCTTTTTACTTTGTAATTTTGTTTTTAAAGTTGTTTATTAATGAATTATTACCTAGTTGTCTTCCCAGTTTAGTCATGTCTAATTCCCACCAGCTAGCTGGGTCTGCCACATGATGCTACAGAGCTGGAATGGTGAAGACTAGCTAGTCAAGTGAAACGCCATCAAATCTTTTGTAACTGCTGCTTATTTATTTATTTATCTGTTTGTTTGTTTGTTTGTTTGTTTGTTAATTAATTGAGAACATTGCACAGCAGTTAGTTATTATTGTCATTTCAAATTTAAATTTGAATTACATTTAAATGACATTACATGATGATTTAAAAGTATTTCATGTTGAATTGACATTCTGGCCCAATATACTAACACGATTGAGCCAGTTTGAGGTGCTAATTGGACAAATGTTGTGAAAGAAATCAGTGCACTAGCCTATGTGCAGAAAAAAACGTAGAACATGCTTCCATCAGTCATGAATTTGCATTTGAGGGAAGATCACGCAAAACGTGGGAGGATCACACAAAAAAGTTGGGCTTTGGTTTGAGTATTCATAAGAGGTTTTTTCAAAGAAATCTACAGGGATATTTTTTCCACAACTCCAAAGTTCAGTCTTAGAAGTTTCTCCGGTCCCACTTTATATTGTCTCTAAATACTGTGTAATTACACTTGAATAACATATGCAACAACACTGTAACTACTGAGGATTTAGTCACTGTTACAGATGGATTACAGAAGTACAGCCTATGTAATTACACATGTGTATCCACTTCAGTTTTGCCTCATGTAATTACACAAGTGTATCTTTTTTGGTACGCTACAGATCAGAAGTCTTTTCCAGCAGTTAAAGGAAGTATGTTTTAGATAACATTACATTTATGTTTTTCATAATTACTGTGGAATAACTGTTGTAACAAGGTAACCTAATCACATCAAATCGATTAATACAATTATGTAATTATACTGTACCTTTATAACTACACAGGAACTTTCCTGTAGTGTAAATGTAATTACATTTATGTTATTATCCTTGTGTAATTACATAAGAACATGAGAGATAAAAGGCTGTTGCAACTATTAGGATACACTTGTGTAATTAAATAAGGTGTACTTCTGTAATCCATCTGTAACAGTGACTAAATCATTGGTAGTTACTTTGTTGTTGCATATGTTGTTCACATGTAACTACACAGTTATTAGAGACACTTAATATAAACTGGGACTGTTTCTCCTTCTTAGAAGTTGCATTTTCTGGTTCTCAGAATCAAAGTAATCCCAATTACCAATTTAGACTCATCACTTCATAATCTCCCTTCACTCTTGTCAAAGATTTCCATGAAAAAAAAAATAAAAAATCATCATTTGATCCAAGCAGCCATGCATAATTTCAAAGCTGTGCTCCACAGTTTTTTAGTTGTAACAATTCTCCGTAAAATCTTAATTTGCAAAAAATGTAAAAGCTGACCAACAAGGTACATTTTAAATACTGAAATTTTGAACAAGCTGCCTTAAAAAAGTTTACAATAATTGAACAATTTGAGGGCTTTCATAAGCACAAAACTAGTTTATTTAAAGTAATAATTATTCTTATTGCTATATTTATACTCAGTTGATTTCAGCTCAGATGCAATTTATAATCTAACAGTGCAAAATTAAGAAATAAATAAAAGACTAACTAAAATAAAACTGAAGATTATTTTCTTATTTTTATGGAGATCTATTATGTGATTGGACATTCTCTCGATGAGTTGGCATGGAATGACCCAAACTCAAATGTGACATAAAAAAAAAATGTGGCTTAAAAGTTCTGAATCCGTTTTTTGCACCAAATTTCATAATTCATATATTAGATTACACCATGTTTTTGGTCTTGTTGACAACAAGTATGACTTCTAAAGGTTAATCAATCTTTAACATGAACCATTTACTGCAGTAAACTTGAATTCTAGTGAATAACTCAACTATGCTTTAGCACTTTCTCACATCCTCATGCTGTAGATGAGTGAATCTTGGGAGTGTTCAGACGCCACCATAGCCAGCTGATTGACGGGTGGCAGAGGCAAAATAATCAAAACATTTTATACCTAAAAATTGCTTTTGGGCTGACACTTAGCAGCAGTCAGATGGAGATGCGGTATTTCCAGCATTATTGCTGGAGTTGCATGGTAATTGCCAGCTAGAAGCAGCTGGGCCATCCAAGAGAGATGAGAACTGGATTTATGATGGGATGTCACATTTCACGCATATTTATGCTTGGCATCATGAGCGGCCAGGAAATATCAGGGCACTTCAAATTAGAGCATGTTGTGCAATTTAATAACATGTTGGTAACACGGTGCCACATCTAACCCGAGACATTTTCCCAGCTGTTAGAACTCCTGTGAGTTGTCGCATGTCTTGTGGACACTCTGGAAGTAAAGGCCGAAAGCCAGAAGGTGTCTTATACATAATGTCTTTCTTAAGCTCTGCAAATATGCTGAACTCCACCAAGAGAGAGTTAAATTGAGGAGAACAGCTCAGATGCTCTGGATGTTTTTCTAAGAATATCATTTATAACCAGGATTGCACTTTTTAACTCTCACAAAATACACAGTTATCATGCAAGGATAGCTATAAAGCTCTATTTTAGTCTTTAATACCTTTGCAAACTCGAAAAAAATGTAAATTTAGTGACTTAAGTACAATATAGTGACTCTCCATTAAGGCTGGATGTGCCAAGGCTTTCCCTGAAATTAACCAATAAAGAGTGAAACAGAGGAGAAAAGAAGGCAGTCACTTTTTTTGATACAATTGACGATACAATTATGAATATTTTTTTACATATGACCAATTATGGCAGCTTTTAATGCCTATGTAGACTCTAAACACACTTTCCACACCTAAACTTTGTCCACTTAGTCAAGCACCCATGTGAGAATGATGAAGCGGTGCTTGAATTAATTTTTTGCTCATACATTTTTAAAGGTTGTCCTATTGGAGTGTAAATTACATTTTAAATATTGAGTTTAATTGCTTATAATATTTTATATAATACTAATATTTTACTTTAAATCAACTAGTTCTGTGCTAATAAATGCCCCCAACTGGTTAATTTATTGGGGAATGTTAGAAGAGTGTTAGATCAGATAAATATTTCATCTATTTTAAAATAGTTTTTGCAAAATTAAGGTTTTATGTCTCATTCCTAAATCAAGGGACAGACTGGCCATTGAGAGGACTGCGATAATTCCCAGTGGGCCACTGAGAGATGGAAGATACTTGAAAAAGACTTGCATGAAACAACAGTAAGAGTAAGGTGAGACCTTTGCTTATTTAGCTAGCTAATTAAGTTAACCTATGGTATTTTTACTTTCAAAGTATAGTGAAATGTAATGGTCAACACCTGTTTTTTGACCCAATAAAGATGCATATCTCCAAAATGGGAACTTTACAAGAAAAGGACAAAAAAACACTTTTAGCTTATAATAGAAGTTAATGTAACAAGACTTTTTCCCAAGTAAATTTGGACCTTTTCAGTTGGTCCATTCATCATGAAATTTTAACACAATAAAAGGATAACTGGATTTTAAAAATTCTGTAAAAAAATGGAATGAAATGTATAGCAATATATTGCGAATGCACAAAATGGAGATTGAAACTAAATCCCCTGACTGATCTCAAGGCTGACCGCTCTTGCCCTGCCCACACAAAATAGTTTCAAAGTCAGAGAAACTTAGCAAGCTAAAGCTAACCCAGCAGAACCAAAAGCTAGCAAGCTAGACCAGCCATCTGTAGCTGCCTGTCACCCATGCATTGGGTTTATCCACACATGAACACCATTTGTTTGTCCATTTCTTTATTCAGACACTGCTTTGTCCATCCTTAGATTGTCCATCCATCCATCCATCTGCCCATCTGTTTGTCCATTCTTTCTCATGTTGCATCATCCATCTGCCCATCTGTTAATCAGTGACTTTCTTGTCCAGTTACAGTCACATAGAAGTTGGGCTTTGATTTTAGTTCTGTATGAGGGGCAGAGCAGGCTAGGAGTGTTGCACAGAGAGCTGTCAATCAAGCTGATCATTAGCCACACCCACACTGTTCTCAGAAAGATCTGATTAGTGGTTTTTAAGTTGTGTTTTCACATATTTATATCTTATATTATTCATTCAGGCTTTTTCTATTCAAGCAAACACTCAAGTTTAGTATAATACAAACCTTTTTAATACAAAAAGGACGCTGTGCTGAATGTAAATAAAAATAGGATGCAATGATGCAAATCATGTAAACCATATTTTTAAAGGAAAATACGACAAAGACAAGAAATCAAATGTTGAAACTGAAAAAAAAATGTTTTTTTTTGTTTGTTTTAATATATGCCCATTTTGACATTGATGCCAACAACATGGTTGGGATAGGGACATGTCTATCACTGCGCTGCATCACCTCTTCTTTTAACAACACTCTGTAAGTGTTTGGGAACTGAGGAGACACTGCTGTAGTTTTAAAGGGGAATGTTTTCCTGCTCCTTTCCCATGCAGGATTTCAGCTGCTCAACAGTTTGGGGGCTCCTTTGTTGTATTTTCCATGCATTAAATGTTTTCAGTGGTGACAGGTCTGGACTAATACAGAGCAATGCTTTTGTAATATGTGCAGAATGTGGTTGACATTATCTTGCTGAAATGATCAAGGCCTTCCCTGAAAAAGACGTCATCTGGATGGCAGCATATGCTGATAAAACATGTATAAATTGTTCAGCATTAATGGTGCCTTCAGAGATGTGCACGTCACCCATGCCATGTGCACTAATGCACCCCTATACCATCATGAATACTGGCTTTTGAACTGTGCATTGATAACAAGCTGAGTGGTCTATAGCTCGGAGGACACAGTGTCCATGATTTCCAAAAAGAATTTCAAATGTTGATTCGTCAGACCACATGACACTTTTCCACTTCCTCTCAGTCCATTTTAAATGAACTCAGGCCCAGAGAAGGTGAAAGCGTTCTTGGATCCTCTTTATATTTGATTTCTTCTTTGCATTTAAGAGCTTTAACTTGCATTTGTGGATGCAGCGACAATTTTTTCACAGACAGTGGTTTTCAGAAGTGTTTCTGAGCCCATGCAATGATTTCCACTACAGAATTATGTCTGTTTTTAATGCAGTATCACCTGAGGGCCCAAAGATCACGGCCAGCAAATACTGGTTTTTGGCCTTGTCCCTTGCATACAGAGATTTCTCCACATTCTCTGAATCTTTTAGTGTTATTATGTACCGTAGATGATGAAAAGCAAAGGTTCTTTGCTATTTTACGTTGAGAAAAGTTATTCTTGAATTGTTGCGCTATTTGATTGAGCAGTCTTTCACAGAGTGGTGAACCCCTCCTCATCTTTTCTTCTGAAAGACTCTCTGAAATGCTCTTTTTATACCCAATCATGTTACTGATCTGTTGCCAATCAACCACCAGGTATTTTTTTTAGCGTTACACAACTTTACCAGCCTTTTGTTGCTCCTGTCCCAGCTTTTTTGGAACGTGTTACTGGCAGTAAATTCAAAATAGGCATATAGTTTCTAAAAAACAACAAAAAATAACAGTTTCAACATTTGATTTGTTGTTTTTGTACTATTTTCAATTAAATGCAGGGTTAAAATTATTTGCACATCATTGAATTTTGTTTTAATTTACATTTTGCACAGCGTCCCAACTTTTTTGGGAATAGAGTTGTATTTTACTCTGTTTTGTCTGGGACTTTAAACACATACTGCACTGGTAGCTGTTTTTATGAAAGGATGTTGCCAGTAAATTTCAGTTTGAACAATAAATGAGTGGATGATTTATTGAACATTATTAAAATAATTTATACACTTCCTTGTTTGATGCCGTTGAATCACCACAATTGATGACACTCGAAATGTGCACTTGTTATGCCTGTAAGCCAGTATTTTCCCTCGAGCTTCCCTCAAATTTTACCCTTTTCCCTGCTCTACCACCCAATTTAACCTCATGAAAGACTTATTAATGAGATGATGAGTTGGGTTAAGTGTGTTGGGAGCAGGAAAAACACAAATATAAAGTGTAGGGTAACTCTAGGCCCAGTGGGCTACCAGGCAACATCACTTTGGGGAAAGCTTCAGGACAAAGAACCTGGAAACACATTCCTCACTGACGAAATCAAGCTGAAGTTTCCCCAGGTTTGTCCTTGATTGAGTTAATAGAGCCTGACAGTGGAAATGTGCCTGGATTTTCATAGCCACAAGGCAGAGTGTAGTAATAGCACAGTGTTGTACTCCCAGTCTAATGCATTGCTATGCTCTTATGCATCCATGTAAGACCACTGTACAATATTTATATATATTGTGCCCTCTATATATGCTGGGACAGTGGAGACAGAATTGCTCTGTCTGCTGTATTCTCAAGCAGCTTGGGCATTTCTGGTGTATATATTATGTGTTAGAATAAAATCATCCTCTGTGCCCCAGTGTTTTTCTTAAATGTACACTACATAACCAACAGTATCCAGACACCCCTTCTAATTTGTGAATTTAGCTGCTTTAAGGTGCACTAATTGTTGACACTGGTCTTCAATTGTGCACAGACATGTATAATCTCCATAGAAAAGTGCTGTCAGTGGAATGGGACACTCTATAGCAGCCGCACATGAGCCACAATGCCCACTGACATGTCCAATACATAAAGCTGTGGAGCAGTGGAACTGGTTTCTTTGAAGTGATGTAGCTCCATCCAATACCTTTAGGATCAGTTGAAGTGGCATTTGCGATACTCTTGTGTCTGAATGCAATCAAACCCTCACAGCAATGTTTCATTGGTTATGCTGGTCAACCAGCTTGGTCAAATTAGTCATGCTGGTTGACCAACTTGGTCAAGCTGGTCATGCTGGTCAACAAGCTTGGTCGTACTGATCAACCAGCTTGCTCAAGCTGGTCATGCTGATCAACCAGCTTGGTCAAACTGGTCATGAGGGTTGACCAACTTGGTCAAGCTGGTCATGATAATCAACCAGCTTCTTCATGCAGGTCAAATAGCTTGGTCATACTGGTCCACCAGCTTGGTCGTGCTGGTCAACCAGCTTCGTCATGCTGGTCATCCAGCTTTGTCATTTACCAACTTGGTCATACTGGTCATGCTGGTCAACTAATTTGGTTATGCTGATCATGTTGGTTGACCAACTTGGTTGGTCGTGCTGGTCAGCCAGCTTTGTCATGCTGTTCATCCGGCTTGGCCAATAACAAACTTAATCATACTGGTTGACAAAGCTTCGTCAACCTGGTCATGCTATTCAACTAATTTGGTTATGCTGATCATGTTGGTTGACCAACTTGGTCAGCTTGGTCATGCAGGTCAAATAGCTTTGTCATACTGGTACACCACCTTGGTTGTTTTGGTCAACCAGTTTTGTCATGCTGGTCATCCAGCTTGGTCATTAACCAACTTGGTCATACTGGTTGACCAAGTTTGGTCAACCTGGTCATGCTTGTCAACTAATTTGGTCATGCTGATCATGTTGGTTGACTAACTTGGTCAAGTTGAGTGACCAGTTTGACCAAATTACCTCAAATAAAAACATACTCTGGTTAGCCAGCCTTACCAGCTTGAGCATTTTGTTAAGAAAATACATTAATATATTGTCCGTTGTTTAAATTATTAATCGTTTATTATTAGTATTATTATGTTGGTACTTTAATGAATTTCCAAGGTCTTGAGGAAAATGAGAGAAATCCAATGTAAAACTTTTTGGTCATTTCTTTGGAGGCAGTAACTGTTGCTAGTCTGTGACTCACTAACAATGCCAGCCTCTTTGAGAAGCTTTTCCAAGGCGCTATGATTCTCCACTTTCTTGCCCCCATTGAACTCTTTGATTGCGTTGGCAGTGTGTTTTTTGGGTCATTATTCTTCTGCATGATGAAGCATCAGCAAATGAGTCTAGCGGCCTTTTCTAGCATGTTTGCAGTGAATGTTTATTTATACTTCTAAAGTCCTTCTGTTCAGCTGCAGTCATTATTTGTATCAACAATAAAGATAAATGGATCGCTGCTCAATGCTGTCATGCAAATCTAATCCATGACACTACACCTCTGTTGTGTTCCACAAGATGAAAGATGCTCTTGTTTTCCACACATTGGTACGGATCTCTATTTGTCTAATTTGCTCATAACAGTTTGTACAAGAACTTTAGATGCTGTTTAAAGTTTATGACCAATGTTCGTTAGAAAGTAACTCAGTATATTATAACTTTAGTGCCCATAGCAGCAGCTCCACAACTTACTTACAACAAGTAGACATTATCTGTATCTACTGTGTCTCGCAATATATATATATATATATATATATATATATATATATATTTATATATAGCAAATTGTAGATAGACTTTTATCTTCTAGCAATTTATTAGGTCCATCTACCTTTCATCTATTTATATTAGTTGTCTATTTTATCAGCTTCACTGACCATATAGGTGCACTTTGTAGTTCCACCTTTCCATTTCCATTTCCATTTCCAAAAAATTGGGATGGAAAATGTAAATAAAAATAGAATGCAATGATGTGCAAATCATATAAACCTTGTATTTATTTGA
The DNA here is from genome assembly GCF_904425465.1 of Colossoma macropomum. Taxonomy (NCBI): domain Eukaryota; kingdom Metazoa; phylum Chordata; class Actinopteri; order Characiformes; family Serrasalmidae; genus Colossoma; species Colossoma macropomum. The sequence continues at coordinate 3,010,035 of NW_023494807.1, read as the reverse complement.
AAATAGTACAAAGACAAAATATCAAATGTTGAAACTGAGATATTTTAATCTTTTTATAAAAATATTTGCCCATTTTGAATTTGATACCTGCAACACTTTCCAAAAAAGTTGGTGTGGGGGCGTGTTTACCACAGTGTTTACTCACCTCTTCTTTTAATAACGCTCGGTAAGTGTTTGGGAACTGAGCAGACCAATTGCTGTAGTTTTGAAAGTGAAATGTTTTCCCATTCGTACTTGATATAGGATTTCAGCTGCTCAACAGTTCAGCGTCTCCTTTGTCGTAGTTCTTATTTCATAATGTGCCAAATCTTTTCAATGGGTGACAGGTCTGGACTGCAGGCAGGCTAGTTTAGCACCCAGACTCTGTCTTGCTGAAATAAGCAGGGCTTTCTTAAAAATATGGTCATGTGGGTGGCAGCATATTTTGCCAAAACATGTATATATCGTCCAGTATTAATGTTGCCTTCACAGATGTGCAAGTCATCCATGCCATGTGCACTAACACACCCCATACCACCACAGATGCTGGCTTTTTAAATGTGCATTGATAACAAGCTGGGTGGTCTTTAGCCTGAAAGATACAGCATTCATGATTAAAAAAAAAAAAAAAAATCAAATTTTGATTCGTTGGACCACAAGACAATTTTTCACTTCCCATCAATTCATTTTAAATTAGCCTGGGCCCAGAGAAGGTGGCAGCATTTCTGCATCCTGTTTACGTATGGTTTCTTCTTTGCATGGTAGAGTTTTAACTTGCATTTGTGGATTGCACGGTGAACTGTATTCAAAGACAATAGTTTTTGTAAGTGTTCCTGAGCCCATGCAGTGATTTCCAACACAAAATCATCTCTGTTTTTAATGCAGTGCCGCCTGAGGGCCTTAGTTCATGGCCAGCCAATACTGGTTTTCAGCATTGTCTCCTGCATACAGAGATTTCTCTGGATTCTCAGAAATTTTTAATGATATTATGTACTGTAGATTATGAAATCCCCAAATTATTTACTATTTCATGCTGAGAAAAATTATTCTTGAATTGTTACGCTATTTCATCGTGCAGTCTTTCACAGAGTGGTGAACCCCTCCTCATCTTTACTTCTGAAAGACTCTTTTTCTACCCAGTAATGTTACAGACCTATTGCCAATTAACCTTCAGGTGTTTTTTTAGCATTACACAACTTCACCAGTCTTCTGTTGCCCCATCCCAACTTTTTTGAAACATGTTGTTAGCATCAAATTCAAAATTGGCATATATTTTTCAAAAAACAATAAAATTTCTCAGTTTCAACATTTGATATGTTGTCTTTGTACTATTTTTAATAAAATATAGGGTTTAAATGATTTACACATCATTGCATTTTGTTTTCATTTATATTTTGCACAGTGTCCCAACATTTTTGGAAATGGAGTTTTACATACTGCTTCACGATACATCAGCCTCACTATATCCCATCCATCAGAGGAAAGGAACCACCACAGGACCGCAATTGACCAGGTATTACTTGGGTGGTGGTCCATTTTCAGCACAGCAGTAACATAGCAGTGGTGTAGCACTGTGTGTGTGTTGCTGGTACAAGTGCATTAGGTACAATGCTGGGGTTTTTACATATCTGAGTGCTGGGTTGAGAATAGTCTACCAACAGCTCTGTGGTCAGAAACTGACCATTATTTAAAGGATTTTCCAACAGGGTTTGGAGGGTTACTTAAAAAATGTATTCAGGTACATATTACTGATTACCTGATTATATATATATATATATATATATATATATATATATATATATAAATATATATATAAATATATATATATATATATATATATATATATATATATATATACATATATATATATATATATATATATATATATATACATAGGCGGCACGGTGGCGCAGTGGGTACCGCTCAGCAAGAAGAGCCTGGGTTCGATTCCTGGCCGGGCGACCAGGGTCCTTTCTGTGTGGAGTTTGCATGTTCTCCCCGTGTCTGCGTGGGTTTCCTCCGGGTACTCTTGTTTCCTCCCACAGTCCAAAAACATGCAGTCAGGCTGATTGGACATGCTGAATTGCCCCTAGATGTGAATGTGTGTGTATTGTATATGTATGTCTGTCTGTCTGCCCTGCGATGGACTGGCGGCCTGTCCAGGGTGTATCCTGCCTTCTGCCCAATGACAGCTGGGATAGGCTCCAGCACCCCACCGCGACCCAGAAGGATAAGCGGTTTAGATGATGTATGTATATATGTATATATACATATATATATATATATATATATATATATATATATATATAATTGTGACCTAATCCAAAAGATTACCATATTAAAATAATATCATCAGATTGCTTTCTGTTACTTTTGGATTACTTGTTTTTTTTAAACTTGTACAGTTCAATAAAGACCAGATAAAAATCATTAGAAATAATTTAAATTAGTCGTTTTCACTGAGAATTTAAGTTATCATAAAGTAAACACAGAAATGCTGCTCTCATAGGATTTGGCCTTATTTGTTAATAATCTGTTGCTTGCCTTACTAAAGTCAAAAGATCAATCAGGCACAAATCTTATTTGAGACCCCTCATCAACAACAATTACAAATAGATGCCATTCTAAAAACTAAGTTGCCATTATGTGTGTTCTCTCTGTTAAAAGGCTATACTGGCTTATAAGGTTTCTGTTGGTGCATTTTGCTCAGACTTTGATGATAATAATTTGCAGACGCTCCCAACAGTTTTAGTTCATAAAGATCAACATGTTCTATGAGTTTAAAAAGTCATTAATTTCACACGAAAACTAAGAGGAAGCTGATCGTCTTAGTTACAAAATGATTACACAAAATAACATTTTGCACTCATCTTAAAAAAAAACCATTGAGGGAACAAAAAATCATTGTGAAAACGAAACTAACTTTGCCACTAATGAGACTCTTTTCACTATTCAGATCTGTTTGTTAATGTTAGCTCAATTCAGCATCAAAATCTTCGCTTAAGCTAAATTTATAATAAGCCAATGTGTAGAATGTCATAGAAGAACAAAAGAGAATGGAATAGTTTGCTTCCAGATCAGATTAGCTTGCTGCTGTCGAATCCGGTGATGTGTAAAAGCAGAGTTCAATTAGGTTTAGACATCTTTGGGGAAACACTGCAGATTTCAGTTCTGACAATAAAAATAAAATACTTTCTAAAGGTTCTGTTGACTAGCTGAATAAAAGATGGTGAACTGCTGCTATGAGGGGGATTCTTCAGAAATCATTCCTGGCAGCAGAGGCCTCCGCCCCTTCTCTTCGCCAAGCCGAAAAAACTCTTCAAATCGACACAATTTGAAGTTTGAATGTAATCCTGCTGGTAATCACCACATGTTTAGAATGTACCTGTAATCTGCAACACCATCACATGCATTCTGTTACTGCCCAAGCCTGATCTCCCAACTGTACATCTACAAGCAGAGGTGAAACATGACCGATTACACTTTCTTTCATTACAATACTTGAGTACAATTCTCCCTGTAATGGTATCCAATTTATATCATAGTACTTCTGCTTGAGTTCATTCGTAATGAAGCACTTTTACTTTTCTGCTTCAATTTTTAATAACTGATACAGAGTAAAAACATATATGTGCATTTCAGCTTGAAAACCAATTAGAAAACTGGTTAAATAAAGAAAGCCACTTCTGAAAGCCAGTCAATGCAAAGAAATCTCCTAAACACTGCAGTTCAGTCCTGATGTGTTCATAGAGACAGAAAAAGAGTGATGTTATCACTGAGTATACATGATAAACGTACTGTGTCCAGTTTGTCAGCTTCATTAAATTTTCAAAAGAATGGAAAAAAAAAGCATTTTCATGAACTGCTTCCTGAAACCTGTTGGAATCTGCTTTTCTCAATTCATCTTCTACGCTGAGGAAGCATACAAGCAGTTAGCTGACTAGCTAACTAATCTTACACTGCACCAAATGTCTTTCATATCTACAGTAAGGTACTGTGTTTAAGTCAGTATGATATATGAAATGTGTTTTACAGTGTAATACAGCATCCCATCTTGAATTCTGGAAAACATTAACATTACAGGCAGATTATACTGTATCTGACATCTTATTGTTTGGCTACTGTAATATTACTGTAGCAATATTGTAATAATACATCAAAACATACAGTGTTCATCTACACTGCGAATTAACTGTGTTTTTGAACACAGTTCAATGAGGAAACTGAAGCATATTAATATCTGTGAACCAGAGTAAATGCAAGACATTTATGACAAACTAGTAATAAAGTTAGTAAACATGAATATTTCAAGGTGGATTTTATTCAGTTCTGACATGCATTAAGCATTGCTTTATTAAAATGCAAATTCTCATGCATTGTTTTTCAGTAAAGAGGTCAAGAGACATTGACTCCCATAAAAACCCCTTAACACATACTAAGCCTTATTATTCAGTAACTACAGGGACTTCAGTGCAAAATGATTGAGCTATTCTTAGGTTATAAAAGTGTGTAATAGAGGGTTTGTTTTTCATTTTGGCACATATTCTGCATGTCACTATGGAAAAGTAATGTCATGTACATTGCATATCATGTTTCTCCACTGCACTGACTGCTTTTCAATGTGGCATGAATTCCTCTCCATATGGAGCAGCCTGTAAGTGCACATAGTGCTGTACCTGATACATTCCAGCATCACATACCATGTCAGTATTACTGCCATGCTGAGAATGGTCCTTCCCCCAGAATATCTGGTCAGCGGTGGTCCGGTGGTGGAATCTTTCTAATGATGGATGGGGTAGAGAGGGGCTGGGAAATTGTACAGCAACAGCTGAGGCACAGTCAATAACTGTAAACTACTAAGTGCACCTGTATAGGTGTTTCTAATAAAATGGCCAATGAGTGACACTCAAAGGTAGGTGTTTCTAATTAAGTGGCAACTCAGTGTATAGTTTAATATGGTAAATAGGGAAATATGTGGTGGTATGAAAGGCTAATCATGAGTGCTCAGTAGATATCAGTGAAATGCTAGTGGTAAGTCAAAAGTATAAAAAGTGGCTACAAAGGTTGATGTTGAGGAGGGCAAAGGACAATGAGCTCATATTTTTGGTTTACGACCCAATTAAAATAAAAAAAAAAATTGGTACAACTTTGCAATAAGAAAATCTTTATGAGGGGTGTATGGATGTTTTAAAGCTGCACTTTGTAAGATTTATTTGTTAAAATTGAAAGAAGTAGCATTAAAAAAAAAAAAAAAATCTAAAATAAAATGCCCATTCGTTGCTGTAAGTCGCCCTGTAAAGCCTGAAATAATCAAAGTCAGAGGATTCAGATCAGATTTCTTGTGAGTTTTCAGACCACATCATACATCTTCATGTATTAATGTTACATGCACAGGCTCAAAAAGGAAGGTCTGACTAGATGTTTAGATCTCAAAACTTATATTTTGTCAAAAAAAAGGTGCTGTGAAGGTATGTTTTTCCTTCATGAAGGTACAATGTAAATGTAAATGTACCCTCAAAGGTACAACAGTGGTTTTAAGGTCCAACTGTGTACCCCAAATATTTATTTTTTTTTTTTTCTGAGGTGGAAAAGTACATATTTGTACCTTTTCATAACCTAATGTTTTAAAACAGAACAATAAAATAATCAGCCTGTAGTCCACACAGGGTATGTGAAGTCAATACAACAAAATATAATTGCAAAGCAAAATGGTAGAGTCATGTTCCCTAATTAAAGATAGCAAAGACATGTCCTTGAAGGTACCACCCCAGTGACAAAAGGGATACAACCCCAGTGACAGTTTCAAAATTGTATTGATGAAGATATGCTAACAACAGTAAACACATCTTCTAAAGACATGTCATTCACCAAGTTTTGACTGAGTTCACTTGGAATACCCTTTCAGTGGACTGGCAATCTTCAGATTCATCCACATGGGGAAGGGGTCAGAAGCACAACCTAAGTTCTATGGAAATGTTCTTCTACATGTTGCATGCAATTACACATTTTAACCAAAGAGGTCTCCAAATCCCCAAATCTTACATAGAATAACTTTATATTTGGTTTATTGTTAGTTATTAAGTCATAAACATCTTAAAATTGCATTAAAAAGCAATTACTACACATAACTACCGATGGCAGCAGTGACCTGTTGGTTTCCAAATAGTGAACCCATGTTCATCTATACTGGTAAAAGTCAGATCTCACTGGTTATTTGTTTTACTTTGAGTTTTCTTCAGTCAACATTATACCTGTCAGTACAAATCACAAATAGATCATTTTTGTCCTTTTTTATCAATGTGTTATAACTGCTTTTTGATTTTCAGGGTGTTGATGACCTAATTAATAACTATTAATAAACACATTTTACATTATTCACAAACCCTTTGTAAGGAGAGTCTTATTGCAAAGCACCAGAATGCCTAAAGAAAGGGAAAATTACCACATTATCATTTTTTTTAGCTCAGGTTTGAGACCATTTGATATGTCAGGGCTTTATGAACCTTATCGCTTTAATATTTATACTGTCCATAAGATAAGCCATTAGTATGGCTTTAATAAAGAGTAATTGTATTCACTTTCCGTGCAGCAGCACTTTATGGGGAGTATTCTGAGAGGAGTCTCTGACCTTGGCGGAGGCGCCTGGTGTCCATCGGTATTCTGTTACGTTTGCGTTCTTATTTTCACACTGATGGGAGCGCATCAATCACATTTAAAATTCGAACGCTTTTGTCTGCCGCCGTGGCTACAAATGAAATGTTAGAGCAACCTCGCTGTGATCTTCTCCGGAACATCGAGACCAGTGGGCTGGGATAGTGGGGCTTTTTTTTGTGTGTGTGTGTATGTGTGGTGTTATATTCAGCCCTTTTGCCAGCAGAATATGAATGTGGTCAGAGATGAATGTCACGCTGTTTACTTTCATTGTGCCGTCACACATGCAGTGCGGAACCGATTTTTAGAAGATGATAAAGCAAATGATATCATTCCCTGTGAATAGCCTTGGGTGTATGGAGACTATTAAGCAGGAGCGGCAGATCACTGGACATGTTCGATGGCCTTTTTCAAAAAAAAAAAAAGAAAAGAAAAGAAAAGGCAGTGATGAATGATTTGACCATCAAAAGATGACACATTTCAAATTTGGTCTGCCAGTGGCAATTCTAAAGGATGCCTTGTTTGGGTCTGACCTGAATGAAAGGACCGGTCAGCTTGCGACAGTGAATGGACGACGCATTCTTCAGCGCCAGCAAATGAGTCTGGAGGCCTTTTCTTGGACATAAGCAGGCAGGATGTTTATTTTCTACCACTGAAGTTTTTCTGTCGAGAATCATTATTTATATCAGGCGTCTCCAACTTAAATGACTTTCTGGTAGTGGTGTAGTACTCAAGTCCGGTCTGATTCACACCCTCGCCAAATGTAGCCTCTGTTCTTTGGTAAAGTATGTCTTAAAAACATTTGGGTAACACTTTCTATGAATGTCATCTTTGTAAGCATCTATAAACACATTCATAACATGTTATAATGCATTCATAAGACATTATAAACATAGCTATAAATATTTATAAAAATGCATTATACATTATAGCCATGTTTATTATGCATTATGAATTGTTAACATAATACATTATAAGTACTGATCATAACAAATTATAAGAGCTCATAAGTCGTATTTGTCCGCTCTAAGTAAAGTGAAGCGTACTGTACTAAAGCCTCCTCCAGTGTTAAGAGTGAGGCTTCAAGTTGAAGTATTTACTGAAGGATTTACTGAAACACTAAAACATACATAATAAAGCTCATTACAGGCTTCAGATGTCAGAGTTTAAACTAGTGCTGCATCAGTGTTTTACCCAATGTGGGAAAGGTAATGTTCATCACCGTTAGCTTGGTATTTGTCTTTACTTTACACTCTCCAAGTTGGGACTGACTTCTTTGGCACTGACATTATAACATGTTATTAACACTATTTATAATGCATTATTTTGACAATTCATAATGTATAATAAACATGGCTATAAAATGTAATTCAGTGTAATTCTTTTTTATAAATATTTATAACCATGTTTATAATGCCTTATGAATACATTATAACATGTTATAAATGTGTTAATAGATGCTTACAAATGCGACATTCATAGAAAGTGTTACCAACATTTGTTGTGTATCTGTCAGCAATGTGCACTCAAGGAGCTAAAAACCAAATCATTATGTCTATTAGTATCTGAATTAGCCGAATAGTATTGACATTGGTTAGGTTCATTCAGAGAGGGCACAGAGGGGACTACCCACTTGTGAAAAACTGAAAAAAAAATCCCTGCATCTGACTAAATTTAGAAAAAGACTGATGTAGCCATAGTTATCGTTCAATCCACACAATGTTTGTGTTTATAAATACACGGGAAAGTGGTGCAGTTGGACATGAAGTGACCTTTCAACTGGGCTATTTCTGTTATGAGTTTATGTATGCACTTATAGGTTTGTTCCAAGACCACACAACATAAACATCACCACTGAACATGCAAAACAAATTTGACTGGTCAGTTTCACTGTTAACTCATCTTCATTGGTTTATTTTTGTTCATTTCTAAGATTCCCAACACTGGAACCTAGAGTACTCGAATCTTCAACCAGCAGTCCATTACAGGCATGCATATATGATTTTAGGGAAAAAAAAATAAATAAATAAATCTTGTTAAAGCTTCTCATAAGATCTGATAAATAAAGAGTGGTGAGTTGATACTGGCATTAATGCCAAGGAAAGCCCTATTCGAACAGAGGAGGTTTAGTAATGTAATTTGTGCATGATTTGATTGGCCAGAAAAAAACATTGCCTTGAGAAATCTTTCACTTTTCTTCAACTTGTAATTAGGTCTTCATTAAAAAAATTTGTGGATTTCAGTAGTTTTGTCAAAAACATAAGGAACTGGGACTAATCTAGCTCCATTTTAGCTGTCAGCCTTGTCTTCTGGATGCTAAAGCTTCAGTTATTCTATCACGTAGTTTTGGTATTATATCACAGTGATGTTAAGTTGAACAGGACTACTATTACTGAGTTTGGCAAATTACAGAAGATAATATAGTCTTGTATTTTTACCTAGCAGATTTGTAAAAGGAAGGGACATTACAGATTCATACTGTATTAAAATCACTCAGTAATCACTCAAATTCCAACCCAAATTCCAAATCTCTGTATACAAATGACAAGGCTGAAAACTAATACTGGATGGCCACAATCTTTTGGCCCTCAGATGTCACTGAATCAAAAACAGACACAATTCTGTAGTGGAAATCACTGCATGGGCTCAGGAACACTTTAAAAAAACACTGTCTGTGAACACAGTCCATCACTGTATCCACAAATGCAAGTTAACAGGATCCAGAAACGCCACCACCTTCTCTGGGCCTGAGCTCATTTCAGATGGACTAAAGTGAAGTTGAAAAGTATCCTGTAGTTTGACAAATCAAAATTTGGAAATCTTTAAGGACATCATGAAAGCTGTGTCCTCCAGGCTAAAGAGGAGATGGACCATCTGGCTTGTTATCAGCACTATATACAGGTTTTGAAGCTACATATGCTGCCTTCCAGATGACATATTTTTCAGGGAAATCCCTGCTTATTTCAGCAAGACAATGCATGTATTACAACAGCATGGCTCCATAGTAAAAGAATCTGGGTGTTAAATTGGCCAGCCTGCAGTCCAGAACTGTCACCCATTAAAAACATTTGGGGCACAAAAATAAACAAAAATACCACAAAGGAGACCCAAAACCGTTGAGCAGCTGAAATCCTATATCAAGCAAGAATGGGAAAAAGTATTTGAAAGTATTTCACTTTCAAAACTGCAGCAAATGGTCTCCTCAGTTCCCAAACGCTTACAGTGTGTTGTTAAAAGAAGAGGTGATGCAACAAAGTTGTAAACATGCCCCTGTCCCAGCTTTTTTGGAAATACTGTTGCATATAAACTTATTTATTCGTTGTTCAATAGCAATTCTTCTTCACCACAAACCACAACTACAACTACTGCTACTAATACCACTATTATGTTTAGTTATAATAATAATTAATTATTATTATAATCACTATAAGCTGTAACACATAGAATTTGCTTTAAAAAAAAAAAAATAAGTTGGGAAGCCAGTTGCTTCATTTTTTGAAATCTACAAATGTCTCTTCTGAAAACAAATATCAATTTGTTCTAAAATAAATAAATGTGCTTACAACCTGTTAGTAATGTATACTATTACAATTTACAGTGAAGTATAAGTGGTAGTTTGAATACATAGAATGTTTAAGAAATATTTCACTTATATTTAACAGAATTATATGGGACTCTTATTGTGATACCATTGGCGTCCCTGCTGAACACAATTGAAGTCATTGTGAGTGAAGTTGTTGGAATTTGATAATTCCATTTATTTCCTAATTCTGACATCTACTGCACAGCATGAATGAATCCATGAAGCATATTTACCAAAAATATTACATTTATTTGAAGTACAACGACTGAAAGAAAAAATCTTAGCCTGAAAGAAATATTTTTCTCAAACCAGTTAGCGTCCCAAGTGTTGGCATCTTTTCATTTAATGCTTAGTGCAGTCTCCCTTTGCAAAGGTAACAGCTCTGAGTCTTCCTCTATTATGCTTAATGAGACTGAAGAACACATAACAAGTGATCTGAGACCATCCCTCCACAAAGAACCTCTCCAGATACTTTAGATTCTGAGGTCGACTCTGTGGACTTTCCTCTTCAGCTCATCCTACAGATTTGCTATGAGATTTAGGTCAGGGGACCTGAGGGTCTGAGGCAGTCAGGCTTTGATTTAATGTCTGCTGGCACTTGATGGTGTTCATGACCATGTATCTGATCAGGTTGTCCAAGGCCTTTGGAAAAAAAGAAAAAACACTCCTCAACATTACAGGTCCATCATACTTCACAGTGGGGGTGAGGGACATTTCTGCATGGCTTTGTGTCCACACCAAACTCACCTGACCACAGAATACTTTTCTACTGAAAGTTGCGATAAAGTCTGACAAACTGGAGTCATTTGAGTTTGTTGGTTTAACAGCAGTGACTTTCCTCTGGCAACCCTCTAAAGCAACCTGTGGTTATATATGTGGTGCTTGATTGCAGTTTGGGAGATGTTCTGACCCCAAGACCTAACTAATGTCTGCAATTTCCTAGCTGGCCACTTGAACTATCCTCTTCACTGTGTGTGTGGGGGCAGATTCTTCATATTACATTCTTAATAGATTTGTCATTCTACATCTCCAGTTGCTTAAAACTTTTTGATTTTTTTTTTCCTTAAAAGTGGAAATTTCCAACTGTTTAGATATTTTCTTGCAGCTCAAAAAACCTTTTGTTGCACATCACTTCTGTACTCTCTGGTGTTTCTGTAGTTCATTCTGAACGAACTACAGAATAGGCGAAAAAATAGGCGTGTTAATTCTGACAACTGAGATTTTTTTTTGCTGGAACACAGAGGTTGACATAAAATGTGTTGTTCATTATTGATATTTTTTATTCATTTCATTTTTCAAAACTGGTTTCCTTTTTTACATATTCATTGGTCTGGGAAAATTAAAAGTCATTTTTTTTTAATATGTAACAATATGTTACAGGGTAGTACTGTGTACAGCGACTATGACACAGTGATCTTGCCATCCAGGTGCTGCTGTTGTACTGTTATTTACTGGTGACATGGTAATGCACTTAGTAGCCAGTAATTTACAGTTATTTTGCACATTTTTACAGTGTATATTTTAACATATTTGTCCACAGAAGACAAAAGTTTCATAACATAAAGTAAAATACACGAACTAAACATAAAATAATATTCAAATAAATGAAAAACAAGGACTATTCTTATTATTATTCTTAAAATCTTGATATTTTATTTTATTTATTTTTTTTGGTTCTGCACCTGCCCATTCCTTTTTGCCGCTCCTGGCTGTTCCTGCGGAAAATCTGAACTGTTTATCTTGCTCTCACATGCAACCTAATTGTTTAGTCCTGCTCCTGCCCGCAGTTGCAGTAAACCTGGTTTCCGTTCATTATTCGAAATTTCCTGCCAGATAACAGCATCTGATTTATTCGGCTTTGTTGTCATGTATTCGCCTTTCTTAAGAGTGCTTTTCACAGACTGCCTCATTTTATTTAGGTTTTAATCAATTTCTGGGATATCTCTACACCTATATGTTGTTCAGCTCCCACCTGCACTGTTCCGGTTAAACACCCACTCCCACATGTGACATGGAAAATTAGGCCCGCGCCGCATTACATCGTGGTGGGTCCATTGGGTGCAGACCTCTACTCTGGTGGATCTTTCACGCTGAGCTTTGAGTTTATTTTATTTGTCTTCAGAACTAGATTTTGACATTGAGTTAACATTTAATGTTTTAACCAGTACTAAAGACTCTGAACAGATAAGACACATCAGTTTTGAACGTGAAAAATGGAGAAAAACGCAAAGTTCTCTGTTCATTTTAAATGCTCTGTTTTCATTTTCATCGTCTGTTTTTCTGTTTTGTAACAAGCTGTGCTGCCACTTCACTACCAAAAATAAGTGATTAAAAAAACTACAAAAATATGTAAAATTATTCAGTTTCTAATCTGATATCTAGTCTCTTTTCTGATGAGCTGCCTCAGCTGAGTCATTTACATGAGTGCATCAGACTGGACAAACTGCAACATGAAACTGTGCCAGTTCATGTTTATGTATTTCCCTGAAACGTGACGCTAAAGTAGAAACCTAAAAAGAGTTCTCTGCTACGTAACGCAAGTCATTCTGACTGATGGTCAGCAGAAAACAGTTATCATGAAACTGACTAACAGCATAGGTCAGATGCTTCTCAACTAATCAGATTATGTCAACAGAATTAACTATAAAACAAACTTAAAAATAATGACATTTTAAATCATTTGGGACTGTTTTTATTCCTCCGTTCCTCCTGAAATATTACGTGAAATATACATATAATATAAAGGACAGCTGGCCTGTTCACATGTGGTAAAAAAGTTATGTGTTTTTGAAATCCACACTTCCACACTTTGGCAGAGGTCTGACTTTGTTTCATGTGTCCATACCACTTTGTTCCGGAACCGCACATGCTTACTTCTGGCCATTACAGCAGTGAGGTCATGGACCGAAGTCCAATTATGATTCCTGAAGTGTGTGGAGATGGTCTTAGAGATGAGCTCAGGGCATCTCTTGCATTGCTATTTCTCTTTGTTTAACTCCAACGTGCAGAATACTGCAATGCTGCGGAGACAGGGCCTATCTTCTGCCTGTGGGAGGATTTCGTCGTCTCATTATTTCTCCATACTTTCTTTTTTTTCTGCTACTTCTTCCCGAGGCAGGCCAGTGATGGTTGCCTATAGGTCGATTTGCAGTCTCGGCCAGATCGCGGGTGACAGGCGAAAGACAGGTGGAGGTGTTATGAAGGGATGGACTTAGACTCGTACATGACAGGTGAACTCATGCTTAGCAGAAGACATAGGCGATCACTGTATGGCTGAGAGAGCCGCTTTAGGCTGCTCAAAATACAAATGATCCATGCAGCCGCACCCGCCTTCCGCTCACGCATTTGACGAGTGTAGCATCAATATTATCTCAGTGCATGCTGGAACAAAATAATGCATAAAACAAACAACAGATTAAAACCTCTAGCAAGGGAAACTGAGGCGTTATTTATGAGAGGTGAGGATGAAGCTGTATATGATAAATCCGCTTCTGTTGGGCTGGATGATCTTATATTTTATGATTAGTTTAGAGATTTTTTTGCTTGTGAATGATTTTTGGCTCTAAAGAGGTTCAAGACTCAACTTGGACTTGAACCCCACAGATATTAGACTCAAGACTTGACTCAGACTCACATTTCAGAGACTTGAGAGGTAAACTTACACTTTTCAGACTTGCAATTCGATTCCGACTCACACCTCAGAGACTTGTTGCTCGACTCTGACTTGCACCCCTGAGACTCAACACTTGACTCAGACTCAAACCCCATAGACTCTAGACTCAAAACTTGACTCAAACTTGCACCTCAGAGACTCAGGTCTTGACTCAGACTTGCATCTCAGAGACTTGAGAGTCGAACTCACACCTCAGAAGCCCGAGACTCGTCTCTGACTCGCAACCACAGACTTGCGACACAACTTTAACTAACACCTCAGAGGCTCAAGACTCGACTCGGACCTGCATGTCAGAGAATGAAGATTTGAATCTGACTCACACCTCAAAGGCTAAAGATTCTACTCTGACTCACACATCTGAGACTTGAGGCTCAACTCTGTCTCACACCTCAGAGACCTGAGAGTCGACTCAAACTCACACTTCAGAGACTAGAGCCTCAACTCAGACTCACATCTCAGAGACTCAAAACTCAACTCAGACCTCAGAAACTTGAGACTCACACTGCAGCAGACTTGAGACTTGTTTCAGACTCACGCTCTAGAAGTTCAAGACTCGACTCAGACTTACAACTCAGAAACTCAACTCGGACTTGCACTTTAAACCTTTTGAAACACTATTCTGGTTTGCTGTTACAGTAGCTGATGTAAGAAAATAGTCATAAGGTTAAATAACTAGCTAGCCTTGAGCTCTCAGGCTAGAGTCATCACAACTGACACAAATAAGCTCAGGACATTTTTATCACTGAATTCCTCACTTTAAAACACATTCAACTCAACATGTGATAAAATGTGCAGTTAATTAACACATTTTTATTGTTTCAACATACATTTTACTTTTATGTTGTTGTGTTACAATGATTTTTTCAGCAAAGAGACCTGGAATAAAGCTGTTTTGCACTTCTAGCAACTGACTGAAACCAGGTTAGTCTACCACTTTGCATTCACAGTCGGTGACGTATGTAGGTCTTTCAGAAGGTATCATGAAACTAGTCTCACCTATTGGAAATCAAAACGTGACTGGTCAAAATGTAATTCCACTGTCAGGTTCTACTTATGTTAGTGGTTAATTAGATGTGTAAGGCCTTCTATCCAGCTATCTAGGTGTCTACCTAGATACTACTGAGAAAAAACCTGATTGGACAAATTTTTATTCAGTTTTAAGATTTTAACAAAACAACAAAATTTAGCAATGAAATAAGAATATTACTACAATGCCTGAGTTTAAATACGATTGATTCAATAAATACATTCAATAATACATGCTAAAATGAAAGTGCATTAAAATTACCAGAGGTGTGGACTTAACTCATATGACTTGGACTTGATTTGACTCGAGTCATGAATGTGATGACTCGACAAAATCAAGAAAGACTTACAGCTCAACTCTGGCTTGAACTCTAGTGACTCAGACTTTGACTCGGACTTAAGACTTAAGGTTGAAGAAACATGAAGAGGTGTCTGACTGCAGACGGGACTCACAGCCAATTAGTTTTAATGTGAATGAATTTGTTTCCTGCCGTAAATGTGATATACAATATATAATACTGTCAAATACTGTGTTCATGCACTGTTTATTTATTTTTTTTTCAGAAAACAAGAGAAGTGTTAGAGCTCAAGTTCACCTCCACAAGATAGAAACAAGTGAAGCACCAATACGCCCATGCTCAGCACTTAAACTCCAGTCTTAACAGAAAAGCTCACCTGGCGAACTGAACATTTTCCTCATGATAGCAAAATAAAAGTTACAGAGGTCTCTATCTGACCAATTTGATCAGCTTCTGTAGGTTAAACAAGGGCAGCTTTCACCATGAGGCCGATTTTGTCTCATTATTCGGCAGCTTCTTATTCAAACTTTTTATTCCACCTTAAACGTGCAGCAGACAGGTGCCAGAACATTTAGGGTGGAATGAAAAAGAAGCTGTTGAATAAAAGCTGTCTTTTTGTAAACTTTGTTCAGCTCAGTCTTTTTGGTTTCTGTTGTCATCTAAATTCAGTTCAGACTCGTGGCTGTTTTTTTTGCTGAGCTAGTTTTTATTTTAATCCAATGCGCCCAATGTTCCCCAAAATAATCTCTTTGTCTAATTCATTATCATCTGTCACAGTTCTCTGTGTACCATGGAATTTGCATTTTATTTGGAAGCATGAAAATAAATAAATTAATAATAATAATAATAAACTAATATCCAGCCACACGCTACTTACATGCTGTCATTAAAAGACTGTATTACTGTTACAATCACTTTGGTGTTCAGTGTCGAAATAGCCTTAAATTAGCTGAAGAATGCTGAAGTGACTTGTTTAGGACTTGCAGATTAGGACTTGAGCCTTGACTTGAGACTTGCCTGTACTGACTTGGGACTTGAATCAAGACTTGAGTTACTTGCAAATTAGTGACTTGTTCTCACCTCTGAAAATTACAGACATGTACTTTTCTGGATGGACAGAGGGGCCTGAGGGTTCCCCACTGATTTTTTGTCGTATCACCCACATCTAGATATGCTGTCATAGTAGCATCTATCAGTAACACTTTCTATGAATGTTGCATTTGTAAGCATCTATAAACGCATTTATAACACGTTATAATGCATTCATATGGCATTATAAACATGATTATAAACATTTATAAAAATGAATTACACTTTATAGCCATGTTTATTATACATTATGAATTGTTAAAATAATGCATTATAAGTAGTGTTGATAACATGTTATACTGTCAGTGCCAAAGAAGTCATTCCCAGCTTGGAGAGCGTAAAGTAAAGACAAATACCAAGCTAACGGTGGTGTACATTACCTTTCCCACATTGGGTAAAACACTGATGCAGCACTAGTTTAAACTCTGTCATTTGAAGCCTGTAATGTGCTTTACTGTGTATGTTTTAGTGTTTCAGTAAATCCTTCAGTAAATACTTCAACTTGAAGCCTCACTCTTAACACTGGAGGAGGCTTTAGTACAGTACGCTTCACTTTACTTAGAGTGGACAAATATGACTTATGAGCTCTTATAATTTGTTATGGTCAGTACTTATAAAGTATTATGTTAACAATTCATTATGCATAATAAACATGGCTATAATGTATAATGCATTTTTATAAATATTTATAGCTATGTTTATAATGTCTTATGAATGCATTATAACATGTTATGCATGTGTTTATAGATGCTAACAAAGGTGACATTCATAGAAAGTGTTACCCATCTATCTTTAAGTCTGAAAGTCCTCTGTATTTTTTTTTTTTCATAATACTTTGTCATACAGTGTCAGAAACCACATAAGCAAGTCTGTTTGGGTTTACTTGAAAACCCAATACTGTTTGAATCAAGCGTGTGATGATTTAGGCATGTAATGCTCACTAGTATAAGCTTACATCACTTCTAAGCTACATTAGCCTCATAGCTCCTGTGCAGGACTAAGGAAGCAGACTTCAGACATCAAGTATGCTTTAGCTGGGGAGAAAAATTTTTATTTGTTATAACTAGGCCTGTTCCTTTAAATTACCTTTGAAAAAAGAAGAAGAAACCTGTTATTACAGGTTTGCTGCTGGGTCTGGTGTCACTGCCCTCTCTCTGGCCACTGCTGTTAAGTCCTTGAGCATGGCTCTTAACATTAAATTGTTCCAGGGCTGCTGCATCACCTATAATCATGCCTTGAGGTACAGTGGCCTTGGAAAGCAAGAATACTGCCCTACCCTGGTTTAATAAATGTTTAATATACAAATAATAAAGGTAAGAACCATCACTCTGAGCTTTAACTGTGCCTCTTGGCAAAGCCAAATTCTTTTGTTTAATCCTAATACATCCTTCTATGATGAATGCCATTATTTTGCCGACACTTGCCTTGGATTTCACATTACAAGGAGGTGCCAGTTTTCATGGTAGCAAATATCAGATTTACATTGTGGGCCAAAACATGGCACAACCTTGACCTCCTGTGTGGAGTCCTGCCCTAGGCCTGTTCTACGAGGTCTCATTACATGGACAGTGCTGGACATGTTTAATGTTGCTGCCCTTGGAAACTTTTCAGCACACACTAATGACATCAGTGCTACAATACATCCAGGAATTGTTTATGGAGCCAGAGTTCTGAGTAAACTAGCTAACAACAGCAAATGTGGTGATGTTCAGGATGCCAATTTTGCCCTTAGATGGACATGGCCAGTTCCGCAGCTATGTAGAGGTGTCCTAAGAAGTGTGTTCCAGTCATATTTATTATTAAAATGAGATGTGAACATTGACTTCACACTTTAGTGCTTACCCATGCTTTTGTCTGGGTGTTATGAATATGGCATTAAAACAGATCTACAAATTCAGTCCAAAACAACCTTGCAAAGAAGCATTCTAATGCAGTTGGGTGACCACTGGCCTTCATATTTAAAGCTTAGTTTTCATATCTTTAGTTACTAGTAACTTTAGAATAGCCTTGGTATGCATAAATTTACTATCTATTTCATAGAAATCTATTTTATTAGAAATCCCCGTTTATATTTCCACTCACTGGCAACATTATGAGCTCCACCTACCTTATAGATGCATTGTATAGGTGTACAGTGTTAATGGGGGTGTACAACATTAAAGTAAAACATTAAAGTATACACCAGAATGGGAATATTTGTCAATGAACTTTATGTTTGCTTGACAAGGCTGTTACTATGCTGTCCCAGGTGGTTGCTAAGGTGTTGCAAGGCTGCAATGACAGCTATGAAATAACAGGTGGTTGCAACACTTTAGGTGAACAATAAGACTATAGCCCATCCGCACCTTTTACCCCATTCATCAATGACTAAAAGACCACTGTTGACCAAATATTATTTGAGGGGTGGACCATTCTCTGCACAGTAATACTGTGGTAATAATAGTAATACATGGTAATAATACTGACATGGTAGTAGGTAATGGTGTATCAAGCATAAAAATGTTGCTGGGGTTTTTACACATCAATGTCACTGCTAGGTTGAGAGTGGTCACCATGCAAAAATTTCCAGGAACCAGCCACTGATGAAGACTAGAAGATGGCTAACACAAATTATACATCAATGGATAGACTACAATGTAAAACTGTACATCCATAATGTGGCGCCTCAGGGGTGTTTTGACCTCATTTCAATGACCGCATTTATGGTAAAACGCTTTTATGGCAAATCACTGTCTGAAATCAAATTGCATCAAAGATTCATGTGTTTTAACCTTTCGTTTATATGCTAGGGTGCACTCTTTGATCTGCATAATCAGGATGCGAAGGACACATTGATCACAGCAACAATAGGACACTGGCTGCTTTCGTTTCTATGGCAATAAGCCCTGGTTCACGGTAAGATCATGACATGTCAGCGTAAGCTTCAACCGAAGGTAGACTTCATGCCTACCTTTCACCACGGTCGTGACAAAACCTCCATTTCCTTGGTTTTGACGGATTTGAGTTTGTACCTAAATTGGACGCTGTCCATCTCCCTCATGCCCTCTAGGCACACTGTAGCTCCAGGAGGGGGAAAAAACAAAAACAAAAAAAACTCTAAACCCACTGAAGTTCATGACCACTACGCCAAAACAGCACAAAGGCCCCAAAAGTTTGCTGGTTTAGAGACATGTGGTGTTCTTGTGACAGCAACAATTCATTCTTACACAGGCCATCGATCCCACCCAGTAATCAGGACCCCCTCGGTAAAAGCACAAAGCAATCCCAGCACAAAATGTACTGCAATTTAATGTGTGAGGGACAGGAGCAAATAGGAGTCAGAATGAGTAGATGGGTGATTTAATTGTGTAGTCACTGCAATGTCCCCAGTGGTAGCTGATGTGTCCTTATTTTGTGGCCAGCCAGAGGCAATTAACTCTGCTTAGCTGCTTGCTAACAGTTTGCCGTGCTGTCGCGCGAGATCGCTCAGTATGCCGCTGCTGCTGCTGCCTTCACGCTGCTGAGCTTCGCAATACGTTTTGTACGGGGATTAGAAACGGAGCTTTTTTATTTAGTCCTTTACATATTTTCATTGCAACATTCCACCCACATATGGTAGATGATTTGAAAAGAAGGCTTGAAAAATAAAGAATGAAAGAGAAAAGGTAGATACATTCTAGAGGTATATTAATACTCATTTAACATTATTATCAAATTATTTGCTTTATATATATATATATATATATATATATATATATATATATATATATATATATATCTGAGCTTCTAGGCCAGCCACACATGAGCCTAGGTGGATAAAGTGAAGTAATGGCTATTCCTTTTGGATCACTTGGAATACATTTGGGATGAGTTGGAGTGCAGTTTATGATCCAGAACTAATCTCCAACATCAGTACCTGACCTCCATAATGCTTCAATCAAATAGCTGTATGACAAAGTGGCTGCAAACTCAGCCCAATGTTTCAACATCTAGTGTAAAGCCTTCCCAGAATAGTAGAGGCAGTTAGAGCAGCAAAGTGGGGATAAACTGTCTTATTAGTACTCATGATTTCAGAAGAAACGTTGGATGAGCATTTATCTCAAACTTTTACAGCACATAGTGTATCAGAAAGTGACCTATATGCATTATGTTCTTAACTCCTGCTGGTCCATATGTCATAAAATGTAAAGGGCAGCTGGCATGTCCAAATGATAATGGCAGTACACATTTATCAGGTGTTGACTAGTCACTTGATCTGTGATCTGTAACTTACTGAACCTTCAACTAGATTATCTGACACTTCACTGAACTAGTCAGTGCACTAGCTACCCAAACTACAGAGCAGGGACTGGCTGCAGAATCGCAGTACTGTGCTCTCAGCCCTGCGTTGTCAGCCCCGCAACTCAGCTCCAGATATGATGTCATGTAAAGGTCAAGAGGTAATGGCTTTCTATTTGTAACATGGAGAGTGTGGGAGATGTACGTACAGATGCCTATTACAAAAGAACCGACTCTGCTATTGCTGCACGACGTTTAAAAAACCCTCAGATATCAATCTGAAGAACCATTTCACCAAGACATATGTAAGCATGACATAGTTCTATGTAGAACTCATAGTATATCATATTATATCTAGTGTATCTAAATAGAACCATTTCTTTACTAAAGAACGCTTGAAGAACCTTCATCCTGTCGTAAGAGTATATGCATTCAAAACACCAGTAAAAGACTGATATATACCAGCAAGCTAATAAACACCCATTTCACAACCTCAGTATTCTCTTTATCTGTCACAAAAAACACTTGAATGCATACAATAGGTTAACAAGTTCCTCCTCATGCAAAACCATCACCATATTTGCACTTGTAAGCAGTATTACTATGTACTGTATAGACTTTGGAGCTATATATTTGAGGCCATATTGAATCGGATGTCACTGCATGCTGCAAGAGACTGTAGAGTGGGGGTTTTTACACATCAATGTCACTGCTAGGTTGAGAGTGGTCCACCATGCAAAAATTTCCAGGAAGCAGCCACTGATGAAGACTAGGAACCACTAGGAACCACTAGGAACCACTTATAGGAACCACTTATATGCTGATCAGGCATAACATTATGACCACCTCCTTGTTTCTACGCTCATTGTCCATTTTATCAGCTCCACTTATTATATAGGTGCACTTTGTAGTTCTACAGTTACAGACTGTAGTCCATCTGTTTCTCTGCATACTTTGTTAGCTCCCTTTTACCCTGTTCTTCAGTGGTCAGGACCCCCATGGACCCTCACAGAGCAGGTACTATTTGAGTGGTGGATCATACTCAGCACTGCAGTGACACTGACGTGGTGGTGGTGTGTTAGTGTGTGTTGCGCTGGTCTGAGTGGATTTAAACACCTCAGCGTCACTGCTGGACTGAGAATAGTCCACCAACCAAAAATATCCAGCCAACAGCGTTCTGTAGGCACCGTCCTGTGACCACTGAAGGACTAGAGGATGACCAACACAAACTGTGCAGCAGCAGATGAGCTGTCGTCTCTGACTTTACATCTACAAAGTGGACTGATGAGGTAGGAGTGTCTAATAGAGTGGACAGTGAGTGAACACAGTGTTTACAAACTCCAGCAGTACTGCTGTGTCTGATCCACTCGTACCAGCACAACACACACTAACACACCACCACCACGTCAGTGTTACTGCAGTGCTGAGAATGATCCACCACCCAAAGTACCTGCTCTGTGAGGGTCCATGGGGGTCCTGACCACTGAAGAACAGGGTAAAAGGGGGCTAACAAAGTATGCAGAGAAACAGATGGACTACAGTCTGTAACTGTAGAACTACAAAGTGCACCTATATAGTAAGTGGAGCTGATAAAATGGACAATGAGTGTAGAAACAAGGAGGAGGTCATAATGTTATACCTGATCAGCATATAAGTCAGAGATGTGGGACTTAAGTCCACAGCTGGGACTCGAATTGCACTGGAGTGGCATGCTGACTGACTTGCAATTTGAGTCCAAGTCACTGACTTAAGTCCTCATCTCTTGTGCCATTTGGTGACCAGTTTGAGAAGACAACCCCTGCCATAATCAATAGAAATCAATGTTATGTTGAATTGCAATCGACCTGATGCAGTATACTGGCCTCCATGTTACTTAAATGACTTCCACTACAAGATTCATTTCCCTTAAAGTACGTGTGACCCATCAGCGCACCAGCACTTATGCATCCTGATTGAACGCAGATAAAAATAATGCGTGAAAGCCCTCTCTGAAGCCCCTGAGAATACCAGATTATTTCTTGCCTCTGTGACTTCTTTTTTTCCCCCTCGTCGCTCTATACCAAACAACATGGCTGAGCACATTTAATCAGTGTTCTTCTAAGAAGTACAGACATCTCTTCCCAGGTGGGCGTCATGTGCAGTACTGGTGAATTGATCCTCAGGGGGATTTTAGCCATGGCTAATACTGTAAGCCAAGTATTTGGCCAAAAATAAGGTCAGCATTTGCTCTTCCCTGAAAGACCAATTTAGTGTCCATGGCCTGATGGAGGGCAAGACACTGAGAGAGGCTCTGGTGGCAGGTGGTGAAGCCATGTAAATAAAGCCGTGAGACTTTAGTCCCCCTTCCCTTCCCCCCACCTGTCAGCAGAGCACTCGAAAAGACTTCAGGAAATCCTGGACAAATACAGTCAGCACTTAATGAGACAAGACAGCTACAGACTGACCACATGAGGAGGAGAGTTGAGTCAAATGAAAGAGCCTGAGATGTAAAGACAGTGAAGGACGGAAGAAGAAAGGCGTCCCACTCGTGCAGCCTAATGGCCGCAAATGTTCTGATGGCACCGTCTGTAAAGCATTGCACTGTGTACTGCTTTATGCTGTCCACTATTGCAGTGTATGTTCTGCCTCACTCTGCCTAATGTCATTATGTTTATTGCCCCTGTCCAGTAATTTTGCACTGTTTAAGATCATGTTACCTATGAGGCTTTACGCTATTAATTATCTTGCTATTTGTTTGGCCTTACACTGTTTACTATGGTGCAGTTTGTATGGCCTTACACTGTCCAGTACTGCATTATTGGTGACACTTTATTTTGAGTGGTCCTTTTTAGATAAAATAAACACTCAATAGACTCTCAGTAACACATCAACAACACATCAGTGATGTAGCAGCAGTGAATACATTCAGATTAGATTATCAAGAGACTTTTTAGTTAACTGTGTAAATAAAATTAGTAAAATCTGCTGAATTCAGTTGCTTTTCATTTTATTTGGAGTGTCAAAATTCATATTTGTTAATGTTAACCTGAGAGGTCACTGAACATGTAACAGGTTAATACAGACCATTTCAACATCCTCAACAAGCTGTTATAGACCTGCTTCTGGCACCATTCTGTAAGTGGACTTTAACTGGATTAGAATTTGGCTAAGGTTAGGGTTAGGATTAGGGCCAGTTCTTCAGGGATACTGCTACTTTACTCATATGTTACTGATACTCTGATAAGACTTTATTAATCATCTACCATGGACCACTCAAAATAGTGTTACTGTGTTATTTGTGTGACCGTACACTGTCCCATGCATTATCTGCAATGCTTTACACTGTCCAGTACTGCACCATATATACTGCCTTGCATTGTCCAGTATTGCACTGAATGCGCTTACCCTGGCCAGTATTCCATTATTTGTATGGCCTTATGCCATATATATTGCAGTACAGCCTTACATCGTCCAGTATTCTATTATACATGGTGGCTTACACTGTCCAGTACTGCAGTATTTGTATGGCCTTACACTGTCCAGTACTGCGTATTTGTATGGCCTTACACTGTCCAGTACTGCAGTATTTGTATGGTCCTATACTGTCCAGCACTGCAGTATTTGTATGGTCCTATACTGTCCAGCACTGCAGTATTTGTATGGCCTTACACTGTCCAGCACTGCAGTATTTGTATGGCCTTACACTGTCCAACTCTGCAGTATTTGTATGGTCCTATACTGTGCAGTACTGCAGTATTTGTATGGTCCTATACTGTCCAGTACTGCAGTATTTGTATGGTCCTATACTGTCCAGCACTGCAGTATTTGTATGGTCCTATACTGTCCAGTACTGCAGTATTTGTATGGCCTTACACTGTCCTGTACGGCAGTATTTGTATGGTCCTTTACTGTCCAGCACTGCGATATTTGTATGGTCCTTTACTGTCCAGTGCTGTGGTATTTGTATGGCCTTTCATTGTTATATTGCATTCTGTTCAGTTAGTCCATATTAATGGAAGGCAGAAAGTGGTCGGAAAACAGACATTTCTTCATGTATTTCATTCATTTAGTCTTTTGTACACATTCAATAGATGTAAATTCATCCATTGTTTAAATCTACAGTGCATGGTCCATGGTATTTGCCCCCTGCCCCCACCCCCAGGCTGCTGGCAGTCAGAGACCCCTGGGCACTGGCCCCAACAGCACGATCAGTAATCCATCTCTGCATGCACTGTCTCAAAGAGCAACACCCAAGACGATTTGACATGCCTCCTGCCTCTGCTGTCCTTCGGGCTTAACAGCCACTGGCGCTGACACAGTCATGGGTGGGTCAACCATAGAAAGACAATATCTGAAAAACAGGAACTTTAGCTAAGTTACCAGCAGCATGGTAGAAATAGGTAGCTGCACTAGTTTGCTATAAATGTCAGCCAAAACTCGTGCCTTAACAATTTGGCTCACATTATATTAGATTAACATTAACATGAAAACATGAGCAGTTTAAAGACACCTCCTTACTTTAGCCTGCATGTTTGAGTCAGTTTTTTCCTTCTGCTGTTCTGGTAGTTGTTGAACTGAACTGAACTGAACTGAACTGAGCTTCATTGGTGTAATGTTAATATAATGCAGCGGTATAATGACAAAAAGTTGAAATGAGCTGATTCGAGCTGCAGTGGTCTGTGCATCACTGTGGAATGACGTGATGCACGTGCGTAGGCTGGGCTTGACAGGGTTGGAGCGGGTCACTTTCGGACACAGAGCGCTTTCGTTTCCCAAAGGAGGCCAATCAGGGCCCGCTCTGAATGTGCCTCAGCGTACCAAAGGAATGAATCGTGCCTGTCAGGTCTCATTCGACGCGGCTGGCGCTGAGGAAAAATTAAATTCTCTAATGTGCTTTTGTCTGTCTCTCGCTCACTATCTCATAACCATGTGTTTTTTCCCCCCGTCTCTCCTATACTGCATTGGATTGTCTTTCAAATACCCTTATTCTAATGACAACCCTTCCCATCTGTCGCAACTTTGCACGCAATCCCCCACTGGCTCCGGCTCAAAAAGCAATTTTTTACATTGAAGTCTTCGCTTTACAGTAAAACGTTTCTCTGCGTATGTGGACTATATAAGTGAGTGCACTGCAAATTGCTCGCACTGCACCATAACACCGACACTCAAGCTATGCCTGGTGCATGCTGAGAAACAATACAGCAAAAGTGACATGCAACACGTGCCGTGAGATAAAAAGGATGTGGTATTTGCTGATGAGACTACAGGTTGAATGTGCATCATTGACCTCAATAATCAATTCAGTCAGAAATTTCTACAAAATGACTCTTTGACAGTCGGTCAAGAATGTTATTTTGGGAAAAAAGGAACACTTACTGCACTGATATTATTATAATTAAGCATATCTGATTTATTTTAAATTATAAAATGGTTCTAAATGAATCAATATCTTCATTTTTATATTTATTTTAGACTAGACTATATCTAGACTATACTACTATACTATAGAACCACATTCAGTTTTATTATACTATACATGCATTTTTCTTAATATAATCTTATTATAATGTCAACTTCACGTTTGCTATAGTTTTATTTATTTTTTATTTATTTATTTTATTTATTTTCTTTACTTAATATACTGCTATACTATACTGGTATCTTCAGTTTACTTCACCGCACACTTTTTTTGTTATATTATATGACTATTCATTATTGCCACCTTAATTTTGTTTTACTATACATGCCTTTTTATTATTCTATATTACCTTATTATATTGCCATGTTCTGTTTTACTATACCATACATACATTTTTACTTTAATGTATTGCAATAGAGTATTGCCACCTTCTTTTTTTACTATATTTTATAACTGCATTGTGTTGTTATCTTCATTTTACCATACTATGTGTAAATTTTTTACTATATTATACTATATTACTATATTACATACTAAATTATTCTACTGCATTTACGCCATATGCAGAATTCAGAAACCACCCTTTGTTTATTTAATTTAAACAATCATTAAATATAAGTTTTTCAGGACATATTTCTGAAGTGATTAGATGTAAGATAAACAACTTGCAGGGGAGCGAAAGTCAGGAAAAAGACAAGAATTTCCAAAACTAGAAAACATACAGAGAAAATGTGACTCCATGCAAGACCTGGTAGACCAACAAAACTGTCACTACAAGATAAACAGTATGCTTCCATCTTTTAGATATGTGTGCTCTCAGAACAATGAACTGGCCACCCCAGAGTCCACAACGCAACATGACTTAACGTGGTTTTTTGGATCATGAGAAACAGAAAATGCAAGCAACATTGCTTCAACTCTGAAAAAGTGGATAAAATCACAGAGCATGGCTTTATATATGTTGCTGTTGGGGTTGTGATGCTAATAAAGTTGGAACTGCCCCTCTCTTCAGTCTCTTAGTGTCAAACGCTAAGCGAAGATGTTCAATATTGTCCAAGGTTTGAGAAGCTGTCCAGAGTGAAACATACAGAGTAAACTAGCAACTTTGAATGAAAGTTGTCCAGGATCTTGTTAAAGATGTAGGAGCTGTAGTTGGCCTCTTATTCGCCAGTTAGTTTTATGAAATTTCCATTCCACCTTAAGTTACATTCTGGCGTCTATACAATGCTGTGGCATTTAAGGTGGAATGGAACATTCGATTAATAAGCTGGTGGATAGGAAGCCAGTTTCAGCCTCATACTGAAGATGAAAATCAACCATGCCTAATGACCTTGGTTGGGTCTTCAGATAAAAAGCTGTAGATCCCTTGGGAAGTGCTTAAAAACTGTTGACTTCCCCTTCATTGTCTTGAAGAGTACATTTGTTCTGATCTGTTGTTGTATGAAAATTTTGGGGGCTGGAAATATTAATGAATCAAGACTGTTATGCAACAACCTAGGATTTTGGAATCGGCCTGTTTTACTGCGCGCTTTTGCGACTGCGGGATTTTCATTTGAAGTAGGAGGCAGCAGTGTTTGAGGTTCGTGGTATGTCAGTTCCATGTACCGAACTCTCCTAATGCAACTATGCCAATGTAATTACCTTTTTCATTCTATGACGCCTTTAATGGCTGGTTTGACTGGTAATTAAATGAATTAAAGATGGTTGCTGACTTTTCCACAGTACTAACATCGCTTTCATATTTACAAGATGCACTATATCATATTGCCACCTTCTTTTTACTATTCATACTATTCAATTGCATTATTAAGAGAGCCATGTTGCCATCTTGGTAGGTATGCTTGATAGGTAACTCTGATTAAGCACTGACAGAACTTGTTACAGTTGCTGCAGCTACAACCTGCCAGGTAGATGAAGACCAAGCAAAATAGACCAGAATGATCACGAAAAAGACAAAAAGATACGTGAACCCTAGATGCATTCTCTAAATTCTACAAGGAGAAGATTAGCTAGATTGGTAGAATGAATCCATATAACCTGCAAATCGACAGAGTTCAGAACATTCTAATGCATGAGATTTTACAAAAATGAATAAAAGTGGCTACGAACACTGCTAAAGCTCTTAAATATTAATCTCATACACTGTTAGAAATAAATATTCTGTGTGTTTTTTTCCAGGTGAAAAGTATATATTTGTATCTTTTTATAACCTAAAATTTTGAAACAGAGCAATAAAATAAAAAGCCTGGAGACAAGATGTGGTGTATAGAGTCAATACAACTTGATCAATCAAATGATTATGGTGCAATACTGATCCCTAAGTAAAGTTACTAAGATGTACCCCTGAGTTATTTTCTTATTTGCCAGCTCCTTCAATTTTCCATTCCACTTTAAATGGTACTGCGGTTACACTGAGGTGCCCTCTTATTCCCCAGGGTATATTTAGTTTTTCCATCTGAATTTACATGCCCAAATCATAAGGCACATTATTCAGTAACTGCATGAAATAAATGTACATTTTTATTTTATTTATTTATTTATTTTTTGTAAAAGCTCCCCTCATAAACTTATTGCTATATACTTACAATTTACTGCTGAAAGCCAAAAATCTTAGACGCTCTTTGTATTTTTTTATAAAAATAATTTTTACAGAGCAGATCACTGAAGAGACGCCATCTGTTTATAGTTTATAGCCCAGATTTGGCAAAATGGGTCGACTTTCAGTAGACAAAAAAAGTGAGTTCAGCTTCTTTTATCATAAGGGTCTAAAATTACATCACCTATCTATTTGACTGGAAAGAAGACAGTTACAGCTCTCATATGACACTGACCTGTTGAACACAGCTTATGAAATATAGTTATGAAGAATATGATGAAGTGCGTTTTGGAACCACCGGTGGTCTCAAAGAGTTGAAAAGGTTAAACGTAGAACAATATTTTAAAAAAGAAGCTGATGAATAAAAAGCCAACATTGCCTGAGCTCAATAGAAATACATCCTTAATCAGCAAATATCTGAAACTTTTGCTTAGAAATTTAAATGCCAGCTAACAAGCAGCACAGCGAAGCTGCAGTCAGTCACTAGAGCTGCTGGACTGTCGAATGTGTCTCACTGGTCGATCTTAATGCCATGTCCCAAATACTTCTTTACTTTACTTATTACACTAATGAGGACCCTTCTAATGGGACTGCACTACTTTTTATATACTTTTTAGTGTGCTAGCTAGTGTGAGGTTTGGGAGGAGGAACTAGTAACAAAATCGCAGGCATTTAGATTTTATATTTCATTTGATATCATTGCTGCAACAAATCAAACAAAATCAAGACAATACACTCAAATTTATTGGTACACTTTAAAATAAAATTGTAATATAAAACAATGCATTAATATAACTTCAACTGTGATTTAGAATGTATGGCAATAATAACATTGTAATATCATACATACACTTGATAGGTGCACATCATTTTCTTGATCAAAAACAAATGTATTTCCTGTTTAATTTTGCCTAAATATTGAACAATTAGTCAAGTTTGGGAGCCCTCAGGTCACGACCTTGTCAGTGTCAAGTGTCCATGTAAAAATGAGTGCAAATTGGATTGTCTTTTCAGCAACTGTTCTGTGGTCTGATGAATCAACATTTGAAATTCTTTTTGGAAATCATGGACACTGTGTCCTCTGAGCTAAAGACCACTCAGCTTGTTATCAGTGCACAGTTCAAAAGCCAGTATTCATGATGGTATAGGGGGGCATTAGTGCACATGGCATGGGTGACATGAACATCTGTGAAGGCACCATTAATGATGAAAGACATATACATGTTTTGGCAACACATGTTGCCATCCAGACGACGTCTTTTTCAGGGAAGGCCTTGATTATTTCAGCAAGACAATGTCAAACCACATTCTGTATGTATTACAACAGCATTGCCCTGTATTTAAAGAGTCTTGGCACTAAACTGACCTGCCTTCAGGCCAGACCTGTCACCCACTGAAAACATTTGGCACATTATGAAATAAAAAATATGACAAAAGAGACCCCAAACCGTGGAGCAGCTGAAATCCTATGTTAAGCAAAAATGGGAAAACATTTCACTTTCAAAACTACAGCAATGTCTCCTCAGTTCCCGAACGCTTACAGAGTGCTGTTAAATGAAGAGGTGGTGAAACACAGTGGTAAACAGGCCCCCATCCCAACTTTTTGGAATGTGTTGTTGGCATCAAATTCAAAATGGGCAAGTATTTTTCAAAAAACATTAAAATTTCTCAATTTCAACCTTTGATTTGTTATCTTTGTCTATTTTCAATTCAATATAGGGTTTAAATGATTTGCACATAACTGAGTTTTGTGTTTATTTAATTTTGCACAGCATCCCAACTTTTTTGGAAATGGGGTTGTAATTGTTCCCTTATAGCAACACCATGCGATAGTATAGTATTCCTACTTTGGAATGTGCAGTGTACTGTATGAGACATTCTCTCTTGGAAGATTTATTTATTTATTTTTTTATTTTTTTTTGAAGTGTCTGACTGCAAGGGTCTGTAAGGTCGAGTAGGGTGATCAAAGGCTGTGGCTTGTCTCCACTAGGGGCTTGTGAGAGATGCAGTGTTTATGCCTATGAGCTGGGTCTTGACTCTAATTAGGCTTACTGAACCTGTGGCGTTGCTCTAACCCCACCAACCCCCACCAACCCCACAAACTCTGACTCTAAAGAGTCTATCTAGAGCCCACCATGTGCTGGGAGGATTATCTCTGAGTTCATCTCTCTCTCTCTCTCTCAAACACACCATGCCATCTGCTCAAAGGTTGATCCGAGTGAGGGATTCCCACAGATGCATGGCCGTTGCTGAATGAAGGTAAGAGGACACTTTAGTGGAGAAAGCTTTAAGCCCACGCACATTAATAACAGCAGAAGACCCTTCATGCCACTGCTTTAGTATTACCGTGCTACAGCACTACCATTAGCATGCCCAGTGGCTTAGCTAGTTTAGTTCTGTAATTAAGCTGTAGAGAAACAGGATCACAGCCCTTTTTAATGGTCCATGAACAGAATCGCGATGGCGCCTTAGTTACGGACTGCTCACAGCGAGCCTACACAGTTTTATAGAGTTTTGAGGAGTTGCAATTGGATGCTAGCCTCAGACCTTCCACTGCGGGGGCATAGATTGAAATTTATTTCAAGAGGCGTTCATCACAGCTAGTGCAGGCCACTGCAACATTAAATATGGAGAGGGCCTATTTGCAATAAAAATTAAATGATCTGGAGTTACATAACTTTGGGTGTTCCTTTTTTGAGCTTGTCACTGACCCATATGGTGCCACCGTTTCTTAGTGTTCCGTAACTCGAGAGCTTTACTGCTGCTTTGCTATAATGTTCTGATCTTTTTCCACCTAATTACATCATCAATGTTACTAAATATGAGTTGTTTTATATTCAATTTATATTCTGTATCTTCAGGTTCAGATCTTTTGTTTCATTGGCAAGCATGTTAGACTTACTACACATTGGCTTTTTGGGTTCTCTTCAAGGCTTGCCCATATTTAGTCAGGGTACCCCTTCATGGTGGAGCCTTGTTAGGGGTTTATGAATTGTTTAAAATTAGTATATTAATGGTTAGAAATTAAGGCATGAACGCTTTATGGGCAAGTCATGTAAAAAATATTGTAACGTTCATCACTACAAATGAGACCCAGCTTTTGCCATTGTGCTTTATTAACCAGCTGTTCTTGGCCACAGCTACTCTGTATATAAGTCCAGCTTTTCTCTAACAGTTTGCTCACTACTCAGCTCACATCTGACTCACTCAGTCATCACCGTGGACTGACTCCGGTTCCTCCAGCTCAACACATATATCCCCCTGAGGCTGAACTGGTCCTGCCTTCACAATAAGAGTCCTTAGTAGAACAACACTGTGAATAAATGCTGAAGACCTAATGATAGAATAGACATGCATACACTTTTTGAACATGCTACGGTATAAAAAGTAGCTATAAAGGATGGTGCTGAAGAATGCAAAGGACAATAAGCTCATTTTTTTTATTTACTGTCCAGTTAAAACAAATTTCAGTCCTTCTTTAGAATAAGATGACCCTTATAAAAGGATTATGAATAGTTTTAAATTATTTTACTTTGTCATAAACACCTTGCTGTATGCCCACATTGCAAAATAACATACTCCTTCCATCAGGACAAGCTAACATCTTCTTTTCTACATTTACACAGATAAACGACAGGACAGAAACAAACAAGCTTTTGCAGGATGCAAGTTCCTTTATTCTATGTTCAACTTGGAAGAATGATGCTTATTTCTGGTAGGGGAAGAGTCAGAGCAGAAACAAGCAGGCAATGGGCTCTTTGGAATTTGAATTTAATTTTATTTTTCCACAAAACTATCACAAGAGTAGACAAACAGCACTGTGTAAAGGCTTTACGAAATACTATAACCCAATTAATTCGACAATATGTGTTTATTTGTTTGAAAAAATCACTAATATTAAAAGTGATTTTATGTCTGTTTGCTTAACCATTTCCCAACATCTCCTTGTTCCAGAGTAGTATTAATTGTAAATATCAGCTACTACCTGGTTTGGCTAATCAAAATGAGAGGAGTTGAGGAAGAAATCTGGAACCAAATTTTGTTCTTCTAACCAGCTCAAAACTCATTTGAAAACAAGAGAGACTTTTGGCATTATAAACATGGTTATAAATATTTATAAAAAAGAATTACATTGAATTCTTGTTCATGAATGATGTTATGAATGTGTTTATAGATGCTTACAAAGGTAACATTCATAGAAAGTGTTACCACTCATTTCACTGAATTCTTGTTCATGAATGATGTTATGAATGTGTTTATAGATGCTTACAAAGGTGACATTCATAGAAAGTGTTACCAGACTTTTTAGTGCATTTCTGTTCGTTTGAATTTGAAAGAAAATGTTCTTTTTTTTGTCATCATATACATTGTGAGAGGACTTTACATATACATGAAATATCAGTGTTGTATTATCAGCTGTAATTCTTTTCAAATATATATATTTGCACATTAAACTCAAGTCATGTTTTTGGGGGAGCTAAGCTCCTGCTGTACGGTGGTCCAAAAAACAACAAACTACAAAACTACAAAAAAACTGCACATGCAGAAAACAAATTATTTTCATCAAAATGAAAACATTATGTATTTTATAAACAGGTTGCACAATATTAAAATGCACTTCAAGTTTGTAGCTGCTCTGCAAGCTCAGACAACACTTTCATCAGAATTACCACTCGAACGCGTTACTTTAAAACGTCAATAACAACGATGGCTGAGTAGGGCTTGAATAGCTTCCTTAAGTGTTTGAGCTTAAAGCAAATCAGCCAGGTTTCCAGGCTTCTCAGCTGAGAATGAGCAGAGAAACAGATTGGTGTAATTAGGAGAGACGAAGGAATAAACTTCAGGAGAAATACCTTTGTGTTAGCATTTCACTGCTGAGTTTGTGGCAGTGAAGGCAGTTTATGCTTTGAAGTTGGTGCTGCAGCCACTTTCAGCAGAATAGTTTTCATGTTCCCCATCAAGAGCTTCAGGCATCTGAGAGAGGAAGTGCTTGTGAGGGAGTAGATGTTCAATTGCTGGAGCCAGTGACTGTGGAAAATGTCTGCAGTGTCATGACGACGCAACCCGCCACACTGCCAGCAGGTGCACTTAAATAATTTATTATTAACACACTGTTGCAGCATCTCCAGCTAAAATGGCTAATCTAGCTTTGGTTGTATTCATTTTTACCTATCTATTAGTTGCAGATGTTAGCTGATGTTATCGTCCTCTGATAGCTGTGAAGGAATTCTTCCATAAAGAATTTGTAGCCTTTACTCAGCTTGGACCCCCTCAGTGTTGTGTGTTTGATGTTCTCCAACAATGCTGGACACATCCTTGCATTTCAATCTCATCAACTAGTGACTGACCACTCTCTGATGAGCTTAACTCATACAAACGCCAGGATTTCTGAGGTTAATAATTGTCTGCAAGGCATAGCAGAATTTGTTTTACCCTGTATTTATGTGCCTCCATTTCTTGTGGAAAGGGCCCATTCCATCCCCTTTGAAAGTCTTACAGAAACATTTCCATTGTGGCTCACTTCTATTGTGTTATATCTGGATTTGCATTGTTTCTGAAGTCGCACATGCTTTCTGAATTTTCATCACGTCTGTGAGTTTTGGTTGAGAGTTGGGTCTGTGCCCTTGGCTTCCCTCTAATTTGAATGCTAGGCATTTTGTTTCTATAAACAAAGACAACAAAAACTTTTCAATAACCTCAAATCACAATAAAATATATTCTCTCACTTCCAAACACAAATGTGGACCAGAGGTTTAGACCACAGACTTTCCACAGTTTCTAAGAGTTAAGACCATTTTCTGAACTTATTTTATGCCATTGTTGAAAAATATTTTGCATTTTTTTAACTTGGTGCCCACTTAAGTTTTGTGTTTTTTTGGCTGGTTGAAGACAGAAATAGACTCAAGATATTTATTCTTTATCTGAACTTAATTGAGTTTTGGAAAGGATGGAAAGGATTTCCATACAATTGAATAGCTGTCTTTCAAAATAAGGCAATTTCTTTGATTAAATTAAATTGGGTGAATTTAATCAGCGTCAGAAGAAAAAAAAAAAACTTTCTTGGCCTCTTTTTTTTATGAAGAACATAAAAAATAACATTTTCAGTGTCTTCACACTGTTCATCCCCTACACTTTTGTATTACACATGTGGTGTTGGGGAGAACCCATGGGGAATAAAAGTGTGGAGGTGCTGTGTCCTTCACTCTGTTCTCCTCCTACATGGCCTGCTGTTTGTCTGTGTGTGTATGTGTTTGTATATGTGTGTGTGAGAGGGTGGACAACATGGACAGGCTGCTGACTGGCTACAGCTGCTAAAGGATAACCCTACGCTGGCCAATATATATATAGCCAGCATATATTTTAATATTAGTTTTTAAATAAAATGTTATGGCTGTATTGATTTGATAAACCAATAATGTGGTGGGTCAACCAGACCACTGAGTAATAATAACATCAACACCACCCAAGGGTTAAAATATAGTGTGCGCTGCTGTTAATCACCCCGCAAAGCCTGAAAAAGTCATTTAAAAGTCAAAGACATCAGGTCCAAATATCTGTCTTGATGTTTAAGTCTCAAATGCAAAATGCTCATTACCAAGTTTTGACTGAGTTCTCTTTGAATTCTCTTACAATGTGCTCACACTCGTCAGACTAATCAACTTTGGGAAAAGATCAAAAACATAACTGATGTTACACAGTGTTCTTCTGCACGGTCCATGCAATTACACATGTCCACCAGAGGGGTCAAATTCCCAAATTGTACATAGTAGTATAAAGCGGTCACTCTCTCTCTCTCTCTCTCTCTCTCTCTCCATTTCATTGACGTACATGAAAAGTAAAGTAGTTTTCCTTCTCCTGTATATATATACATACATACATACATACATACATCATCTAAACCGCTTATCCTTCTGGGTCACGGTGGGGTGCTGGAGCCTATCCCAGCTGTCATTGGGCGGAAGGCAGGATACACCCTGGACAGGTCGCCAGTCCATCGCAGGGCAGACAGACAGACATATACATTCACACACACATTCACACCTAGGGGCAATTCAGCATGTCCAATCAGCCTGACTGCATGTCTTTGGACTGTGGGAGGAAACCGGAGTACCCGGAGGAAACCCACGCAGACACGGGGAGAACAGGCAAACTCCACACAGAAAGGACCCTGGTCGCCCGGCCGGGAATCGAACCCAGGCCCTTCTTGCTGTGAGGCGACAGCACTATATATATATATATATATATATATATATATATATATATATGCAGGAGAAGGAAAAAACCTACTTTACTTTTCATGTACGTCAATGGAACCAAGTCATTTTTGGCCATTTCTTTTAGTCCATTCATCATGAAATTAACATACAATGTAAAGGACAACAGGTATTTTCAAATTATATCAAAAACTATAATATATATATATATATATATATAGACTTTTTCTCTTGTGCCAATCACACCAGCCGCTAATAGCAACTGACTAAATTAAACTAAATTTATGGGTCAATTAATATAAATTTTACTTGCTTTCTTAACACATACAAGAACCAGTTCTATGTTTTTGGAGTGTACAATGTTACTTAGAAAGATTGTGTAGTTGTTTTCTGTCCTAGTTACATAGAATTCAAAGCCTTCTTAATGTTTGAAAGTGTTTTGTATCTCAGACTAGGCAGTGTTTTGTTGATTTTGTCTTTGTGCTTGGGCTCTCCATGCTCTTTTCTTTCACTCTCTCAGGCAAACACACATACTCACAAGTCTACGTCCCTGCTCCAATGCCAGCACACTTTCGATCCATTAAGCACAGATGCTTGCTCTGAATGCACTGTACACTTAAATAATACACTGTATGCTCTTATACACCAAGAGCTCTTCAGTATTCTTTTCCATTGCAGCAGTGAAGTCTTAGCCTCAAGTAGCCTTTGGTCAAGCTCTTCACGATCAAACCAAGTCACAGATCAATGCCAAAGGTTAAAGGAATACTCCAACATCAAACCTGATCCCCACTTGTTGCATGTTTATCATATGGTCGATTACCACATTACAATGAGGATGTTTCCCTGTGCTTAGTAGGATTACACATGTACAATAACACTATCTGATTACTTTCCCATACTGTTGGATGACTTTTCTTTTTAAAGTCATAGAGTTGTATGCAAAAAATTTGAACACCTCTGGTCAAATGAATTTTTTGAACTTTTGATCATTCAAATTACAAGCAGGACACAAACTAAAATGTGGCATTTTTCTGCAAATTTTACTTCACAGTTTTTTTTTCTTAACTTAACATGTTCTCTCCTAACTTATTTTCACTTAAAAAATCAACAAAATATTATTTGACTAGGGGTGCCAAAACCTGCAACTGTACATGTAGAATATATTTTGTTGCATTCAACTGTATATTCTTTACTGTATAAACTTTGTGTTTTTCATTTTTATTTTATGGTTGAGACGTAGATTGATTTGGGAATTAATTAGTATTAAAGCCAGGCATGCATTGTTTAATTAAAAAAAATAAATAAATAAATAATGAAATATAATTACATATTATCTTGTAACTGTTTTGCATAGTTTTACATTCTGTAGGCCAACTTGTACTATGAGAAACACCTATGCCTATAGCTCTCCACCTGGGATATTTGCACTCAAGTAGAATTAGCGTGCTTCATTGAAAGGGAGGAAACAGGCTCTTTCAATAAGTTGCAATATTTACTGAAGGCTTCACTGTAATTCTGCAACATACAAAGCTGCCATAATTGGTACAAAAACCAATGTGAGAAAGTAAATGTACACCACTGTTAGCTTAGAGCTAACAGAGTGTTGCATGCAATAAAATGGAAATTAGCATTATCATGATGGTGATAGATGAAGGCTACTTACTTATGTAGATAACCGCAGGAAACAAATCACCAGGTGTGCTGTGTAAGAGTGGTTTTAATATAATCCTACTAGTAATAATCATATTTTCATAATTTTTCTGTAATTAGATTACTGATTTTCATTAACTGTAAAAGTATCCTGTGTTACATCACCTTTTCTTCTGACAGCACTTAATAAAAGTTTGGGGACTGAAGACACAATATTTTCTAGTTTTGAAAATGTATTTTTTGCCATTCAAGTTGTAACCTTTGCAACCATATAAGGCCTTCAGTTCATATTTTTAGCTTAATAATGTGCCACATGGGAGGCAGTTAGGGACTGCAGTGCTGTTGTTACACATGCAGAATGTGGCTTGGTGTGTTCATGTTGAAATAAGCATGGATATCCCTGATAAATATGTTGTCTAGTATGCAGCACATGTTTCTTTTAAATTTTTACAAATAATTTTAATTGCACCTTCACAGATAGTTTCACCCCCATGCCATAAGAGACTTTTGCTTTTGAACTTTACGCTGGTAACAATCCGAATGGTCTTTCTCTTCTTTGGTCCAGAAAACACTTACTGTGTAGCAGTCCTGCAATGATGAGCTCGTACCCAGAGAAGTCAGCAGCGTTTCTGGACATGTTGATATTAAGACTTCCACTTTGCATAGTACAGTCTTTACTTGCATTTTTGAATGCACTGACAAACAGTGTTTATGGATTATAGTTTGTTGGAGTATTACCAAGCCCACGCAGTTATAGGTCGTGAGCATTCAGTTGTGGTTTTCAGACAAAGAGATTTCTCTGGAATCCATGAAACTTTTGTTGTTTTAATGCACTGTCGAGCATGAAATACCTTAGATTCCTGCAATTGCTTGCTAAGGTATGTTATTCTTAAACTGTTTGATTTTTATGCTGTGACATTTTTGGTGAAAGAATGAGCCTTGACCTATTCGCAATAGGCTTTTCCTGGATGCCCCTTTTATACCTAAGGTCATCATCCATTTATTTTTAGTTATTTATTTCATTTGCTTTTTATAATGTCTTAATTGGCTGTGTCTCAACTTATTTGGAACATGTTGTAGGCATCAAATTCATAATGAGTGTGTATTCACAAAAAAAAAAAAAGTAGAATTTGATGAGGTAAAACGAACTATCTTGTTGTTGTACTGTTTTCATTTAAATAAAGATCAAAATCTTAAAATAAGTCATTTGTAAATCACTACTTTCTGTGTTTATCTGCTTTTTTTGGAAGTTGGTTTAAACAAGCAAAAATGTCTAGATATGGGTAGAAAAATCTAATTTCTAAAATTATTGTAATAATCACATAAAGAGAAATGTTATACACACATAGATTTGCCTGTGCATTACCAAGCTCAACATATGCTGCAAATAAAAAAAATAGACTCCCATCTGATGTGTAAGTGTGTCACTAATCTACATTCCAGTTCAAACAGGGACAGTGCAGTACTTCTGAACAAATGAGGAGAGAGGGGATTTTCACTGTGGGGTAGGCTCTATTCTCAGAGAATATAAAGTACATTGTGAATAATCTTTTATACCACTTTAATTGATAAACTGGCTTGGAAGTTCCCCACAAAAAGGCTGGAATTAGTTTGTATGCGATAAGCTTTAGAGGCTCGAGTCTTATTGTAGCCTCATAAAATTAGAGTGCAGCCTTCACGTTCCCAGATTGCTCTCAGTAAAGTGCATTTGGCATGGTTAACAAGATGACAAGAGTAACAGAAAATCCAGATTGGGTCGAGCCATTTGGCTTTAAAGATATCTAGTGGAGATTTGTCAAGGAAAAGCTTACAGTGGTTTACGTTCTGATTTCTACGTTGGTATGAAAAACGGTTGTTCCTGGGGGCTAAAGAGCTTCCTGACACTACCTCACAAAGCATCTAATTAGGCTGTTTTATGGTTGCTTCAATATTTTTTGTACAGCTCCATTTCCAAAAAAGTTGCAGGATGTAAATAAAAAAATAATAAAGAGTTCAGTGACGTGGAAATCATTTAAACTCTATATTTCACTGAAAATAGTACAAAGACAAGAAATCAAATGTTGAAACTGAGAAATTTTACTGTTTTTTGAAAAATATGTGCCCATTTTGAATTTGATTCCAACAAAAAAGTCAGGACAGAGGCATGTTTACCACTGTGTTTTATTACCTCTTCTTTTAACAACACTCTGTAAGCGTTTGGGAACTGAGAAAACCAATTGCTATAGTTTTTAAAAGTGAAATGCTTTCCCATTCTTGTTTGACATGGGATTTCAGCTGCTGAACAGTTCGGGGTCTCCTTTGTCGTATTTTTTATTTCATAATGTGCCAAATGTTATCAGTGGTGACAGGTCTGGACTGCAGGCCAGTTTATTGCCCTGACTCTTTTAATACAGAGCCATGCTGTTGTAATACATACAGAATGTGATTTGACATTGTCTTGCTAAAATAATCACTGAAAAAGACGTTGTCTGGATGGCAGCCAAAATGTATATATATATCGTTCAGCATTAATGGTGCCTTCACAGATGTGCCAGTCACCCATGCCATGTGCACTAATGCACCCCTATACCATCATGAGTACTGGCTTTTGAACTGTGGACTGATAACAAGCTGAGTGATCTTTAGACCAGATGACACAGTGTCCATGATTTCCAAAAGAAAATTCAAATGTTCATCTGTCGGACCACGGAACACTTTTCCACTTCCACTTAGTCTATTTTAAAATAGCTCAGGCCCAGGAAAGGTGACGGCATCCTTGGATCTTGTTCATGTAAGGTTTCTTCTTTTCATTTAAGAGTTTTATTTTGCGGATGAAGTGACAAACTGTTTTCACAGACAGTGGTTTTCAGAAGTGGTCCTGAGCTCATGCAGTGATTTCCACTACAGAGTCATCTCCATTTTTAATGTAGTGCCATCTGAGGGCCCAAATATCATGGCCGGCAAGCGCTGGTTTCCGGCCTTGTCCCTTGCATACAGAGATTTCTCCAGATTCTCTGAATCTTTTAATGTTATTATGTACCGTAGATGATGAAAAGCAAAAGTTCTTTTGATTGTGCAGTTTTTCACAAAGTGGTGAACCCCTCCTCATCTTTACTTCTGAAACACCTCTCTGAGATGCTATTTTGATACCGAGTCATGTTATTGACCTGTTGCCAATCAACCACCAGGCGTTTTTTAAACATTACACAACTTTACCAGCCTTGTGTTGTCCCTATCCCAACCTTTTTGGAATGTGTTGCTGGTATCAAATTCAAAAAGGGCATATATTTTTCAAAAAACAATAACATTTCTCAGTTTCAACATTTGATATGTTGTCTTTGAAGCATTTTCAATGAAATATAGGGTTTAAATGATTTACACATCATTGCATTGCATTACTTTTTTCCACAGCTTCCCAACATTTTTTGGAAATGGGGTTGTACATAAAAACATTTTTGTTGTCTCATAGTTTTGCCATTTGTTAGAGCTCATGTTTCACAATACATAGTATCCAGGAAGTTTGGCCATTTGGCTTTAAAGATCTCCAGTTGAAATTTATTAGGGAAAAGATTTTTATTTAAGTAGAGAAATTGCTCATTTCTGGTGGCTAAAGTCCTTCCTGAAAAAAAATAAAATAAAAAATCACCACACAAAGCTCTTAAAAATGTTGTTTTATGACTGTTTCAATGTCATTTTTAGACGTTTCACACCATGCAACCCCGTTAATTATTGAAATGTCATTTTTATGTTGTCTCATTGTTGTAGCAAGCTGCTAGCTCATTTATTAAGCTCATTCTCAATAAACTCATCATATCCAACCATATTCCCAGATGGCTCTCAGTAAAGTACATTTGGCATAGTTAACAAGATGACAAGTGTAACACAAAATCCAGATAGATTCAGGTCATTATGCTTTAAAGATATCCAGTGGAGGTTTGTTAAGAAAACAGCTTGCAATGGTTTATGTTGTGGTTGTTTCTGGTGGCTGGATGTTTCAATGTAATGCTTGAACTTTTCACACTATTCTTCATGCAAAAAAAGGATTTTGTGTTGTTAGTCTGCTTAAGACTTCTTTTCATTTAGTATCCAAATTCAGTCCACTATTTCAAACAAATCAGCACCAGAGGCTTTTTAAAAAAACATTACAGTGCAAAAAAACAGATTTCAAGTCAAAACAGCCATTAAGTACAAGTTTATTTTCCAGGAAATATTATTGAGAAGCCATTACTGAGAAAAGGAAATAAACAAGAACGATAAACGAAGAAACTTTGCAAGTGAACTAAAGGAGCTGCTCTTCTGAGGTCAATAGACTGTCCACCCCAGAGTACAGAACTCAACATCACTGGGTTTGTTTTGCTTAACTTGGATCGTAAAACACAAACAGTGCAACCAACTTCTAAGACTGAACTTACATGTCAGCAGTTTTCTCTGAAAAAAACTGCCAAAAAGAATGAAAGCTGTAATAAAGGCAAAGGGTGGATACTGACTGCTGTATATTACATGTAGCTGTTGAGGCACCTGCATACGTTTCTTTTCAATAAAGGCCTTTTTAATACAAATTAAGTACAAATAAATTTGGCTTTTGCACAGTATAAAGCAAAGTTGAAAGTATTGTTCATCTTGAATGGATACCAGCCATGTTTTAAATTCATTGCTTTGAAGTGTTTTGATGCTGCTCGCTATCATACTGGTGTATTCATGTGAAACAGAACAACGTGATCAGAAACCGACCTGTTCAATCCAGGTACAAGACCATAATCCATGTGTGTGTATGTGTGTGAGAGAGACTGTCTGTAGTAAGCTTATGCAGTGCCTTATGATAATCCTCTGGAAATTATATGGTGGGTTCTGCATCTGAAAATCAAAGCTAGTAAACAGCTGGAGATTCTGCTGTACATTAATGACAAACATAACAATTTGTCATATGCTGATGTAGCGAAGTTAGCTATATTGCGTGTGATTAAAGGCTGAATTATGCTTCTGCATCTGCAAACATATGCAGATGTTTGCTTGTCTACCAACATACTTGCACAAAACTTGAATGTGTGCTCTAGGGGGCAGTATTCAAACCAGAATGTTCTAATGCTTAACCCTTATTCACAGCAGCCATGGAATGTAATTTTTTAAAAAATGCTATTCTTCGTTGTCTTTTGTATCAAGTTGTAGTTCTGTCTGTTTTATCTCGACACGGCTGTCACTGAAGTGAGAACTGCTTTCCATGGGGCTCTTCTCCTTCCCATTTCACCCCTCATTGCTCGCTAGCAGCCCAACACAGTCACACCATTTCACACACAGACAACCAACAGTGTCCCAGATAAAAATGAGTTACAAGGGGAAATATTTGATTTGATTAGATAAACTAAACATACTTGAGTTGGTTTTCATTCTGCCTGCGAATTGACCACTAAGGGGTTAACTAAAACCTACCTCACACGTAATCATACAGTAATGCGCATCCCACGAGTCAGTATATCTTTATTGACAGTGTATTTCCATGGCAAATATTCTAGGCATGAATGAATGTTTCAGAGGGGAGTCTTTTACAAAATAGGTCAGCCCACAATGAGGCTTCATACATCAAAAGGTATTAAACATTAAACAGCAGGAGGGCTTTTGCTACAAATGAGACTTTCTTTGGTGAGGTCAGTTTTCACAAGAACTCAGATGCTGTTTTTGCAGAATTCCAGAGAAAAATTTCTACAGATACACACACAAAACAAGCCTCCTGCAGTCAGAGGCTATGGAGATACACATGCACCGCTACAAGCTGTATCTCTCACAAAGACACACAAACACACACACACACACACTCATGCATACACACACACACACACACACACTCACACACACACACGTTTCTGAAATTCTGGATGCGGATGTGACAGAAATCCTAAGAGGGGTTTTCTAATGGCAAGACTCCATTTCTCTTGGGGTTAACACACATACACACACACATACACACACACACACACACACACGCACACACTCACTCACTCACTCACACCCCCCCCACTCAAAAACACATTCCTGCCATGTGTGAGAGGCTGCTGTAGTAATCCACGGATGGTGGGGAGGAGAGACGGACCCCCGCAGGGACATGACAGCAGGCAGCCTCACACACACACACACACACATGGACATACACACACATCAACCAAACACACATACCTCCAGTAGACAGCACACAACACACCAAAGCTGCACGACATGCACAAAGTATCTTGCTGTTACTTTTACAGTACTGTGCCTAAGTCAGAGACCACCTCTCATTAATTTAATTTCCAGCCAAAACAGCCATTAAGTACAAGCTATTTGCATTTGAGCATCAGAAAATATATATTTAATAGAAAGCCTCAACGATTAAATGTAATATTCTTTTTTCAGTGTTTAGTGTGGCCACAATTTCTGTTCTTTTCATAAGACTCGCTACCATTTTCTCAAAGAATCTGCAGGGATAGTATTGAACACCTCCAAAGTTCAGTCTTAGAAGTTGGTTGCATTTTCTGCTTCTCACAATCCAAGTCATTCCAAACACATTCAATGCTGTTAAATTCTGGGCTCTGGGGTGGTCAGTCCATTGCTCTGTGAATGCCAGAAGCTTCTTGGCTTGATTTGTAAGGCTCCTTTTCTCAGTAAGGCTTCTTGACAGCTACACATCCTTTCAGACCCATAGCGCTGAGTTGTCTTCTCACAGTGGAAGGATGGGCAGAAACACATGTAGATCGTTTCAGATCTGAAGCAGCTTGATTTTCTCCTTTCTCTCAAAGATGAAAGCTTTAAGTGCTGTTTATCTGATGGTCTGCCAGGTCATGGATGGTGAGAGGTTTTGTGCCTTTTAATAATATTTAGAACACCAAAAAATGAAACCTTTGTTTTTCATCTGTCTTCCTTTGTCTTACCCTTTCTTTATACGAGTGGACAATCTCATATCTAATCTCCTCTGAAAAATCTCCAGAAACATCTTGTACTTAATGGCTATTTTGACTGGAAATTAAATAGGGAGTGTTCACTGACATTTGCACAGTAAGAAACCAAGAAACAAAATATTGTGCAGCCCTAACACACACTTACACCACCAACACATACAAACACAACATCCACCACACACACACACACACAACCTTAGCCGCTTATCCTTCTGGGTCACGGGGGTGCTGGAGCCTATCCAAGCGGTCATTGAGTGGAAGGCGGGAAACACCCTGGACAGGTTGTCAGTCCATCACAGGGCAGACACACAGACATATACAATCACACTCACAATCACACCTAAGGGTAATTTAGTCTGTCCAGTTGGCCTGACCGCATGTCTTTGGACTGTGGGAGGAAACCCATGCAGGCATGGGGAGAACATGCAAACTCCTCACAGAAAGGAGCCTGGTCACCTGGGTC
Organism: Colossoma macropomum; assembly: GCF_904425465.1. Taxonomy (NCBI): domain Eukaryota; kingdom Metazoa; phylum Chordata; class Actinopteri; order Characiformes; family Serrasalmidae; genus Colossoma; species Colossoma macropomum. The sequence goes on along the minus strand of NW_023494807.1, from coordinate 2,965,252 downwards.
ACCAGGTAATATGTATTCAGCATATAAAAAATAACTAACTGTATTAAGTCCATGTTACATTCTGGAAAGGCTGTTTTCATGATACAGTAACTTCCTGTATTTTTTGGAAAGTGTTTAGAATAATAACACACTTTAATAGAAACACCATCAATGCTTCTTTATCGATTGTTTTGTAATCAGGACACTGCGTGTAGAAAACACACATTAGGCACACTCTAAAGACTAAAGTTCCTGCTAAAGCCTGAGTAGACTGATAAATCATTGAGGTTTATCTCAGTGTTAAGCCCCTTTGAGGGATGATTAAACTGATAATCTCCTCAGTAGTGGACATGTTTGCAAGCGACTACCTTTGCAGCAGTGTTGCTCTGGATTTTATGATGTTAAATATGGTGGGGTCCAAATATCTCAGATCACTAGTGAAAATGCTACTATTTTGTATTCCTATCTAGTTTGATCTTTTAACTGTTGCCCCATTTTTGCCTCAAATAGAAACCCATAGTAAAAGGAGTGTTGTTCTCACATACTTTGGGCTACAGTCATGATCTTGGTCTCATTTGAAACGTAATACTCTTACATTTTTTCCCAACCATCAGGAAAACTGTATGAATTACTGATACAGAGCAACAGAGGCTAGAATGGAGAAGTTTATCTCATAGATCTGATCTGATCTAAGAGATCTCATACTTCTGATCTGATCTATAGAAACTGATCTCTGACTCATGCACTGTTTTTAAGATCACATGTTTTGGATTGTGATTCAGTGGAGAATAACAACGCTTTGAAGGTGAGGACCCACAGATTTGCTGCGTTCACTCATGGCGCTTATGTTGCGATCGTATCTTCTGTGTATAACAGATCATACAATAGTTTGTGGGAATCGAATCCTGAGATTTCAAGCTTTCTAACTGTGTACTGCATCATGGTATTGCTGAATGATTTGATGCGAAAAATATGATAATTAAAAGACTGGTAGTGAATGCTTCAATGGAAGCGTGCCAGTTTTGTAGATAGGGTTAATAGAAAGATTTTCATTACAAATTCTACAATTTAGCATAGGAATTTGAGTGAAAGGTAGAATCCTTGAAATTATAACATGAATTTCAGGATTTTTCAGTATTTGGGTTCTTCTTTTGGTTTAATGACAGTGTGCACTTTTGCATGCAGTGCATCACTATTTTGATGCAGCTGGTTTTGGGCCATTTCTAGTGCCTAGGTTGTTGTTCTTCTAATAGCAGTGATAATTGCAAATAAACAGAACTGACTGTGTCCTGTTCAAAGGCAGTGATAATGACAGGACTTTCAAATGTTTACTGTGGCTGGCTATTAGTTTCTGAATAAATTACCAAAAAGGATGTGCTTTTCAAATAATACAGCAGAGTTATATATATCTGCATATCTGTATTTATATGTATGTGTATATATATATATATATATATTATATATATATATATATATATCTGTAAATCAGGATAAACACAAGTCTACCCCTAACTTGTTAAAGTTAGTTAACATTAACCTAGCTATGTAGCACTATGTAGCTATCTAGTGCTATCATCTAATAGCATGCTAGGTGATCTAGAGCAACCTGTACTATCATAGAATAAAGCATAGGATACTCTTTATTTTTCAAGTTCTTGAATGTAAATTTATTTATTTATTATTATAAATGTCAAATTTAATGTAGATATTCACTTTGTAACTGTCTGATTACCACTGTTGTAATAATGCTAATTTCAGCTGTGGGTCTGACTCTCTATGGGATTTGCAGTGTCATGTTAGTCTTGAGCTAATGGTGGTGTAAATTCACTTCCCACATTGAGTTTAATACTATACAGCCTTGTGTTAAAAATGAAATTTTGGAGACTATAAGACATGCATGTGACATTTTATATTTGTGTTTTGTGTTTTTTCAGTGAATCCTTTAGTAAATACTTCATCTTAAAGTATCATTAGAGGACCCAATAGCCTGTTAGCATTTGAAAGTGGCTTGTATTTTTGTAGAATTGAAATGAAACTTCAAAATGTATTTATGATGCAATTTAAATACAATTTTGAAACCACTGTTTTAACACTCATTTCCTAAGATGTGTGTGCAAACGTATAATTTTCAAAAAGAGAATATTGTTGATTACCGTAATATACTGCTATCAGTATGTAGTCTTGTCAAAAACAGCAGCATTTAAAAAACACAGTAAAATATGTCATTACTATAATTACAAATATTAAATATTACATCATAAGCACTGAAAAATTAATTACTCTAACTACCTGAGATGTAATTAATAATTGGTGATAGATTATTTTGTACTATGCTGCTACATGATTATGACTATGATTATGTAGATGATTATCATGATTATCACAATAAAGTAACCCTTTATGAACTAGGCAGAGAAGTTGCCAACTGAACATCTGATTGGCACTCAGCTTCTAAATGAAATATAATATGCCAAAATGAAAAAAAAAAGAACTAAAATTGTATTGTTTTTCATATTTTTACTGAACATAATTTACTCAAAGGAACAAAAAAATAAAAATAAAAATCTTGGTAACACTTTCTATGAATGTCACCTTTGTAAGCATCTATAAACACATGTATAACATATTATAATGTATTCATAAGGCATTATAAACATGGTTATAAACAGAATTACACTGAATTACATTTTAAAGCCATGTTTATTATACATTATGAATTGTTAATATAATGCATTATAAATAATGTTGATAACATGTTATAATGTCAGTGCCAAAGAAGTCCGTCCCAGCTTGGAGAGCGTAAAGTAAAGACAAATACCCAGCTAACGGTGGTGTACATTACCTTTCCCACATTGGGTAAAACACTGACGGCAGCACTAGTTTAAACTCTGACATTTGAAGCCTGTAATGTGCTTTACTGTGTATGTTTTACTGTTTCAGTAAATCCTTCAGTAAATACTTCAACTTGAAGCCTCACTCTGAACACTGGAGGAGGCTTTAGTACAGTACGCTTCACTTTACTTAGAGCGGACAAATACGACTTATGAGCTCTTATAATTTGTTATGATCAGTAATTATAATGTATTATGTTAACAATTCATAATGCATAATAAATATGGCTATAACATATAATGCATTTTTATAAATATTTATAGCTATGTTTATACTGTCTTATGAATGCATTATAACATGTTATGAATGTGTTTATAGATGCTTACAAAGGTGACATTCATAGAAAGTGTTACCAAAATCTTTTTGCAATAATAATCAAAGCAGGCTCTACTGTGTACAGGTTTGTGACCATGTTTCTCAGAGCTATTAGTAGGCGTTTAGTTCACGCTCTTACTGCTGGTGTTGTTATCTAGCTGTACAGGGTCATATCACACTCCTGACATTACTCAAGTGTCTCCAGCCTCCTCATCCCTGCCCTCAAATAGCATTACAGTTTTTCAGCAACCTTATTGAGGAAAATCTTGCTTCTTTAAAGACTGAGGTCAAATGTTTTGAAGTCCTTCAGAAGTTGTGGGCCTGCTAGTGTGGTGCTAATGTGGTGTGCTACTGCTATGTTGCTGTCATTTTGAAATGCGGTGTGGGAGGGTCCCTATGTGAAATCCCGGGTTTGATTGGATGTGCCGGATGGTGTATTTAATCCTCTTATTTGCTGCCAAGTGATGACAACAAAAAATGGAGAAAAAAAAAAATGGCCACTGAAATTTGATCTGAATAAACTGATGTAATGCACAAGCAATACAGATGACTCTGCAGATGTAGTGTAGATTCTGTTCTGACATTTCGGAGGGAGATACAACACACAGTGCAGACATGTGTCATGTTGTCAGAAAGCTCAGCATCTGTAGTTTCACTGGGGATTTGAAGTTTGTTGATATCTCAAGTGGTTTTGACAATATTAAAGTTTAAACCCAACATGTGAATGTGTCACCAGCGTGATGTGCATTCTTAAAAGGTTAAAAACCACCTGAATGCAACAAGGTTAAAAAATGTCCTGTGCTATTGTGACTATAATTATATAAATTCGTTCAATCATGTTGGATCTCATTATTCATCAAAACTACCACAGAAACACATCTGCAACATATCTTCAGGATGAATGAATTCATTTTTTTGTGATGTATTAAAGCATATTGCGATAACTATTAGCAAAGAATGGCCCACAACACACACACACACACACACACACACACACACACACACACACACACAAATACAGACTCACAAACATGCTTCCAACATGTATTAATAAAAAAACACAAACACACACCAACTCATCTCCCAACTCCACCTGCACTAAGTGAATGATCTTTCTCTCTCTCCCTCTCTTTGTCTCTCTCTCTCTCTCTCTCTCTCTCTCTCTCTCTCTCTCTCTCCTGCACTCGATCTCTCTGCCCCCGCCTCCCTCCAACACACTGCAGCGCTCGGCGCTGGATGCAGCCACACACTCAGAGATTCTCTACATTACTGCTGGGCTACAGAGACCCTCACTTGCAGATTAGAGAGAGAGAGAGAGAGAGAGAGAGGAGAGAGAGAGAGAGAGAGAGAGGAGAGAGAGAAACAAACAGATAAAGATAAAGAGAAGGGGGAGGTAAGAGAGACAGAGAGAGAGAGAGAAATAGTGAGAGATAGTTAAAGAGACTGAGACAGATGGGGAGCAAGAGACACAGAGCAAGAGAGTGAAAGAAAGAAGGAAAAGATAGGCAGAGGGGAGAGAGAAAGAGAGGCAGAGGAGGGAGTGATAGAAGAGAGAGAGAGAAAACAGATAGATAGGAAAGTAGAGAAAGAGTGACAGAGAGAGAGAGGTGATGAGTGAGAGATAGTTAAAGAGACTGAGATAGAGACAGAGCGATGGAGAAACAGAGCAAGTGAAAGAGATCAAGAAAGAAGAAATATAGGCAGAGGAGTGAGACAGAGGGAGGGAGAGATATGAGATAGTGGAAAAAGAGAGGCACAGGGGAGAAAGTGAAAGAGACAGCGAGAGAGGGAGAGAGAGACAGAGAGAGAGAGAGAGATAGAGAGAAAAAAAAAGAGAAAGAGAAGGCAAGGGAGAGAGAAGCAAATTTGAAATAGAAAGAGAAAGAGAGAGAGAGCACAACGGAGAGAGGGGGAGAAACAGAAAGAGAGGAGGTGGGGAGAGATAGAAAAAAGATAAAGAAAAAGGGACAGAGAGAAGCAAAAATAGAGCAAAAGATAAAGTGAGGCAGACAGATAACAAAGGGAAACAGAGAAAGGAAGTAGAGCTAGAGAAAAGGAGCAATAGTGAGGGAAAAAAGAGCGAGAGACCCAAAGAGAGAGAGAGAGAGAGAGAGAGAGAGAGAGAGAGCGAGAGAGTCAAACAGAGAGAGAGAGAATTAAGAGTGAGAGAGGATCGCAGAGGGAGGTGTTATGTGCTTTAGACTCTCAGCGTGTATTTACTGGATGGAGAGTTTATCTGTGTGTCCCTCCTGCGTTCGGACTCCGCTGGTTTAAATCTGGCGAGACTTTGAAAGGCAGAGTGAAGGTAGGTGCGAATTTAAGCTTCTTTTTGGGCTTTTCTTCTTTTCTCATCCACAACGATCACATAAGAAAGACTCGGTGAATAGAACGTGAAGAGAAATCAGAGGTGCTTAGTGTAAGCAAATCAGCATGGCTTGTGGATTACGCTGATGAAGTCGTTTAGCGTCTCTAATGATGTTGAAGGGCTCGTGCTCTTGGTGTTGAATCACCTCTGAAAGATCGTCCACGGCGAGCGCTCAACAGCTGCTCATCTCTGGTGACCGTTTCAGCTCACTTTGCTCAGAAAAGGTCTGTCATGGTTTGTTTATTTGGCTTTAAAAAGATGTCCTGTAAAGATTTCTTCAGAAAGAACATGCATCGGTCTATATTCTCATTTTCATTCCAGTAGAGAAACTGCTTGTTGTTAGTGGCTAAACTTCTTGCTGACGAACTTCTTTCCGCCTGTGCGAAGACCCTTTTATGCTTATCAGTGTTGCATTGCTCAATGTTTGATGAAAATGAAATATATTGCTGTATGTTGTCAATATATTCCAAGTGTGAATAGAATATATTTCAATAAATTTCCGATGGCTATCACTTCACACAATCTCATTCATCACATCCTCCATTGCAAACACTTAATAGCTCCTGAAACGTGTCCAAAGTATTGAGCTTACATTTCAGTTGGTATGTTGATTTTTACATTAGTGGTCTTTCTGTGGAGGTTTTACATTGTTGTGCAAAAAAGACCACCCTTCATTTATTGAACTTCTAATAAAATGAAAATTAAGTACAAATGCTTATAACTGTGCAAGGCCTTGAAGGCCACTCAAACAGTCACTATCAAATAAACAGTACTTCGTGACTTGTGAGAGAGTGGGAAAAATCAAATGCCATTACTTAGAAAAAGGAAATAGGCAAAAAAGAAGAAATCAAACAAAGAAGCTGCTGTTGTTCTCAGAAGAATGGACTGACAAACCCAGAGTCCAGAGCTCAACATCATTGAATGTCCAATCAACTTATAAGACTGAACTTTGGAGCTGTGGGAAAATATCCCACAGATTTCTTTGAAAATCTGAAAGTGAGACACCTGAAAAAAATGGAAGCTGTAATAAACTAGGAGACACACTAAATACTGAAAAATGTGAACTTATATTTATTTGTTTATGCTTCTGTGAAATGGCTTTGTAAATCCATTTTCTGCTTTTTTTATCCTGATGCCAAAATGAATAACTTATACTCAACCCCTTAATTGTCAGCGACCCATCGGCCCAAAGTTTTATTACACATTTGTATAACCTAAGAATAGCTCAGTAAGTTTACATTAAAGACCATGTAGTTACTGAATAATAACATGTAATAAGCCTGGGATTTTTGCATAGTGTTGTACATTGTATAACACATTCATCTACAGCACATGCAGTGTTAATCCTGGCCAAATGGTAGGAGGAAGCCCCCCCAGCACACCCACCATACGCTCTTATTTAAAAACAAAAACAATTCTTCAAGCGTTCTTTAGTAAAGACAATGAACACTGAAAGAACCAAGCTTGACATTGTAATAACAGCAGATTGATAGCCTTTTGGTGATATATATAACTCTATAACTCTATAGAACCATATTCAACACATTCTTCATCAATCTGAAGAACGATTTCATCTTGTAAAAGGACCCTTTAAGCATGCAAATGGTTCTTTGAGTGTTCATTGTTTTTACATAGAACCAGTGTCTTTACTAAAGAACATTTGAAGAACCATCTTTTTTTCTTTTATGAGTGTAGGATACACTTCATTCATAGTACTATTCCTTTTTAAGCAATGAGTTTACATAATGTGTACCTGCACATGTAAATCTGATGAAAAATCTATATGATTTATGTAGATTTTCATAGCATGATTGACATTCTTCCTGAATACTTATCCTGAAGTTCTAATTGGCGGTGAACAATTTTGCTTCTTAGTGTTTGTATCTGGAAAATTGTGTGTAAATAAAGTTCAGGGTTGGATCGTTTAGTTAACTCTTCAGACTCTAGTGCTTTCTAAACTGTGTTGAGATCATTATCTAGTTCATTAGTTAATCTATTACAATTTAATAACACTTTATTTTGATGCTTCGCAGATGATGTAGATAGTCTGTCTTTAACTTACACTCAATTAAATATCTATTATGGTGCTGATCATCAGCTGAGTATTTCCATAAGGTTTGTTCATAATTTAAATATCTGTGCTTCATATCGTCGCTGTCCAAAGAAAAACAAATATTTCCAAAAAAGTAACTTAACAAGAGAAGGCCAAACCACTCTTACCTTTCAATGTAAGTTAATGTAAAGAAGTTTTATTCCAAGTGGTTTTAGAGCATTTCTATTGGTAAAAAAATGAAGATACGTGTTTTTTGTTGGATATATTGAAGATATATAGAAGATCAGCAAAATAAAGCGTTACCCAAATTATTATCTACTTCTTTCAAAATGTAATGGGATTGATTCATCCATTACCTTCTGGGGAATGTAATCCCATTACTCATTACTTTACCTCTCAGTTACTCTCTAAAACCTACAAATCACTTTCAACTGTAAAGTGCAAGGGGAAATCCAAGATTTGGGTCATTTTACAGAAACATCCATTTTTGTGTCCCTAGTGTTTACAGATATATTAGACTTTTAAACAATCAGGGATACAATTTATTTATATTTTAAAATAAAACAGTACGTTATTTTAATAATTAAACCTTCTTCTGACGTCAATTTAGCAATATTGGTTTTTCAAATCAATTAAAATAGGCCATATTTTGAAGAAAAAAAAGTTTTTCTGCAATTTTAACTACAATAATCTATACATGACTATGAAATATATTAATTAAATGACATAAATAAAAAAAACAAATGCCAAATAAATATTATAAAATATACAATGAAAGTTGTTGTCCCCAGGAGTCGTGTCACTGGTGTTACAGCGTCACAAAAAATCTCTCATTTTGAAATAAATGTCACACTGATGACATCACTTGAATTCCTTTTACCTGTTTTCTGAGGATCTATGAAAAAAAGCACATCGTAATCCACTGTGTCTTTCAGTTATCAGAGATTTTCTCATTTAGCTCATGATTTCATATGAAGCTTTTAGTTGACGTCACTGGTGTGACCGACTTTATTCTCAGGTAATTGTGAATTAGAATACAAATGGATTAAATTCCATATTTTGGTGGATATTCCATGATTGACAACATGTGGTTTGATACTCTGTAGCAGTCATTTTGTAAAACGCATTTTTCATTAAAAATGTCACGGGTGTTACCTTTCTTCTGTGTAACACCAATGAGGATTAGTGACACCAGTGACACCTATGGGGAGATAGAAATGTAGACGTTTCTGTAGAATGACCCATTTATTTAAAAAGAAGGTTGAGGTTGAGGTTCTCTCTTCTTCAGCAAAGAGATCTTTATCCATTAGAAGCAAATCTTACCTGGAAGCGAGTTGATTTTTATTCCATCGGTTTCGTCTTCTGGCTACAATTCTGATGAGAATTTCCTGTAGACTGAGATTTTTGCCACTACTGGTAGATCCGTATGACCATACACTGCAATACACCTGCAAATTCAGCTACTTCCTTCACACTGTAGCTTTGGTACACCCAAATGCAATGAACATCTGCTTTGTGACCCATTTTCCACACATCGACTGAGACATTCACAGCACTGTACCACCTTTTCTCAATCTATGAATCCTGTCGCACAGCCTGCAGGTACTTATAGCCCCATCATCCTCATGCAACACCATCTGCAGGACCCTGAAGTTACTACCACCTTAAACACGCAAGGTGACTAGTTTTTTGTCTGGAGAGCTTACATTGCCCTGATCATAACTCATTTGTTTGACATGAAGAACTTCCATAGAGTATCAATCTCACATAGGGATGGAGTGAAAATATCAGAAATAGAGATGTTAAATAATATCACAGCAATCTAAAGATGTTAAAAATGGGGAAAGTTATTTTACAAGCCTTTTTATGATTTAAGGGATGGCATCTCCTTGAGCCCCACATCAAATTAACTCCAGGTTATGAGTAACGCAAATAACACCTTTCTTATTAAGTCAGTACCTGTATTGTAATCACAAGATTTGAAACTGTAATGTTAATCTAATTTTCTACAGTAGCAAATAGTGACACTACTGTAACACATTACCTTGTACATGCACTTAATAATCTGATAACTGCAGAAAATCAGATTTTGTCAGTAATCCGATCAGTGTGTTTACATGCACTTGGGTAATCAGATAATGTGAAAACTTCGGATCTACAGGAGACAGACAGTAATTGGATTTCTGCTTTGCAATCAGCCAATAGGCTCAAAGAATTAGACGTGACAAACGTAATGTTAAACTCAAACTTCATTTTGTGGGTTTTTTTTTTAAATCGAGCCACTTTAGCTGAAAATATGAACATCTACCATTTCGAAGATGAAGAATAATCCTATTAAGTAATTAAATCCTTCCTTTCATCAAGCATGTATTTGGTTTCACCATCGCTTTAAAAGTGTTTTGCTGCCATCTTAATGCTGCTTGCTTATTTCTGGTATCACAGTCTCTTTTCACGCATGTGCAAACTGAGGAATCCAAACGAAATCAGAGAATCTGATTGCTGAGCTAAAATCCAGATCTCCTACTCTGATTTCTTCATCGGATTTCTAGACCTTACTCTGATCTAAGGAGTATACTGTTTACATGACCATTTGAATAATCAGATAACTGAAGAAATATGATTATGATTGGATTATTGAGAGCATGTAAATGCACTCACTAATTGTAAATAAACACATCACATTGCTGTCCCAACAAAAACATGTAGCACAATTTTTTTGCTGATTTTTATTTTTCTACGTTATATGTGCAAGGCTGTCCCTTACATTGCGTGAAAGTTGTATGATGATTGGACAAATAGAAATGCTCCGAAACTGCATAGAATTAAATCACTTTAATCAACCTAAACTGACAATAAAGAACATTTTTGCCTTCTTCTGTAAGGTTACTATTTTGGAAATACTTGGTTTCCTTTGGACAGCGATGAATTTGTGGAGAATTTTGTCACCAAATCTGCAACATGTATCAAGATTATATTGAGGTTCACTCTCACTTATTTGCACAAGATCATTCACAAAAATGTTCCAATCCATTAAAAGGTTCTTCAGCAAACCAAAACTTGTCAATGTTTGACATCCACAGTAGCTTCTGCAACACTTTTATTTTTAAAAAAAATTCTTTAACCGTCAATCCAAAGCAATCAGCTCATTGTCCAACAGTTTAACTGCAGATGCTGACAGTTGGGCAGCTAATGCAGCACTGCAGTGATGGGTTAAATATTTATTCTCTAAGTCCAGTGATGAATAAGAAATAGAGAACGACGGGAGTGCTGTTCGTTTTCAAACACTTTGCAGCCTGACGAAGATTGAGAAAGTTCAGAGTTTCTCACTGCATCATTTGAAGACTGTGTCCATGGCACTTTTGCTAGTGGTTTTTTGAGAATAATATTATGATCACAGCACAACCAGTGATGTGTGCAGCACAGCGTCACAACCTTTGCAAAGCAGCAAAAGTTAATCCCTTAAAATCCCAGGCTTATTACAAAATAAGGTTTATATTCTGTAACTACTGGGACTTCTAGTGCAAAAAGTGGCTGAGCTTTTTTGCAGTTATAGAAGTGTGTAATAATATTTTGGGCCCACTGGTGGACCTTGACCAATTAAGAGGTTAAGGTTAAGTGCTTTGCCAAGAGCACAATCACTTGAAGCATGCAGTCATGGCATTGTAAGTGTTTATAACAAATGTTATAAATAATAAATAAGTGTAATAAATGTTATAATAAATGTATGTTTTAATAAATGTTAATATGTAATATAAGTGCTTTATTTGCATACCACCACAACAGTATTGACACAACTGACACCTTAAAAGTAATTTCAACCGGTATACTGGATGAGTTAATAAGTGGGGGAGCAGAGAGTGGAAGGAACAGCCAGTCTCTTGGGGTTAGCTGTTAGCCATCTTTGTGCATCACCAATGGCATGTCTCAGCTAAAACTGACAGTGTGATCGGTTTGTAATATTTACTAAATTTCAGCAACATCTCACAGTTGCAGATTAAAGCTTGGAATATGAGACAAACTACTTTTAGACGTAAAAACAACATTCCGCAGCATTTTTTCCTGGCTCAGAGAAGCAACTGTGGGCCTCTACATACACTTGACTTCATCTCGTAAGCATTAGAAAGCTATGTTTAACATCTATCTATATATTGTTCATTTCTGTTTTTACTACTTCGCCCAATTAAAATATTGTACTTCAGCTATTAAATATGGTTATTAAAAGTGAAGATACATCCAGAATAAAATGCCATTGTCATTCTTGAAACAACAAAATATCACAAATGTTTTTCATTGTGACGGCTCTATTATGTACAAGTCATCATCCAGGCTTTCCAAGTCATTAAAAGGCTGTTATGTTACTAAAATGTTACTGTTTATGTTTTACTCCATTATAATTGGATGGCCTCCCAGCACCACCACCCGTGTTAACAAAAGCAGCTTGAAAGTATTGAAAGTAGAATCAACTATCGATACTTTTAAAAGCATTGAAGTTGGAAATCCCACTATTTTGTGCAGTCACAGATACCTTCATGTTATATTCCATTACACAACAATTCAGACAAACAGCTGATATTAAAAAAAGACTTTATTAGGCTTTAGTTTCATTTTAGTCACGAGAGCCTTCAGCTTTGATAGAGTGCGCACTGGGGCGTATGCGAATGTTTGCGTGGCTTTGCTTTATTGTTTTTTTGTTTTTTTTTCGTTTATCACACAGCATGTCCACATTCAACACTGCGCTTACAAAGGAATTAATTCCTCTTTCAGCAGCGCTCTGTATTAACACACAATAAGGCTTTGTTGTGCGTCCCCATCGGCCGTGTTTTGGACATCGCGTGCCCCCCCCCCGCCCCCCCCGCTGATCGCAGCGCCCATGGAAAGCCAATGCACGCAGGCTTAACCTTGGCCACGTGTTCAGTTCCGAGCTTCAAATGCTGGTACATGAATACCAAGGCCGCTCCTTTGAGCTTTATCTAGGAGGTCCACCAATTCTGTGAATGCGAGATTAGACGCCATGTTTCTGTCAGCGCGCAGGGAATACACAGACAATGAAATGCTACATCTCTTTATTTACACTGGGCTTTGTGCAGGTTAAATAAAGAATAGACTGACTGAAAGAGAGAGAATAAGAGAGAGAGGAGAGGGAAGGACAGAGGGAATTAGACAAAGAAAAGTGTGTAGACCTATACGTTTTCAATTAAAGTTGTGCAGTAACTAGAAGGCAACAGTTACAGCCCCTTCAGGATGAGGAGTTGTGAAAACTCATTGTTCTTCATACTCCGTGTTTTTTTAGTGGGGTGTGGTACCTTCATGCACAGCCATGCACATGTAGTTCAGGGTTTTTTTTAAGGACTCAACTTCACTTTGATAGGCTTGTAACAGCAGTCACTGGTCTTGCGCCGTGGTTTTCTTGTACAGTCCCTAATGTTCTAGGTATTAATCACATAAGTATGAGGTACAAACTCCAAATGACATAGTTATTTTGGACAAACATGATGTTCCAAGGCAGTCTTATAAAATTACATTGAGATACCCAATGGGTTCTAGATATAGTAGAAGATTCAGGGCCATAAAACCAGCACAGCCAGACATGCTAACAGCTTTTTCCCCAGAGCTCTAGCGCCCATCAACAACAGTGGACACCTCGCATTTTAAACTGTAATATTCTGTATTTAACAGATTTTATACTACATGTCAACTCAGACCTGCATAGGTATACATATTTATATATGCATATGCACAGATATTCACACTTCTCTGAAGCTCCTCCATGGCTCTTTATTATGGTTATTCTTAATTCTGTATTCTTTACTCTTATATATTGTATTTTTATATTATTTCCCCCTTAGCTAAATACTTGATTGCTTGTCTGGTCAGTTTAGTGTGTTACATGTCATACGTGTGTTCACTTACCAAGACAAACTCCTTGTATGTGTAATTAATACTGTGTTATTATTTTGGATAAAAGGTTCTGGATAGTAAAAGAAAGCATTGTTTCTTTATATGGTTTTACTTACTACATTTACTTTAAAAGTTCTTTGCATATTGCGCCATCATTTTTTGCTGTACACAACTTACATTGTACTTGCTGGTGTTCCTGATTCACTTTGCTTAAATAACTAAAACCTGTTAGTCATTTCAGTGTAATTGAGTTAGACTGTCTTATAACTCACTTATGCTGAGTTATAAGGGGTATTGGTTGAAATCTTCCCCAACAAAATGGGACCCTCAAATAAAGAAGAACAGTACTTCATTAACAGGCTACTTGCAGTGCTCTGTAGGGGACCCTGACAGTCTGCAGTGATATCAGTGGAGGGTTAAGTTCAGCAACCTCACAGCTGGGCTTTAGTCACATTTAGGGAATCACATGCTTTTAAAGAGAGGGGGATGTGAATATTTTGCATATTAATAATTCATAATTATTTATCATTGCCCACCCCTAATTCTTTGGTGTTATGAAGCTGAAGTCAGATTTTTGGCAGCTTTTCATTCAGATTTTTCCCATTCCACCTTAAATGGAGGAGCAGTTACATTCTGGCCTTTCAGGCATCAGTACTGCTGGACTTTTTAAGGGGAAACAGGAATTTTAGCTTGCTAGCAAACCGAGACATCAGCATACTATTAGTGATTTTGTGTGCTGCTGTTGTTATGAAGAAAAGGACCATAATACACTTCAACCACATTGAACTAAAATGATACAATGGTTATCATAATTTTTTAACAGAGAAAATTAGACAGTTGTGCAGCCATCTAGCCGGTGCTTCTCTTTTTTTCTCAAAACACTCCATTTGGAGTGTGCCTCCAAAAAACCTCCTTTTGGAGGCCATGTAGCCCTAACACTTCACTCTACCCCTCTGTCTAGACAAATCTGGACACCCCACCCCTAGACGTGAACATGAAAATTGGAGGGGATTAGGTCTTAGACTGATCTGGTTAATATCTAGAACTTAAGACACAGTTGAAGTAAGCATTGTCATGTTTTCAAGGATTTATTCCTCGTTGTTACTCTGATAAACTTCTAAAAGCAGTTTTTGTTTTTACTGGTCAATGTAAATACTTCTGTTTAATGACACACTCATTTTTTTCTTTATTCACTATTAACTTTTGTATATTTATTAGTCTGTAATCTTTTGTTATGCTTATTGGTCTTGTTCGGTTCGTGTTTGTTTCTATCTGATCCAAATTTCTGTGGAGCTACTTTGTGAAAAAAAAAAACAAAAAAAAAACTATACAAATAAATTGGAATTGAACTGAACTGATATACATGTTTTTCCAACATTCCAACCTTTGTTTTGGTGTATTGGGGTATTAGTTTTTAAACATTGTGTCCACTCTCTGTCCACTCTATTAGACACTCCTACCTTGTCAGTCCACCTTGTAGATGTAAAGTCAGAGACGATAGCTCATCTGCTGCTGCACAGTTTGTGTTGGTCATCCTCTAGTCCTTCATCAGTGGTTAAAGGACGCTGCCCACAGAACGCTGTTGGCTGGATATTTTTGGTTGGTGGACTATTCTCAGTCCAGCAGCGACAATGAGGTGTTTAAAAACTCCAGCAGCACTGCTGTGTCAGATCCACTCAGACCAGCGCAACACACACTAACACACCACCACCACGTCAGTGTCACTGCAGTGCTGAGAATGATCCACCACCCAAATAGTACCTGCTCTGTGAGGGTCCATGGTGGTCCTGACCACTGAAGAACAGGGTGAAAGGGGGCTAACAAAGTATGCAGAGAAACAGATGGACTACAGTCTGTAACTGTAGAACTACAAAGTGCACCTATATAGTAAGTGGAGCTGATAAAATGGACAATGAGCGTAGAAACAAGGAGATGGTCATAATGTTATGGCTGATCAGTGTATATCGTCATCATAATGATCCAATAGCTTTATTAAACAGCATGTTTTTACTATCCATATCATGCTGATCTAGTTCTAGATTGCAAATGTCACTTCATCCCAAAGGAACTGGATGGTGATTATTCCAGAGAATGCAGTTTCACTGCACCACAGCCCAATGCTGAGCTTTATACCCCTTTAGTCAACATTTGGCATTGCTATTTGTATAGTTTGGTGAAGGATGACTCATCTGACCAAAATATCTTTTTCCACGTCTCTGTAAACAAGTGCTCATGGTTTTTTAAACCACTGAAAATAAACGTGTATTCGTCTTTACAGTAATGGGTTTATGCCCTGCAGCCCTACTGTAGTATTCCTCATTTTAGTTTGCGGACAGACTGTTCTCGCTGACAGTCCAGTCACACCCTTTTCCAAAGTCCAGGTGACTTGCTCAGCATTTTTACACATGCCTCAGAACATGAGGAGTTGAGGGGTCACACTCTCTGTCTCTCTCGCCATATATATATATATATATATATATATATATTATGTGTGTGTGTGTGTGTGTGTGTGTGTGTGTGTGTGTGAGAGAGTATTTATATATATACAGAGCTGTAACTACAATCAAATTTTTAGTGAGGTCCATTTTGCAGAAACATTTCATAGTCAAATGAATAGTTTCAAATTGATTTTATTTCATTTACCCTCTCTCTCTCTCTCTCTCTCTCTCTCTCTCTCTCTCTGTCGACCTTTTGCATCTCTGTCCCTCACTGATCACTGAAAAAGCACACATTACACATATGTTATAAAAGGCTGTCTCTAACAAAACCGAGATAACACTGAAGGCAGCTACTCATACTGTTAATGAGACAAAATACAGCCTAATGTACCTGCTGATTTATTAATAATGTTAGCTACATGATGCTATCATCAATATGCTGGTTAACCGTGATCTTTCTCATGCCGGTTGTAGTCTGTTATGTGTAGGTAACAAAATACAGCTTTCATTTCTCATCTTATCACTAGTATAACCCACTGTGGAGCCTGTAGCCTAAACTGAGCAGCTACTGGAGCTGAACTAAAGCTCACTGATTTAGTCAGCAACATTACGATCAATTAAAACAAAACTGACTGGGTTTGGATTTTACAACTTTAATGTATTAATTGCGCCCATAAACTCTTAGCGAGCTACATTTTTACCACAGCGATGTTATGTGTTATAGTTTATAGCATGTGTGCTGCATACCTGAACATCTCTAGAAGTCAAAGTTACTCTGGTTCTCTGGGCAGCGTAGCCCAGTATGTACAGAGATAAATAGACCGGGCAGTTAAATATATGGCCGAACCACTGCTGTTCTGAGGTCAGCAGAGGACCTTCGTCACTTTGTTCCACACTGAATCTCAAAAACCGTTTAGAAACTTCCGAGGACCTCAGAGTCCCAGTGCTAGTCACGAACATCACAGTGCTGATTACTGAGGCAATTGCGAATAGCGACGGTTGCTAAGCAGTGATTGGAGAGTTAAGGAAAATAGTTGAGCTTGGCAGATTTTGATTGGCCATAATAGAGTGACAGCACTTACAGAAAACAAATCAAATGATGAACACATAATGAATATCTGTCCCCATTTGGGAAGGTGTGTGACATCATCACCGCACTGCTGAGTAGACTACGGTATTATCATAACGGTGCTGTTTGCTACATTTAATCTTATGAATGGAGAAAAGAAAAAAAAAAAAAAGTCCTTATATATATACGTGTTACATGTTCAATACTTACATATATATATATATATATATATTATATATTATATATATATATATATATATATAACGTGTTACGTGTTCAATACTTACATATATATATTGAAGTATTGAACACGTCACCAATTTTCTAAATAAAATGTTTCATGCTATTGACATAAAATTCTCACCAGGTGTCGGTAACAACCCATCCAATCGACACATGCAAAGAAATCAAACCATAGATGTCCATAAATTAACTTATGTGTAATAATGAGAAATGACAGGGAAAAAGTATTAAACACACACTTACTGAAATTTATTTAATACTTTGTACAGAAGCCTTTGTTGGTGATCACAGCTTCAAGACGCCTCCTATATGGAGAAACTAGTCGCATGCATTGCTCAGGTGTGATTTTGGCCCATTCTTCCACACAAATACTCTTCAAATCCTCAAGGTTCCATGGGCTCCTTCTATGAACTCTGAGCTTTAGTTCCTTCCATAGGTGATTGGCTGGGCCATTCTAGCAGCTTCATTTTCTTTCTCTGAAACCAATTGAGAGTTTCCTTGGCTGTGTGTTTGGGATCATTGTCTTGCCCTCGTTTCATCTTCATCATCCTGGTAGATGGCAGCAGATTTTTATCAAGAACGTCTCGGTTCATTTGTCCATTCATCCTTCCTTTCATTGTATGAAGTGCCAGTGCCATGTGCTGAAAAACAGCCCCACACCATGATGTTCCCACATCCAAACTTCACTGTTGGTATGATGTTTCTGGGGTGAGATGCAGTGCCTTTTGACCTCCAAACATGTTGTGTATTATGGCATCCAAGAGTCTCATCTGACCAGAGTATATTCTCCCAGTATTTCACAGGCTTGTCTAAATGTTGTTGAGCAAACTTTAAACATATATTATATATCTATGCTATATATATATATATCATATATATATCACACATATATATATATAGTATATATATATATATATATATATATATATATATACTATAATTGCTTATACGTAGTTATGGTTACATGCAACAGACTTTAAAAAGCAAGATTATATGACTTCATAGTCAAGCTTCATAACACATTATAATAGCTGTTAAATACTACTATTATTGTCATAGTTTGTTATACTATAACATGGCATAGTTTGTCATTACGGGCATCAAAGTGACTTATATTTTTTTTATATTTTTATTCTTTTTATTAAATATTAAATAATTAAATAATATGGTAACATCTAACTGTTAATACAGGACAACAATGTCAATGGAGCAATGCTAGCTTAAAGCAATTGCCACTATTGTGCCCTATTTCCAAACAAGACACCTGGCATTTATTGTTGTTATCTACTGGCTAACTTTAAGCAGTTATCTGTGCTGCTAATCATTTAGCTTTGATTTTTAACAGCTAACAGTCTAGCACCTGTGGCCAGCTAAACAGCCTAGCCTACAGCTTCTAGTTAACTTAAAATAAACATTATAAGGTAGTATGTATGTTTAAGTGAGCTTAAAGCCATTGCTAATGTTATCTATATTCCTTTAAAAGGCAGCTGTGATTTACCTTTGTTATGTACAGGCTAACATAAAGCAGCTCTCTGTGCTGCTAACATTTAGCATTGATTGGTACTTGCACTTATAAATTATAAATCATTATAGATGTCAGATTCATAGGAAGAGTTACCGAAATGTTGTTAGGAAACAGGGAAATATTCACATATATTGATTAGAATGTCCAAAATGTTTCCACAAGAAACTTTAAGCATTACACTCAATGACACTTTTCTATGAATAGCATGTCTTTAAAATAACCGATGAACAGATTCAGAATATGTCATAATGCATTCATAAGGCTTCATAAACATGGTTATAAATATTTTCAAAAATGCATTAGACTTTTTGGTAACACTTTCTATGAATGTCACATTTGTAAGCATCTATAAACACATGTATAACATGTTATAATGTATTCATAAGGCATTTTAAACATGATGATAAATATTTATAAAAAAGAATTACACTGAATTACACTTTATAGCTATGCTTATTATACATTATGAATTGTTAATATAATGCATTATAAATAGTGTTAATAACATGTTATAATGTCAGTGCCAAAGAAGTCAGTCCCAGCTTGGAGAGCGTAAAGACAAGTACCAAGCTAACGGTGGTGTACATTACCTTTCCCACATTGGGTAAAACACTGATGGCAGCACTAGTTTAAACTCTGACATTTGAAGCCTGTAATGTGCTTTACTGTGTATGTTTTAGTGTTTCAGTAAATCCTTCAGTAAATACTTCAACTTGTAGCATCACTCTTAACACTGGAGGAGGCTTTAAAAATGTCTTATGAATGCATTATAACATGTTATGAATGTGTTTATAGATGCTTACAAAGGTGACATTCATAGAAAGTGTTACTGACTTTTTTAGCCATTCTTATTATGCAATTATGAATTGTTACTATAATCCATTATAAGTAGTGTTCATACCATATTATAAGAGCCTGTGAGGTGTATTTGTCAGTTCTCAGTAAAGTAAGGCATACTGTACTAAAGGCTCCTCCAGTATCTTAAGTGAATGTTTGATTTGAAGCTTGTACTGAATGATTTACTGAAACACAACAACATACGAAGTAAAGCACATTACAAGCTGTAAATGTCAGAGTTAAACCAGTGATGATATCTGTAGTATTTTACCCAATGTGGGAAAGTCAATGTACATCACCGTTAGCTTGGCACTAACTTAACACTGCATATCCAATAGAATGCTAGCAGAAATTAGCATTATTACATTGTAGTGTAATGATGTTGCAAAGTAAAGGTTTCCAGTGGTTGGTGTTATAACGAGTGATGAAGTCTAATTATAATGTTAACACTCGACTAACTCTCCTGTCCCTCTGCATGTCTTCACTCCACAGTGACTTTATGCTGTGGGTGATGTAAGAGGGGGTTCAGGGAGGGGACTCATGGATACTTAGTTTGCTGTGATGGAATTTTAAAAGTGAGAGCAGAGATTGGAGAAAGCACATCGCAATAAAAACTCTGGGCTGGACAACTTGTTTGAGGCATCTGAATATTCAAGACTTAGACCTCAAAGGTGCAGCTCTAATAACACCAGAGGTAAGGAATAAAATATTGGAAATGTCATGACATAAATAAACTTATTTGTCTCACATCACTCTCTGCAAGCTGGGACTGACTTCATTGGCACTGACAATATAGCATATTAATAACACGACTTAAAATGCATTATGTTTACAATTCATAATGCAAAATAAACATGGCTAAAAATGTATATAGTCAAGTTTATAATTCATAAGGCATCATAAACATGGCTATATACATTTTATAGACTTGCTTATTATGTTAGCAGTTCATAATGCATAATAAACAAGGCTGTAAATGAATGCATTATAACATTACGAATGTCTTTGTAGATGCTCATAGGTATGATATTTATAGAAAGTGTTACCATGCACTCTTTAAAGAGATGGTTCTTTAAGGGTTCTTTAGTTAAGACAACATAGCAGACAATATAGCACTAACAATAGAAGAACTCTTTTTGGTGCTATATAGAACTACTGTCAAAAAGATTCTATATAGAACCATATATAACCCATTCTCCATGAATCTGACGCACCTTTCACCATGCAAAGAACCATTTAAGCATGCAAGTGTTCAGTAAGTGTTCATGATTCTATATGGAACCACTGTCAACTAAAGAACTTGAAAGACCATCTTTTTTTAAAGAGCGTTTTTCAAAAAAAATCCCTATTTTTTTCCAACCTCTGCATTTACTACTTTTCTACAACTTAAAACTCACAAGCAAAGAGTCTGAGGACAGGATGTTATAAATAGCACAGGGGCAGCGGCAATAATACTGGTGGCCAGACACTGGGCAGAGCTTTCCTTGCCGCCAGTGTGTGGATTCTGAAAGAGTGCATTAGAAGTTGTTCGTCTCATATAGTGGTGAAGTTCCCGCTGCGGTATCTTGACTGGATTTCTCTTTGTAGTTCCGGATGGCCTGCGCCACCTTGCCATCAGCACAGTGACTCACAGCCCCCACACTGGCATTCCATTTTGTCCTTGCAGCCTGTCTTCTCCAGGACAATAGCTTTTTAAATGTCATACTGTTTTGTCTCAAAGGTTTTATAACCTTGTCTTGCATATTGTTATTGTGACAGCAGACGGGTAGAGCTTTTACTGCGTGTCATGGGAATGTCTTTCATACATGGCCTCTGACTTCATGACAAAAAGCACATGGGAAATGTAGTCCGAGAACTAGGCTAGATTGTGAATAGCTGTCTATACGAGTGAGGGGATCCATTTGCATGATGGTAGCTGATGTTTGAGTATAAATAGATAGCATTTGTTGCGCTCCAAACACAAACACAATACAAGCTTTAAATTGGGAATGATTTTTAATTGCTAAGCAAACAAATTGTAACATTTAAGTGGGTTTAAATTTGTAACTTTGTGGTTAAGGAAATGATACCATACATTCATTATAATTTCATTGGGCCTTCTAAAGTCTAAAACTTCTAAAACTTTTAAATCGTAATTTGCTGTCAGAACAAAAACTCCAGAAGGGTAACTTTACAGAAGAAAGAAAAAAAACATGCTTAACTTTTAGTGGAAGTTGAAGGAGGAATAATTAAATCCTGGCAAGTTCAAATTATATCAAAAATAAAAAATGACAAAAATGGATATATGAGATTTTGTCCTGTCAGCGACAATTTACATTGTTATTTAATACGTTATGTAATACCCTGTTGTACAGTCTTGTGTCCCTCAGCCTCATCAGTTTGATAAAATTCACAATGTTGTAGCTTATCTGTGTTTTTGTTCATTGATGTTCTCTCACTACAATACCCAGCGTGCATTATGCAAATATGAGATACGGCCACTGCAATAAAGAAATCATGACTGCTTGCATAGCCACTGAAGTAGGGGCTAATAAATATGTCCAGCATTGGCAAGCCAGTGAAAAGACTATCCACCCGAAAGACCTTGTAGTCTCTCAAACGTTCCTCAGACCTTCTGATCATCTGAAGTCTTTTACCCCTTCCAGTCTTACTACATACTAAGGCTTATTATTCAGTAACCACAGGTACTTCAATGTAGACTGGTTAAGCTATTCGTATGTTAAGTTATTGAAGTTATTAAGGTTTGTAATAAAACTTTGGGCCTGCCGGTTGTTCTTGGCAATTTAAGGTGTTAAACTCGACAATCTTACTCTAGAATAATATTGCTACTGATGTTACAATGTAGCATTAGGTGTTATTGGGTTAAATGTCCCTTCATAAAACTTTGTTAATGTATTGGAAAATTACATGGTTTTTTTTTGTTTTTTTTTTGTTTTTTGTTGCATTGTTCTCCAGAAAACAGAAACCCTGAAATTATTCCTAACACAAATGGTGGTAACACTTTCTATGAATGTCACCTTTATAAGCATCTATAAACACATTCATAACATGTGATAATGTATTCATAAGGCATTATAAACATGGCTATAAATATTTATTAAAATGCATTACACGTTATAGCCATGTTTATTATGCATTATGAATTGTTAACATAATACATTATAAGTACTGATGTCAGAGTTTAAACTAGTGCTGCCATCAGTGTTTTACCCAATGTGGGAAAGGTAATGTACACCACCGTTAGCTTGGTATTTGTCTTTACTTTATGCTCTCCAAGCTTGGACTGACTTCTTTGGCACTGACGGTATAACACTAATTATAATGCATTATATTAACAATTCATAATGTATAATAAACATGGCTATAAAGTGTAATTCATTTTTATAAATGTTCATAATCATGTTTATAATGCCGTATGAATGCATTATAACATGTTATGAATGTGTTTATAGATGCTTACAAAGGTGACATTCATAGAAAGTGTTACCCTGACTTCTTTGGCACTGACATTATAACATGTCATTAACACTACTTATAATGCATTATATAAACAATCCATAATGTATAATAAACATGGCTATAAAGTGTAATTCAATGTAATTCTTTTTATAAATATTTATAACCATGTTTATAATGCCTTATGAATACATTATAACATGTTATAAATGTGTTTATAGATGCTGACAAATGCGACATTGATAGAAAGTGTTACCCAAATTGTTTGTTAAAATTAAAAGAACTGTTAAATATCTCTTTGTGTACCCCCAGTGAACAAAGAAAACCCTAAGTGTTTAAGGGTGCAGGATTCCTTGGTCTGCAGAGAATAGCAGAAAATATATGTTTTCCAGTTGCCTTTTTTCTGGTTGTCTTAGTGTTAACACTGACAAATTGACATTAAATGATATAATCAAAAGTCAGTCACACAAAAAAGTCCCCAATATGTGCCCCTTATTTTAAGGAACACATATTGGGGATTTACTGAGGTCCTGTTATTTGTTCAATAGAGCCCAAATTAGACACACGTTCTGAGGCGTGTATAAAAAATGTTCATTCTCTATGCATTATTCATTATGACCTCTATAACTAAAAAAAATGGAGATATGTTATGTGAAAATGACTAATAATTACATTTTAGTTGGAATAAAGCACACTAAGCACTTTGTTAAGTCCTTATTATATAAATTATTGAGTATGAATTATCATCTATATTTATGTATTAATGTATAATTGGCAGCATTTGATTCCTATAGTTCATGGTGTTCAGTAAATTCTATTGTTTATTACTTTAACACTAATAATAGTGTTATAAGTCACTAATAATTTAAGATGTGTTCCATACATTAAAGTGCAGATGATACATTAGATGATACAAGCGCTAAAGAATGTTTCAATAAGTCAACTTGCAGGACAGATTTAAACACTATTCATGATATTTTAGTTGGTACTACAGTTCTGTGGCTAAAACTGCATGGTACATGGAGCATATTTTTAAGTACTGAACATTATGACCTATAAGGACTCAAATGCTCACAATTCCACACTAATAGGATGTGATTATAGATTGTGATTTAGAAAATAATTGACATAACAAGCTCTTAATGAAGTGTTTATTCTGCATTATTGCAGTTAATAATGCAATAATGGTAACACAGTATTTATAGACATACTGTACTATGCTATAATGCATTCATATGGCATTATAAACATGGCTATCAATATGTATAAAAATGAATTACACTTCATAGCCATGTTTATTATGCATTATGAATTGTCAATGTATTATGTGTTGTGTTAGTAACGTGTTATATTGTCAGTGCCAAAGAAGTTAGTCCCAGCTTACAGAGTGTAAAGTGAGATAAATAAGTTTACTTACATCGTGACATTTCCAAAATTTTATTTCTCACCACTGGTGTTATTAGGGCTGCACCTTTGAGGTCTAAGTCTTGAATATTCAGATGCCTTAAACAAGTTGTCCAGCCCAGAGTTATTACTACAATGTGCTTTCCTTAACGACCACTTTCACTTTAAGAATTACATCACAGCAACCCAAGTAGCCATCAGGCCCCTCCATGAAACCCCCTCTGACATCACACTCAGCATGAGGTTACTGTGGAGTGAAGACATGCAGAGGGACAGGAGAGTTAGTAGAGTGTTATCATTATAATTAGACTTAATCACTCGTTCTAATACCAACCACTGGAAACCTTTACTTTGTAACATCACTACACTACAATACAGTAATGCTAATTTCTGCTAGCATTCTATTGGATATGCAGTGTTAAGTTAGTGCCAAGCTAACGGTGGTGTACATTGACTTTCCCGCATTGGGTAAAATACACTGATATCATCACTAGTTTAAACTCTGACATTTGAAGCCTGTAATGTGCTTTACTTTGTATGTTGCAGTGTTTAAGTAAACTCTTCAGTAAATACTTCAAAATTGAAACCTCACTTATAATACTGGAGGATCCTTTAGTACAGTATATCACAGCTGACAAATACTTATAAGCTCTTATAATATGTTATGAACACTGCACATAATTCATTTTGTAAACATTCATAATGCATGATAAACATGTCTATAAAGTACAATTCATTTTTATAAATATTTATAACCATGTTTATGATGCCTTATCAATGCATTATAATGCCTTATAAATGTGTTCATAGGTTCTTATAGACAACGCATTTATAGAAAGTGTCACCATAGTAACTTTTCATTTTCACTAAACAGACCTTCAGTCATAATGCGTAAACTTAGTGAATAAACCATCTAGACATGTTTAATTTGGACTTTACTGAGCAACAGGACCTTAATAAACCCCCTTTATATGTCCTTAAAGTACAGTGATACCATCACAACTGATTGGAAGATTTTATGATGCATATTTGGCAACAATAACTGGGATAATAGTCATCGAACTCTCTGAAATCATGCTGTTCTCTGTCTTAGCTGAGTTTGTGGGTTTTGTGCATGTCTTGTTTTATCTAACTTGTGATATTCTAGAGCAATAAGCCACAAGAGGCCGTATGTTACTGTAGTTTCCCCACGAGACAAAGCTGGGTGAAATCACTGCGAAAACACACAGCCTCGAGCGTCGTACTGCTTTTATAAGTCCTTGAAAACTTTGCGAATATATAATACACTGTAATTGATGTGCTGTTGTCATTTTTTAAACGTGTCACAGTTTCATTTTAAAACTGAAACCATTCATTCTATACTTGCCCACTGAGAGCTCATGAAGAGATTGATGAAATATAGTCATATGCAAAAGTTTCGGTGCTCTGGCAACATGATTTTTTTTTCCTAAGTGAAAATAACTCAAGAACCTCTGCAGAGAACACACGTCTGCATATTGTAATGCACAGATATTGTTTATTTAATGATTAACATATTGAGAAAGAAGAAATAAAACATAAAGTCCAGGCTATGAATAGACATTTCATGTCTCTTATTTTCCAGTATGCTAAATCCAGCAAATAAATACAAACTGTGCACTAAAGCTTGCAGAAAATTCCATGTTTATGCTCATTGACTGTAGAGGTTAATATATTTGCACTCAGAAAATCAAGAAAACCTGTCAGTTGGCTGCATTTACATTACAGCCCTCATTGCTCAGTTCAGATTTTTTCATCAGATTTAATCATTCAAACTCTATCGTTCATATTCATGTAGTTAAGAGACTCAGATGTGTCATTAATATGAACAAACCTGTGTCCTGAAACGACCCACATGCGCACATCCTAATCAATAGCATCACGTTACTGAACAGTGTGTATCATGAACAAGAAACTAACCAGGAGAAAAGAATATAAGATATTGTGAAGATATTGTGGTCTGAACTGCTCTTAGCTGTTGGTTATTAGAGCAAGACGAAGGTCAAAAGGGTCAGATGCTTTGCTTTTGCAAACTTCAGTTTTAGCCCTGCTGCCTCATTAACACTGAACAATAGGAAAAAAAAAAATAAAAAAATAAATAAATAAATAAAAAACACATACAGTACAAAAAACATAGCTCTAAACTGAGCACCCATGGAATCATACATATATGTGATCTGGGACCATATAGGACAGGCTATGTTCACATTTCCAGGCTAAAGTGGCACAAATCTGACTTTTTGTCTTAAAGTGATTCAGATTTAATGTTTACTGGACTTGGTGGACAAATCTGATCTTTTCAAATCAGATCTGACCCACTTTCATCTGTAGTCCTAGGTCGGACCTATATCTTATTCATGGCCATGCGACCTTAATGAGAACACTCAGATTGGAATTCATGTATTTTTATGTCCTTTTTCTCACTTGACATGCACCATCATTCAGCATTAACGCAGCAGCAGAGCTGAAGCTGAAGTTAGTGCCAAAATAAGGGTTTAAATCATCTGAACCTTTTCACTTTCGTGTCTCTCTAATAATGAGCAACTTCGCACTGTTCAAAGCAAATTATCTTCCAGTGAAGGCCTCATTTGTGTGATGTTACTGATTAGATTGTGCATTTCAGGTTGCAAGTTTATTCATATTAATGATAGATTTGAGTCACATATGTGAACAGATCTGGAATCACATACGAAAGAGGCAGAGGATGGATTTGAAAAGCTTAGATTTGGGTGTTCACACATGTCTGAAAAACACAGATTTGTGTCATATTAGGGCAAAAAAATTCGATTTGTGCCATTTCAGCCTGGTTGTGTGAACAAAGCCTTGTAAAAAGTGAACAAAGAAAGACTGTATCTGAGCAAATATTTGAATTTGAGTAATGATGGTAGCATTTTCCTGCAGCTGAACACCACCTGGGCAGGCAGCCTCATAGCTGCAATACAGCATCAGCCAAGTGGCCAGCCCAAGTAGCCGCATAGCTGTTTCATAGCACTGCTCATGCAGCCGAACGCTACCAGTCCAGGCGGCCCCACTGCTGCAGCATAGCATTATCCAAGCAGCCGGCCCAGGCAGCCACGTAGCTACGATTTAGCATCGATTAGGTCCATGGGCCAGGCAGCCTCGTGGTCATGATACAGCATCATTCATGCAGCCTCTGAGCCATAGCTGGAAAATAGCTCTCAGCTGCTAAATCAGTGGACATAATGGGAAACTCCTCAGCTAACAGGGAAACTTCAAAACATACACACAAACAACACAAAACAGACAAAAACCAATGTGAATATTGCGCCAGTGTACTTAAAAAGGAGCATAGATGCAAATTTCAAACAAAGCAGAAGAGTTTGGAAGTGGACTGAATTGTTCTAGTCATTTGGTTTTAAAGGCAGCATTTACTTTTTGGAACAAAATGTATAGACAGAAAAGTGCATACGTGCTTTTTCTTTATTTAAACCGAACCTGCCAAGTGTGAACCTGCCTTAAATGGCATCTAGGTAGTTTGATGAATCTGCAATGTTAATTCAGGTCCAGTTGGGCGGGAACCTTTTGAGTGTACAGATATTCGTTTGTTCTTTTCCCATAAGATATGAGTGTTTCTGCACATGGAAGTTGGAGTGTGGACAGATTCATAGACAGGGAGGTTTTGTCCATTGGAAAATGGGCCATTAAACAAAGTATGGCATCAAAGCATTAAGATTTGTTTGTAACACTTTCTATGAATGTCATCTTTGTAAGCATTTATAAACACATTCATAACATGTTATAATGCATTCATAAGGCATTATAAACATGGCTATAAATATTTATAAAAATGCATTACATGTTATAGCCATGCTTATTATGCATTATGGATTGTTAACATAATACATTATAAATATTGATCATAACAAATTATAAGAGCTCATAAGTCGTATTTGTCTGCTCTAAGTAAAGTGAAGCGTACTGTACTAAAGCCTCCTCCAGTGTTAAGAGTGAGGCTTCAAGTTGAAGTATTTACTGAAGGATTTACTGAAACACTAAAACATACACAATAAAGCACATTACAGGCTTCAAATGTCAGAGTTTAAACTAGTGCTGCCATCAGTGTTTTACCCAATGTGGGAAAGGTAATGTACACCACCGTTAGCTTGGCATTTGTCTTTACTTTGCAGTCTCCAAGCTGGGACTGACTTCTTTGGCACTGACAGTATAACATGTTATCAACACTACTTATAATGCATTATATTAAAAATTCATAATGTATAATAAACATGGCTATAAAGTGTAATTCAGTGTAATTCATTTTTATAGATGTTTATAATCATGTTTATAATGCTGTATGAAGGCATTATAACATGTTATAAATGTGTTTATAGATGTTTACAAACGTGACATTCATAGAAAGTGTTACCAATTCATCCAACAAGTTTAGCCACTTGCAATGATAAGCTCAACAGCATTAGTAATAAAGATAGCTCAGCCCAGGGGAAGAAAAGACACATGGCTGTCTGTGTTAGTCAGGACACAAGAGAGAAATAAAAACACAAATTAAGACCAAACATCTTTTAAATCAATCAAGTAGTTTTGTCTCATTTCCATGTACTTGCACTGTAGTCTTTAGTTGGGCTGGTTACAAACTGAAAGATTAGAAGTGCAATGGAATTAGCTCCAAACCTCTTTAGATGTTGAGCTATTATTAACACTGACAAGGATAAGCGGAACAGATGTTGTCGGGCGAAGTTGAGCTTGGATAACGTTTTAAGTGCGGCTTAGTGGGCCTGGTTTTACTTTTGATGGCAATTGTCTAGAAGTTGAAAGCAAAGTCTGTCAAAGCTATCCCATTGTTAATTTAAGAAACAATCAAAAACAGTTGGGACTGCACTAAAAATGAAGGTGCCAAAAAGGAACGACGGTGCTTAAGAACTACTTTTGGTTGCCTAAAGAACCAGTTAGTTGGTGTTTTTTTGAAGTACCTTTTCCTAGTAATGTGATGTGAAAAACCTTTTTAAGGTTTAAAGAACCACCAGATTAATGTTCTTAACATTTTTCTTAGCACTATCCAAGTGGAATGTTCTCTCCTTGTTGAATCAGACGGTAGTAAAATAGGACAATGCTAATTCTACATTAATAAGGTCCTTATAAAAAATGGTTAACAAAAGCAGCTTGAAAAGGTCGGTCACGAGCTGAACGCTTCAAATGAACTGCACTTATGAAGAAGCCAGTGAAAACTTGAGAGGCTCTTTTCCAGTTTGGAGGTTGTCAGCCAGCAGTTAGTTTGCCTTCATTTTCAGGAAATGAGATGCTCTGCTAGTAGGTTTGGAAATCAATGAATCATTAAGGAAACCTTGGTGTGCAAATATCTAAATGTATTTCTCTGGTAATAACCTGGGATAGTATTCTGAATGCCTATCTAAATAGGACAGCAGATACAGGATCAGATTTGACCACCATGTGATCAGATAACACAAGTCCACAAACAAGTCAAACAAAATCACTGACACAAAAGCCCATTGACAGTTTTTTTTAATCATAAATGAAAATATCAAAATATTAAAATAGTAAAACAATTTACTAGTCCCACTCACTGCCAGAAACAATAAAAACACTAATAAAGTGGTAACACTTTCTATGAATGTCGCATTTGTAAGCATCTACAATCACATTTATAACATGTTATAATGTATTCATAAGGCATTATAAATGTGGTTATACATATTTATAAAAAAGAATTACACTGAATTACACTTTATAGCCATGTTTATTATACATTATGAATTGTTAATATAATGCATTATAAATAGTGTTGATAACATGTTATAGTGTCAGTGCCAAAGAAGTCAGTCCCAGCTTGGAGACTGCAAAGTAAAGACAAATACCAAGCTAACGGTGGTGTACATTACCTTTCCCACATTGGGTAAAACACTGATGGCCGCACTAGTTTAAACTCTGACATTTGAAGCCTGTAATGTGCTTTACTGTGTATGTTTTAGTGTTTCAGTAAATCCTTCAGTAAATACTTTAACTTGAAGCCTCACTCTTAACACTGGAGGAGGCTTTAGTACAGTATGCTTCACTTTACTTAGAGTGGACAAATACGACTTATGAGCTCTTATAATTTGCTGTGATCAGTACTTATAATGTATTATGTTAACATGCATAATAAGCATGGCTATAACATATATTGCATTTTAATAAATATTTATAGCTATGTTTAAAATGTCTTATGAATGCATTATAACATGTTATGAATGTGTTTATAGATGCTTACAAAGGTGACATTCATAGAAAGTGTTACCAATGAAGCATTAAGTACTGCTATGCTGTTTTCAATGTTGTGTTAGCACCAATCTAGCACTGATACTAATACTGTTTGTATTGGAGCACACTAAATTTCAGGAGGCACAGCCCACCGTCTTGTCAGCTCTAGGAGCAGAACAGTCACTTTTTGACTGAAGAGTCTAACTAGGAAAAGCTGTCTAACCAGGCACAATTAAAAGCTCTCATTTGTGCCGAAGTACTAACATGAATATTGAAAGTCAAAATTTCTTTGGGCATGTGTCTTTAGTACTATTTGGATAGAGTTACATGATGTGGTAATGTTCTTCAGAATGTGCTATAGATGGCTCTACACAGAACATTTTGAAAGGGTTCTATATAGAACTCAAAAGCGTTCTTCAATTGTTACAAGCTTGACATCATAACAATAGAAGAACCCCTCTGTGTGCTATATTGACCCCTGTTCAAAAAGATTTATACAGAGCTGTCTACAGCACATTCTGAAGAACCTTTTCCTGATGCAAAGAACCCTTTGATCATGCAAAAGGATTGGGTTTTCATGGTTCTTTATAGAACCATTTTCTTTACTAAAGAACCCTTGAACAACCAGAGTTTTGAGAGTGTTGTTATCAAGTATCAGTGTGTGTTTGTGTGTGTATGTGTGTGTGTGTGTGTGTGTGTGTGTATGTGTGTATGTGTGTGTGTGTGTGTGTGTGTGTGTGTGTGTGTGTGTGTGTGTGTGTGTGTGTATGTGTGTGTGTTGGCCATTTAAGTCATAGTAAAATAGTCTAAAATGAATCAATATACTATGACCAAAACATAGACCGCATATTTAAGGCCATTTATATCAAAAATCTGACTAAATCACGAAGATATCACTGCCTCTGAATGTAGATGCTTCCTAAACACCACAGCAGGTACAATTCTAACTGCAAATTATAAGATCATTGCGCGTCTCCTTCAAGAAAATTATACCTACGATAGAATTATACCTTAAATAATGGGTCACCGCATTTTTGCAGAGCTAAATTCTTAGCAGATGCTTGTACAGCCTGAATCTAATCCAGCTAATCTTACGCCATCCAAGTCAAGATTTCCAACTACAAAGGAACACAGCAGAAAATGATGCCACTGAAGCAAGAAACAAAACAGCCCATGCATCTTTCCTGTCCCCGGACTGAGTAGACACTATTGCTGCTGGACCCTGCAATCACTCACACAGAAAAGAGAGCAACAGAGCACGACAGGCAGATACCAATGTGGTGAAGTGTTAGTAATATGAATCACGGCATCGAGAGCATAATGTATTTATTCTTCCACTATTTTTGTGGACGCTGCATGAATTCCAAAATGACTACGCCTTAATCTCTTTTGATGTGATAAAAATGCCGGTTATTTTTTGGAGGCTGACGCATGTATAATTTGACTATTCTTATGATCAAACTGTTGCCCATAAGGCAGCATGATACGGCCCACTCTCTGTACAATAATCCCTGTGCCTAAAATCCATAGGCTCTGAATTTGGATGAACTTTATAGAGCTTCCTTGGCTTGTAATTGGAATCCACTTTAATCGCAGCTATGACACTGGAAGCTTTACGCTGCTGAATGAAATTTGAGATTTAATTATGTGATTCCTTTTCTTTTTTGCTATCTTACACTAAAGCAGCATATTTTATCCCAATGTTCTCAAAGCAGCATGACCCAGTGAATCTTTCCTGCCAAGCCAAAGTACGTAGCACACTGTAGCTTCTCCTCTGGAGAGAATTGGCAATGTTCAACAGCTAAAAAGGGAAAAAGCGAGCGTTTGTTGTAATCTGACCAAACATTTTGTTTGTTGTTGGGCAGCGTAGTGTAGTGTGCTGTCAGTTCCACTCTTTTGAGATTCCTTTTGCTTACCTCTTAAGTTTCTGCTTAGCCTCTAACTTCCGCTAACAGCAGCCTCGCTTTTTCTCTAACCGAATGTGACAGTGCAGGTTCAGTGATTCCGCTGGCTGAGGGCTTACTGAAAAGTCTAATGTTTATTCAGCAATAAACGTCTTCGCCCAGTAACTGGGCCAGACTGTAAATGCATGAAGCCCTCCGGCAGTTTACTCTTGTTTGCTTCCCAGAATGACAACGGACTTTGTACACCTCTTACAAATCAGCCCTGAAAACTGTTAGCTCAGAGAAAAAAAGCTCATGAAATCAGGCACGTTACAGTTTTTTTTTAGCTGTCAGAATAATCTGCATCATTCCGTGTTGACTCATGAACTCAATGTGAGGCTAATACCATGTATCAGATTCAAAATGCAGAAAGTTTAGCTTCTAGCATGCTAGCATTTGGAGAGCCTTCATACAATCAGCTGTCGGGATACGAGAGCATCCCCCTGGGATTTGCTGCTTCTTGAAGTCTTCGAAAGTGCAACGTCTTGAGAGAAAAGCTGAGGTTTCCCGTGGAGAATACAGTCACAGACGCAGTGTCCTGTCTAGAAGAGACCTGTCACTGCTTTGGAACGGCTCACGCCGACTCCCCCGGGGCACTGTCATCACTCGCTATATGAGGCTGTCTAGCAATTAACATGACACGTTTTCCTAAGAGCTATCTAGCACGCTTTCCCTAGATGGATTTTTCGCAAAGGAGATTTCTCACTGGCTTAAACTAGCTCTGAAAGGAATACGTCGCCTAACGCGCTAATATCACCTAGCTAGTCCTCATTAGCTTTTATTTATTAGCAACATTGGCATTTCTGAGAGAGGTACTCCAAATAGTGTTGCATAAGCAACCTTCCCAAAAGGCAGTTTTTAAACACCTCAGTGTCACTGCTGGACTGAGAATCGTCCATTAACCAAAAATATCCAGCCAACAGCGTCCTGTGGGCAGCGTCCTGTGGGCAGCGTCCTGTGACCACTGATGAAGGACTAGAGGATGACCAACACAAACTGTGCAGCTGCAGATGAGCTATCGTCTCTGACTTTACATCTACAAGGTGGACTGACAAGGTAGGAGTGTCTAATAGAGTGGACAGTGAGTGGACACAGTGTTTAAAAACTCCAGCAGCACTGCTGTGTCTGATTCACTCAGACCAGCACAACACACACTAACATACCACCACCACGTCAGTGTTACTGCAGTGCTGAGAATGATCCACCACCCAAATAATACCTGCTCTGTGAGGGTCCATGGGGGTCCTGACCACTGAAGAACAGGGTAAAAGGGGGCTAACAAAGTATGCAGAGAAACAGATGAACTACAGTCTGTAACTGTAGAACTACAAAGTGCACCTATATAGTAAGTGGAGCTGATAAAATGGACAATAAGCATAGAAACAAGGAGGTGGTCATAATGTTATGCCTGATCGGTGTATGTTGTGCTGGATTCTAAGCAGTACTCTACTTTAGAAGGGCTACTGCATGAATACAATTAATTACCACTAACGTTCTTCATAGGCAGCAGTGCTGCATTTTCACATTTTAATTTAGAAGCTCATTTCCTCAAGTATGGCTTCATTCCTTTGTTATTTATTATTTTTTTTTTGTTGTTACACCAAAGGGCCGAGAACTTTTCTTGTACCTAATTATGCAGATTTTTTTCCCCATCCAGACTGTTAGAGTTATCTGCTTCCTGACCCTGAGCATCTGGACTGGCTTTTAGCTGCTCGAGATAGACCATCTGCATAGTCAGTCCATAAACAACTTTGCAGCTCAAGCGGGACCACCTCATTTTCGAGACTAATGCACTGCAAATGGCCATTACATAGTACTTCTAACACACTTTTGGAGGCCTGCCAAAAAACCTTATTTCTTTAGATTTGCCAGATTTCCTCTTCTATAAATCTCACTGCCAAAAAAAAAAAAGCTGGGATAGTCTGGAAAATGTTAATAAAAACAGAAAGTGATGAGTAAATTCTGTTCAACATGTGTTAGTAAGTGATTCAGTATTGACATCTATTTTTTTTTGTATGGTGTATTTGCTTGCTAATACAGTATAATACATAGAAAATACTTATAAATATAACGTGGCACATTATTTTAGCATTAATGGTGCCTTCACAGATGTACAAGTCATCCATACCATATGCATTCATACGCCCCCATACCATGACAGGCAGGCATTTGAACTTTACACTGGTAACAATCTGAATGCTTCTTTTCTTTTTTGGCCTGATGAATGAGACATCAATTATTTCCACACATAACATGAAAGCTTAACTTATCAGACCACGGTACACATTTCTACTGTGCATCAGTAAATTTCAGCAAATATCCAGAGAAGTCATTTCATATTGCATTTATGGATGCAGCAATGGTCTGTGTTTATCGACAATGACTTAAAGATGAATTCCAGAACTCCTGTGGTGATGCCCATCACAGAATCATGCTCTGCTGTCCGAGGAATTCATAGTTATGGGCATTCAGTTGTGGTTTTCTGCACACTATACTCTGTCTTTTCTGCAGGTTATTCTTCCGTGATTTTAAACAGGATTTTTCCATGCTTAAAGGACAAAACTGCACCTTCAAAATGAGAAAGAGTTTTTATTTTTTACCATGTTAGGTACAGTTAGGTTTAGTAAAGGCAAAAAATACAGTATTAACTTAGACATGTGGGTGCAGTATTGAAAACATTAGCTGAAGTTATTGGCACATTGTTAACAACAATACGCTAAATCTGTGGGTTGTCAATAATGGCTGACAAGAGTGACAGAATTGTCTGTTAACTTGTACCAATGTGCTGCCAAGACATTTTTCTTTTTAATGGATTTTCTATGTATTTATTTATTTTTTACAGTGTATCTGCTCATGCATTTTTGGCAAAGTGGAGAGCGTTGCCCCATCCTTGCAGGACTAGGCCTTTCCTGGATGCTCATTTATACCTGAAAATGATTGCATGACCTGCTCAAGATATATTTCTGAACATTTCATGTTCCCAGTCTTAGATTGTCCCCATCCCAACTTTTTTTTGGAAAGTGTTGCAGGCAAAAGACAATGAAATTGAAATGAAATTAATAAGATAAAACATTTGGACTGATTTTGTTGAACTTACAAATCACTGCCTTCTGTTTTAATTTGCATTTCACATACTGTCCCAACATTTTAGAGATTTTTATTTCTGCATGCCTGTTTCTTGAACCTACCAATGTGAAAGTGCTAATGTGCTAACTATACTCACAAGGGCCAGTTTGCTCACATTTCCTTCTCCTTGCACCGTGATCCGT
The DNA here is from genome assembly GCF_904425465.1 of Colossoma macropomum. Lineage (NCBI taxonomy): Eukaryota > Metazoa > Chordata > Actinopteri > Characiformes > Serrasalmidae > Colossoma > Colossoma macropomum. Next base: position 2,929,314 of record NW_023494807.1, on the reverse strand, counting down.
GAAATCCTTCAAGTAAGATTACATCATGGTTGAGGGGACAAAGGAATCGCTGTACCACACCAAAGACAGAAGCTATCTAGGAAGTGTACAGAGAGGCTAAGCCTTTTTATTCTCCACATACACAGAGACAACCCTAATGGATCATCTAGGCTCTGATGTGAATATGAACGAATGTTCTCCGCTCTCTCCTACAGGTGGAAAACCGAAAATCCAAGCCACCCTGGATGTTAGTTCATCAATGTCATCAAGGTGCTGTGGACTAATCCATCACGGATTTGGTTTTCGTCCGCGGCCGGCGTTCCCGGTCGCTTAGCATTCAGAGACGGATTCTCCCGCTGAAGTTCTACGCTTAAGTTTTTCCAATGCTAATGGGAAACTGCTTGCTGCTGATTCTGTGGTGTCTCTTGGACAAAAGCTTTGTTTCACCCATGCACTCTTCAGCGCAAAGCAAGTTGGGGAAAGAGCACCACAGGGGTTTGAGGGACCAGAGGAGACATGGCTTGTCTGGCCTTCATCGAGTCAAACGAGGTTGGGTCTGGAACCAGTTCTTCGTGCTGGAGGAGTATATGGGGACTGATCCGCAGTATGTTGGGAAGGTAAACCACTTACCTGTTTCACTTCTGCTCTAGCATTTTATAGCTTCATTTGGTTTACTGTTTGAACTAAGCCGCAGATTTCTGGAGGAATAAATAGAGTATTTTTTGGGCTGGCTAAGCAGTTCAAAAGCTTGCACTTGAGAGTCAGTCAAAAGGTCTGCAATGAGAGGTTTGTTTTTGTTTGCTCTTTTCTCTATCCTTTCTATTTTTTTATGATTGAGTTTTCGGTTGCTCGGAATTGTGCATTCTGAGGAGACACTTTCAGAGTTCATGTGGTAGGTCTTGCAAAGCAACGCATGACAAGTGCTTTCATTTGGATACAGGATTCGGCCACAAGCATTGTGTCAACTTTTTTTGCTTGATGCTATGACTAATTATTGTTCCTAGAATGCATTAATCTATTGGCTCTGGATGCACACAATAGTCTGACTAAGCTCTTAGTTATTCCAGGAAGCCGGCCCAAACAAAGAAGCTTTTAAGAACTATATAAAAGACTAGACTATGCATAATCCTGTTTATATGCACGCCAACATAGTCTGGGTAAACACCCTCTTCACGACATACTTCAAGTAGTTTATCCACATATATAAGTTTCCTGCTTTTTTTTCAGTGTTCCTTTCCCCGTCCACTTAAATATCCATGGATGTCCATTTATGACAAAATGTTTGACTTAAGGAATGCCTCTTCCACTAAGTGATCTCAGCATTTACATGTCCAAATATATATTGAACAGTCTGGCCCATGTTGGCCTGGACTACATTTTAACTGTGCTAAGCTTAGATGGACTAAGACACTCATTCACATAGATTTACAGTTGACTAGAATAGCAGACTAGCCATGCTTTTTGCAGTGTCCTCTCACTTTCACTTCAACACTATACCACCATAATTCAAAGAGGAATTTCTCCATTGAATTATTTCTTCTGTTGTGGTGCATCAAACAATAGGATCATGCCCTACCAGAGGGGAACCCTCAGGGCCTTCTAGGCCTTCAGAGAAGGCCTAATGATTTCTGGGAACTAAAAGTACATGCATTTTATGTATGTAAAGTCTGTCAATATCACAGTACTACTCTTCATACATTATTAAAGACAAAATCGAAAAGGGTCAAATTCCTGAAACACCATGCAGAAAATTGGCCGTTCAAGAAGGGTTTTCCTCTGTGGTATCTAGGCTGATGTAGCTAAGTGAGCTCTTCAATTAGTTTGGGTTTTAAGAGCCGAAAAAAAAAGGCCTAAAACGTTAGATTAACTATCATCATTATTATGAATTGACAGATGAATCAACAAATCATGTTTTGATTTCCAATAGGCAGGAAGAATGTTTTGAGAAAAAATATCAATCCAGGCCTCCATCCTAGATATGTCAAATATAGACTGTGAAAACACGCAGCAGCCAAATCATTAAGTTGTTAGAAATGGAAAACAGTGGCAACAGCTCCACCAGAGATACTCTACCGTAAAAGTCACCTTGAAATGTCAACAAGGTAAAATATGTGCTAACAAGTAAAACATAGAATGCCTTTCATACGCTTTAAATGTTGTTTTAACCTAGAACATTCAAAAAATGTTCATGCGAATCACCGTTAGTGCTAACAAACTACTAGTATCCCATAGATACACTTGCAGGACTTAGCGTTATTGCAGAGGTGCAATCATATTTTGACCACATTTTAACATTTATGGCTTGAATTGAAGTCCTAGCTCTATTAGTCATGGTTCACCACTGTCCCTACACTTCCTGTGGTATACTGCAGTTTCTTGCAATGGCCACGTGTATCACATACACATTACAGAGCATTATAGAACTGCATACATCAATGGTTTATAGAGACTGAGTGGTTAGATGCGGAATGATATATTCTAGAAACACTTACTGACTGGAATTTCTTTACAGTGGTGGCAATAGATCGACCGTAATGTTATGACAACTATAATGCAAATGCAATTCAGTGCAAAAGTTACACACATGTCTTCTGATTTTACATTTTGTGATGATCTTTGGGAGGCTGTGAGGAGTGAGGACACTGGGAGCAGGGTGTGGAGACATAGAGCTTTCTTTTGTTTTATTCTCACAACAACACAAATAACTCAGCTTTTCAGCCAGCATACAAATTTACAGAGCACACTCATGGGGTCTTTTTCTGTCTTTTGTATCTTCACCGATCTCCTTCTCTCTCTGGGCTTTGTCACCTTCTGAGAAAAGACATGGCTTTAAGTAGGCTGGCAGAAACAACACCCAGGTGAATCTTATCAGCTACTCAGCCTGCATGTAACGCTTGACCATGCCCCCTCCTCCACACACAACATGCACATACATGTATATACAACCCCATTTCCAAACATGTTGGCACGCTGTGCAAAATGTAAATAAAAACATGCAATCATTTAAACCCTATATTTCATTGAAAATAGTACAAAGACAAAATATAAAATTTTGAAAGTGAGAAATTTTATTATTTTTTGAAAAATATTTGCCCTTTTTGAATTTGATGCCAACAACACGTTTCAAAAAAGTTGGGACGGGGGTAACAAAAGGCTGGAAAAGTTGTGTAATGCTACAAAAAAAACATTTGGTGGCTATTGGCAACAGGTCAGTACCATGATTGAATATAAAAAGAGAATATCAGAGAGGCTGAGTCTTTCAGACTGCACAAGCAAATAGTGCAACAATTCAAAAATAATGTTTCTCAATGTAAACAGCAAAGAAATTTTGCTTTTCATCATTTATGGTAATCTCATTAAAAGATTCAGAGAATCTGGAGAAATCTCTGTATGCAAGGGACGAGGCCTAAAAACCATTATTTGCTGCCCGTGATCTTTGGGCCCTCAGGCGGCACTGCATTAAAAACAGATATGATACTGTAGTGGAAATCACTGCAGGGGCTCAGGACAACTTCTGAAAACCACTGTCTGTGAAAACAGCTTCTCGCTGCATCAAATGCAAGTTAAAACTCTAAAATGCAAATAAGAAACCGCATATAAACATGATCCAGGAATGTTGCCACCTTCTCTGGGCCTCAGCCCATTTAAAATGGACTGAGTGGAAGTGGAAAAATGTCCTGTGGTCCGACGAATCAACATTTGAAATTCTTTTTGGAAATTATAGACACTGTGTCCTCCGGGCTAAAAACCACTCAGCTTGTTATCAGTGCACAGTTTAAAAGTCAGTATTCATGATGGTATGGGGGGGCATTAGTGCACATGGCATGGGTGACTTACACATCTGTGAAAGCACCATCAATGCTGAACAATATTCACAGGTTTTGGCAACATATGCTGCCATCCAGACAACGTCTTTTTCAGGGAAGGCCTTACTTATCTCAGCAAGACAGCGTCAAACCAGCGTCAAATTTGCCCCTATCCCAACTTTTTTTGGAATGTCTTATTGGCATCAAATTCAAAATGGGCATATATTTTTCAAAAAACAATGAAATTTTTCAGTTTCAACATTTGATTTGTTGTCTTCATACTATTTTCCTTTAAAAATATGGTTTATATGATTTGCATATCATTGCATCCTATTTTTATTTACATTCTACACAGTATCCCACCTTTTTTGGAAATGGGGTTGTATATATATATACATATATATATATATATATATATATATATATATATATATATATATATATATTAGGAAAACTACATTTTCTCAAAACTATCATTATCATCAATTATCGTCTCAAACATCAGGTAACATATTCAGAACAATTTAGTGTAATAACTTTCTGTGAGGAAGCTTTTTGAGACACAGTAAGTGCGTCTTGGACGTCTTGTTCCTTTCACCACCACTGTGAACAATTCTGACTCAGTGTGTTTTTCTAAAATGGAGCATTTCACATCAAACACTCAGGCTGACTTTTTTTTAACATCTCAATCATTTAAATAAGCAGAAATTTTTGAAACATTGGAATTCTCCTTTAGCTATACAGCGACTGACTTTGTCAACTTCTACAATCGTTGCAGCCTGTTTTCCACGGTAAGGTTGACCGCCCTGATGAAAATGCAGGCACTCAGTAGTGCATCGTATTGGCAGTTTGTGAAATGTTAGCCAGTTTTGTATTGACTAAAGTAATTGTCCACGAAGAATATGTTCTAATCCATCTAATCCAAATACGAATGTCAGATATTATACGAACTATGAGTGGAAGCCATTTAGAGCATTGATTTTGCATTCAGTGCAAAGGCATGAGGTTAAAGGGATTTTATATTCTCTTATTTGTCTCAGATTAAAAATGAAGGTGCATTATAGAGAAAGCTGGAGCCAAGCACCTTTAGCTTGAATGGGATCAGGGCTGAATTGAATCGTCTTCAGGCAACGTGACCGCAATCAAGTCTTGGCCTAGCAGAGTTGTGTCAGGATGGACATGAGCTGAGGAATAGCGTGGTGGGGGGGATTGCCACGTGGTCTCATCCACGTCAGTTCTGCGGCAGCTGTGTTATCAAGTCTCTCAGCCCTCTCCACTTTAAGAGCTGCTCCAGACGACACGGTGGAGCCGTGCCCACGACCACTGATTAATCTAACCCAGAGGAAGCTGGCAGCAAGAGGGGATCAAGCTTTAATTGCAAAGTTTCGGCTTGACGGGCTTAAATAAGCTGGCTCGGACAGCTTCCTTTAACCTAGTTAAAAGGGAATCGCTAAGAACATTCAGACATGTGAAGCAGACAGTTGACATGCGTTGTTTCTTTCCATAAACTGCCAGCAATTTGAAGATCGAAGAGCTGAATGAGGCATTATATTGTAGCTGTCACTTCCCTGTACTGTACAGCAAAAACACATTGGTAGAATGTCACTTATAGAAGATTTTCAGTCTGCAAAGTTTGTCAGATGAAAGGCCCAGAGCCCATGATTTAAGTAAGAAGACAAAACGTATGGCTGATATGGAGGTGCTGGCCAGGCTGAACAGCTTAGCTGACATACAGTGCTGTGCAAAAGTCAGAGACCACCAATTATTTATTTTATTTCCAGTCAAAACAGCTTTCAACTTTGGGAAATAGGAGAAAGTCAAGCTCTACTGGACTGACCACCACAGAGTCCAGTCCTCAACATCACTGAATGTGTTTGGGATGACTTGGAATGTGAGAAGCAAAAAATGCAACCAACTTCTAAGACTGAACTTTGGAGGTGTGGAACAATGTCCCTGCATATTTCTTTGACCTAAAGTTTTGCCTATTTTCTTTCCTCTGATGAGTTAGTGCTGAGTCGTCTTCTCACAGTGGAAGGATGGACAGAAACACCTGTGGATGTTTTCAGATCGGAAGCAGCTTGATTTTCTCCTCTGTATCAAATATGAAAGCTTGAAGTGTTGTTTATCTGATGGTGTGAGTGTTGGTGTCTACCAGGTCAGGCAGGATTGGTAGGAGTCCCATTTTGTCTGTAGCTTTCAATCATTTCCTGACTTCAGTTTTGGAAACGCTTGTGTTTTGTTCCTTTGATTTTGTCACATACACAGCTGGATTATCTTATAATTTCTTCAGAAGGTTCTCCTGAAAATTGAATAACTTGTGCTTAATAGATGTTTTGACTGGAAATTAAATGCATGAAGAGAAGTCTCTAACTTTTGTACAGGACTGTCTTTTTGTAGTTAATTAGTGGGTGATCTTCTGTTTGTATAGCATGTAATTAAGTGCAATCTTTTCTACTGTGTACATTTTTAAACTACACTCTCACAAAAGATAATAAGTAAGGGGAATGGTTTTAATTTAGAATCATGAGTTCAATATAGAACAATTTAATGCTTATATGGTTCTTTATCAGGTGAAAGTGTTATTCTGATTGATGGAGAATGTGTTTTGTATGGTTCCATTTAGACCCTTTTTGAAATGGGTTCTGTATAGTACCAAAAAGGGTTCTTCTATTGTTGTACAGGGTAGATAGCATAACAATATAAGAATGCTTTTAAGTGCTAAATAGAACTAAATAGAACCCTTTTTTAAAAAGTTCTATATAGAACCATCTACAGCATATTTACCATCAAAAATCGGAAAAACCATTTAACAATGCAAAGAATAATTTAATGGTTCTTTATGTGTTCGTGGTTCTATATAGAACCATTTTCTTTACTAAAGAGCCCTTGAATAATGAACCATTATTTTTAAGAGTAAAGAACCTTTTTGAAAAGGGTTCTACATAGCACCAAAAAGGGTCCTGCTATTGTTACAATGTCAAACTAAACAATAGAGGAACCCATTTCGGTGCTATATAGAAACATTTGTAAAAAGATTCTATATAGACCCACCTACAACACATTCATCACCAGTCTGAAGAACCATTTCACCAAGCAATGAACCATTGAAGCATGCAAATGTTCTATATGGAATCGTTGTCTTAGAACCCTTGAAGAACCATCTTTTTTAAGAGTGCAGCTGTAAATTACTGATTGTTCTATTCTAAGGGTAGGTTAAAAAAAGCTAAAGCAATACAAAAATGCATATTTATCTCATGAAAGATAATTAAAGAACATAATATTGTTGCTTATTAAATTATCTTAATATTCAATAATATTAATTATCTGCCCAAGGATACTAACAAGTATATTAACAAGCTTAATGCTATCATTATCTTCATGAAACCTGCAGACTTGAATCATCACATATTTGCCTAGGTAGCACAAACCCTGCAATGTAACATTGACATAACCATGTTATTAACAGGATAGATGTCATTATGTGTTGTCATAACAGATTTTGTTTAGTAATTTAACAGTGTCATGTTACCATTGCTGTTATTTGTCATAACATATTTGAAAATGTTTGACATAATGATTGGCTACCTATAGCATAGCATCATACCTACCTACATAAGCCTTCCATGACAATTAGCATAAGCATATATAGACTTTCGTCAAAGCTTTACTGGCAAGCATCAACTGTCAACACTTTCTGAAGTGAAACAACATCAAAGTTGACAAAAGCAGCTAGCACTTATTGGAATCAGCCTTCATAAATGCTTATATAGCTTTATTTCAGTTGTCATCCAGGTGTCATTTAGTCTTATGAATGCTGCTCTTCAGTGGTTTTAGAATGTGACCTAAGCTATCATGACATCTAGCTTTATGACATCTGTCATGACAGTGATCATTAATGGTAACATGACACTTATTTTTCATGTATTTTGAGATTACGGCTGAAATATCTGGTTGGAGAGTGGAAAGGTCTTTTGTTCGTGTTTTGCGAAGTCAAAGAAAAGGTGCTTACTTTTTAAGTTATGTTTTGTCCCATTAAATGTATCTGAGGCTTTTCTGACAGCATGTAGTTTGCGGCTCTCAGTACAGCTGAGTGAAGATAAAATTATGGCAAGAGTAGCAATGTTACAAGCATAAATAGCACTGAGCTTCAACAGTCGTGTGAAATGTGGCTTCATAATGAAACAGTGAAAAAGCTCATTTGTTAGAGTTGAAATTTCAGTGCATAAAATCCAACCAGCCGACAAACTGACAGTTAACCCATAAAATCCCAGATTTACATACTAAGGCTTATTATTCAGTACTTACAGGGACTTCAGTGCAAACTGTTTGAGCTATTCTTTGGCTATAGAAGCATGTAGTTAAAGTTTGGGCCTGCCGCTGGGCCATTTAAGGGTTAATCATCACTGTTTGCTTCTAACAGACTTGTTTACACTTTATATTGTCTTTACAAATGGAGCATTTAGGAGAAAGCTAGCTGGCTATCAGGCTAACACTAAAAAATCAAATACAGACTTCAAGCTCAGGCCTTTAAAGAATGAGTTACTTAAAACTGAGACATACAAAGTAAAGACTGTTGCTTACACTTCTGTTCCGAGCTTAAAATGTCTGTATTTACACTAGAACTGACATAAAAATCCCATTCAGTGCCAAGCTAACCCTGTTCTCTTAATGCTAACATAGCTAGCTACCTTGGTGAACTTATTATCAATGCATCAGTGTAAAAACATTCCACATTAGACATTGATACATATGCTTTTTTTGTCTTTATCTGACTCTCAGTGCAAACACAATTAAACATTTTCACTGAAATTAATTTATTAGCATGAGCAATTAGTGTTGTCTGTAAATAGGGTCCTCAGACTAACTCAGACTAGACTTTCTCTCATGTAGGTTCAAAGCATCATGGGTGCAGGGATAAAGTGGATATTTCTGATTAAAATCTCAGGAAACATAAGGACAGCATATGACATCCATGACACGTGCTTGATGAACCGTTGATGTAGTAGGGTTCAAGTGTACCCTCGCCTCAACTGTGTCCAGTTGTTCAGTAATTTTAAGTAGACTGGTTTATTTAATTTTTCACACTTTTTGTGTGTACTTTTGTCTATTTTATAGATAACGGTATATTACAAATTGTCACAAACCTCGAAAGCAAGTCTATCAATAAGTGAGCATGGTTTTGGCAAGTATGCAATGATTCAGGCATGCTAACTGCTTCTTAGGATGCTAATTTAATGGCTGCAAGCTTCTATTAGTTGTTAGTTACATTAGCCTTGTAGCTACAGTGCAAAACTAAAGAAGCAACGTCAGAAACATATCTTAGCTGAACAACCACATTTGAGGTACCTTTTGCTGAGCTATCACTTTACGGCACCTGAAGGTAGCCGACCTAGACTCCACGAGAACTTTGCACTTGTAAGCACAGAAATGGCTGGCTTAACAACTCAGTAAACGAACATGGCCTTAATCTGCTGAAGTACGTTTTGCAGATCTTTCTGCTTAGTTGTTTTTAAATGAACTGTATATTTCCAGTAATGAAGAGTTGAGCAAAGCAATTATGAAGCGTGATCAAAGGTGGCACCTCGGGAAACTACTGTACAACAAGATTCATCATCATTCATTCGGCAAGATTCGCTGGTGCTGCAGATATAAAGGTCTTACATCAAAGGGGATGTATGCATGGAATCTGTTATGAAATAAAAAATGTAATTCTAATTAGAAGAGAAGAGGAAAGAGAACTATGCAGAATTGTGAGTTCTTACAGTTTCGTACATTCATTTTAATTGTAACGAACTCTGTCGGAGTTCATTTATCGCTGACAATATTGAGGAAATGAAATCTCTTTTAGACCACCATGACACTAAAAATACACCTTAAATACACAACGTGCGCCTCGCATTCTCCCCGTCTCTCACAGTGGCAATCCAAGCGAAATCTTGGCGTTTTGCTCTGGGTTTGTTGTATTCCAGATGATGTGAAAGCCGTGGGTGAAAAGCTTTGCAGAATTTGCCCCAGATTGCCGGGAAGAAAACTTTAGTCAGCTTAGCGCTCTTGGATTGCGAGCCTTTTGGAATTTGATTAAACTGCACAGCGCGTGCAATTAAGTAATCTGTTAATGCCCCCAGTACTGAGAAGAAGCCATCTGCAAAATAAATAAATAAGTCCATAAATAAATAAATAAATAAATAAATATTAGTCTTGGCATGGCAGCCTAGCTCTAGCTTAGCAACAGTGTGTTTGGTCTTGTGGTGGTAGAGAATTTACGATAGTCATGTGGCTGTTATGACAAAGTCTCTTGAGGCTCAAAAGTACTAATAACAATTTTATATTATGATTATTATTATTGTCTTATCATCACAGTCAAAAAACAACTATATATATATATATATATATATATATATATAATATATATATATATGTGTATATGTGTGTGTATGTAAAATCATACTAATATAATTATATAATATAACAGTAAATTTATATAATGTATACAATTTAAAATTATATAATAATTATAATAATGTAGTTACACATTTATAATACATAAAAAGCAATGAGGTATTGGTGATGTGATCACTGTTATAGATGGATTACAGTGGTACAACTTATGTGTATCAATCTCAGTTTTGATCATGTAATTACACATGTTGTATCTTTATAGTTGTAACAGCATATATTCTTTTGTGTAATCACACAGATGTAATAGGGTAGTGGTAATTACGTTTGTATGAACTGCTGTTTTTCCAACAAGACTTTTGCGATTGTATCAGGAGGTGTGTGAAAAATACCTATATTATGACAATACTTACATAGCATCTGCACAGGAAGTGCCAGCTTTGATAATATTTAGTGATGATATTTAGCATTGTTCACTGCACTATACACAAACTTCCCCTCTATTTTACAGCATAATGTTTACATAGTGGTCTTGGAGTATTTGTATAAAACAATCAAATCAAATCAGATGAATTAAAACCACTCTGTAATTTTACAGTCCCTACATCAAGATAAATATTTTAAAGATAAATAAACATCAACAGTTGCTGTGCAAATACGTCACATTACAGAACTTTGGTGACCATTTCACAACACAAGCATACTACAACAGCTAGCTAAATGTTAGGAAAGTGTGCATTTCTCAAGCAGATGCACACTGTCATAATATAGGTACACACCCACTCTTATGTTTAGAAATGTCTTGTTGGAAAAATAGCAGTTCATACAAATGTAATCATACTGTATTATACGTGTAATTATGTGTAAAAATATGCAGCTACCACTATGAAAATACATGTTTAATTACATCATTAGAAAGTGAAATTGATACAAATATGCACTACTCTAATCCATCTACAGCAACAGTGAATACATCACCAGTAGTTACTTTGTTGTTGCATGTGTTGTTAATGTGTAAGTACACAGTTATTACATGCACATAATATGGCATCAAGTGTCATTTAGTAAATGAGTGTTTGCTACATGTTGTGTGCCGAGTTTAAAAAGGTTAATAAACAAATATTGATGGTGTTTATTTCAAACATCGTATTGTGTTTTCGGAACAACATCAGTAACTGAATACAGATCCTTTATTTCTTTATTATTAATATTTGTACTCCATTACATCCCTTTTTAGCATGACACATTAGACAAAAACAACATCGTTGAAGCTGATTATCCCATTTGCCATTAGAAATCATCATCGACAAGTAGCTTTTTTTTCTGTGTGTATTCTAAATACAGTAACACTTTCTATGAACGTCACTTTTGTAAGCACCTATAAACACATTCATAGCATGTTGTAATGCATTCATAAGACATTATAAACATAGCTATACATATTTATAAAAATGCATTATACGTTATAGCCATGTTTATTATGAATTGTTAACATAATACATTATAAGTACTGATCATAACAAATTATAAGAGCTCATAAGTGGTATTTGTCTGCTCTAAGTGAAGTGAAGCGTACTGTACTAAAGCCTCCTCCAGTGTGAAGAGTGAGGCTTCAAGTTGAAGTATTTACTGAAGGATTTACTGAAACACTAAAACATACACAGTAAAGCACATTACAGGCTTCAAATGTCAGAGTTTAAATTAGTTCTGCCGTCAGTGTTTTACCCAATGTGGGAAAGGTAATGTACACCACCGTTAGCTTGGTATTTGTCTTTACACTCTCCAAGCTGGGACTGACTTCTTTGGCACTGACATTATAACATATTATTAACACTATTTATAATGCATTATATTAACAATTCATAATGTATAATAAACATGGCTATAAAGTGTAATTCAGTGTAATTCTTTTTTATAAATATTTATAATCATGTTTATAATGCCTTATGAATACATTATAACATGTTATAAATGTGTTTATAGATGCTTACAAAGGTGACATTCATAGAAAGTGTTACCCTAAATACTTCTATGCTTACTTTTTTGAATATAAATAGCACTAACTGTCAACAGAACACGTTACTTCTTTCATACGAAGTGCAACAACGTGCACTGTGCCCTTTACAGTAAAGACAGATTATCTCTGTCACAATTTGTTCTGTGTGTGACCTTTAAATTGAAATTTCATCTTGAGAGCGAGTCTTCTTTTTTCCACTACCCTCACCGCCACAATCCGATGCCACACTGTAACTTAAACTCGCGTAGATTTATTGGCGGTTGACATCTTTAGCAGCGAGCCTAGAGATTGAAAGAGGTCCACTCTTAATTTATAGCCCCCATTGACATTCTCTATAAAAGATTAAGCATATGAATAAGGCTGGACGCGGAGCCTTTTTTTATCCCTCTATTATGGCTCACGGATTATCTGCTACCTTAAAGCCAGCCCCATGACCCCAGCTAAGTAATGAATTCTTTCATTCGATGGCCTGTAGTACCTCGTCTAATGGGATTTTTTAATTAACTTGACAAGGCTTACATGCTGATAGAGGAAACGCAGTTTCTACAGATGGACTTAGGAAGCTTCATTTCTACCAAGACATGCTTCGACACTGTGGAGGTGTTGCCTACAGTGCTGGGATTTAGTGCACTCCATTCATTGCGAGCTAGCTAAAGTCAACCAATTTGCATCCATTTGCCACATTGCAGAAATAGCATCTTCCCTTCCGCTAAAAGGATTCAGGAAAAACATGAATTCAGCACTACCTATTCATTCAGAGGTTTTACTTATGCCACATTTAATCTTTAATCCGAGACTAGGCGTAATCTGTCTCCATAATCTGAATGTTATACGACTTTAGACTTAACTCCCAATTAGATTTTTGGCTGAGTGTAATACCCAACCAATAAACGTACCTACTAACAACAAAAATAACATTATTTCCCCATGTTCTTTGCTGTGGAAGTGAATTTGGTAAATGATATAGCAGACATCATCCTTTAACACCCATTTAAAGGCATTTTAAAGCAGTTACGATGTCAAGCAAAGGGCCAGAAAATAAATCATTCCAAGGCCATTCGCCTCAATCCTTATATTTCTCACCCCACAGCCAGGTCACAAGGAGTCACATGATCAGAATTTTATCAGTCGGGGCAAGAAGGGTCATTTTAAATCAGATTTCAGAGGATTTGGAAAACCCTTCATCTCTTTCATGATGGATAGACAAAAATAGAACGTTCCCCAAAAGAGGGCCCATTTATGTGAAAGCATTATGTGTTATTTCAACTGTTGCAGCCTCCAGTGTTCTGATATATGGTTATACACAATATCCTATAATGTCCAAAAGTATTCAGACAACCCCTCTTATTTATTTGTTCAAGCTACTTTAAGTTGCACCCACTGCTGACACAGGCACCCCGTTGTTTACACCTGTATTACCCTCCCAAAAAAGCATTGCTAATAGAATAGAACCAGCTGCACACGAGTCTAGGGTCACCTTATCCAATGCTAAACATTAGCTAGAACAGTATAAACTTCCTCCAATGTTGGGCTGAGTAGCAGTAGAACTGCAGTCTCTGAAGTGATGGAGCTCCGTCCAATACATTTGTCATGAGCTGGAGTGATCCAGATCATCCAACATAAGACCATGACCTCACCAATGCTCTTGTGGCTGAATGCAACCAGATTCTCACAGCTATGTTCCAACATCTAATATAAAGCCTTTCCAGAATGGTAGAGGCTGTAACTGCTGCACAGGAGGGCAAACTCCTTATTAATACCTTTAATTTCAGAAGAAATGTAGAACAAGCAGGTGTCCACAAACCTTTGGACATTTAGTGTATTTTGAGGATTTGACGCCTCGCCAGTTCTTGGTGATTGAATGAATGTTAGTACTTGTGGAGGTTGGTGGGAGGGTGTGTTTTATAGGTTAGGGGGTACAGCTAAGAAATTTAATGACCCATAAAAACCACTATAATGAGAAATGGCAAATACCAACTACCTACTCCATTGCAGCTACCATAACTAGACACGATACATGATTGCTGATCTCCCATTTAACTGCCAGACTGACAGCATATAATGGCAGGTATTGGCTGATTAACCACAGACCTACCTTTACTTTTTGTTTAGCCACTGTCACTTACTAGCTACATGAGTAGTAGCCTGCAATCTACAGAAACAGTCAAGCAAGCAAATGCTGTGTTTACATGTTGACACGGAACAAAAGTGTGGTTCCATGTCTTACTGAAGAAATGGTGATGATACTTGACAAGTGGCTCCATGCAGCCATGGAAACATTGCCATGGTGATAGCTTTTGCCAAAAATTGGTAATGACCTAAGGAGAACTTTATCAGCCCTTTTGGTAAATTTATTTTGGGTGGAAAAAGCACCTGTGTTCAACTCAGCACCTTTGGATTCATCATCTATTATAAGAGTGCAGGACAAATTACCTTGTGTAAATTTTTCAAATGGCCCCTGGGACCTTTTTAATTAAGTAATTTATTTATTCAATATTTAGGAATCTGGGTAAGGCTTCGCTTTCCAATGAGTTGGCCTAGGCCCTCACTGTAGCTACACCAGTGAACTAGGATATTTGAACATACACACTTAAAAAAAATGGTTCTTCAAGAGTTGAACCATCAACATTCAAAGACCCCTTTCCATGATTAAAAGATTCTTTGCATCATAAAAGCGTTCTTCAGATTGATGGACAATGTGCTGTACATGGTTTTATATAGAACCTTTTTTGAAAAGGGTTCTGAATGGCACCAAAAAGAATTTTTCTATTGTAACAAGCCTGGCATCGTAACAATAAAGAACTCTTTATATAGAACCACAAAGGTTCGATATAAAACCATCTACAGCACATTTTCTATCAATCTGAAAACCACTGTACAATGCAAAGAACCATTTAATCATAGAAAGGGTTCTTTGAATGTTCATGATTCTATATAGAACTGTTTTCTTTACTAAAGAACCCTTGAAGCACCATCATTTTTAATAATGTAAGGTTCAACTTTTGATGAAACTAAATCGAAGCATGCCAGTGCAGTTTATTTGAGTTTCATTGAAATTGAAGAGTTCTATTTGGATCAAAATAAACAGTTTTCATTTGTTGAAATGCACTTTCATTTTTTGTCAATTTTATGTAAATCAGTTACTCATTGACAACACACTTTGTTTGTTTAATATCCATATACTTTCAGTTTGTAAGTCCAACCATGTTGGTTAATTTTTTGAGTGTGGTAGTAAACAGCAAATGAAACCCTATATTACCATATAGCAGTTTGCATAGAGCTAATGGAGGTATGTTAATACAGTAAAAATAGCTTTTGTTCACTGCTTTCAAACAGCATTTTCAATCAGAAAAAAAGCATGTATTGTTCAAAAATCTGCATTTCCTTATACTCTTAAAAATAAAGGTTCCTAAATGGTTCTTGGTTTGGCCGTATGGCTAGAGAAAAACCAAAAAAACTAAAAAAAAAAACAAAAAAACAAAAAAACCTTACAATATTTGGAGATTCTTTACACTTTCAAAAGGTTCTTCACATCTCTTTTACAGAAACCATCCACTGAATTCTTTAGGGAACCAAAAGTGGTTCTTCCACTCCAAAGAACCCTTTTTGGCACCTTTATTTTCAGTAGTGTAGCCAGAACTCCCTTACTACATTTGTCCTACTTATCTTTGTCAGTAGTTCCAAACGATTCTTCCTCACACTGAACTGTCATGTTATCACGAACCTTGCAGCTGCACAGTGACCTGGATAAGGGAGATAATTTGGTGAAGTACACGCTGTCAGGAGAAGGAGTTGGCTCCATTTTCACCGTCGAGCCGACCACAGGAGACATCCATGCCTTGCGGAGCCTGGACCGCGAGGAGAAGCCTTATTACACGCTGCGAGCCCAGGCCGTGGACGTGTTAACAGGGAGGCCCCTGGAGCCTGAGTCCGAGTTTATTATCAAAGTCCAGGACATCAACGACAACGAGCCCAAGTTCCTGGAGGGCCCTTACTCAGCCAGCGTCCCAGAGATGTCACCCATAGGTAAGCGTAATCGGCCTCTGGCTGTGGTTAGGGAAGGTGATAATGTGGGAAAGCTCTCTAAAATACATCTCATGAATGTAAGATGAGGATTTAACCTCACGCAGGCCTCGCCTTTGGGCTCTTCTGCAAAATTCATTCTTTAAATGACTCGTCTCGCCTAGATCAAATACAGCATTATTTCTTAGCCCATGGAATATAGATGAATGTGAGTACACAGCGGCATACATGGGGGGGAGTTGCTTCACAAGAATAAAAGTAACAAATAACATATGGTCTCGGAAGACAGGTTAAGATTGTGAATCCTATTGTTGTAATCTCAGAGCAGATGTAATCCATAAATGTTATATATCTACCTTTTTATTTATTTATTAATTTATTTCATGCATTATTCTCCCAGCCAGTGTATGAATCATGGTTGTATTATAATGATAGCTGCCATTCTGCATTGCAAGTGCTGTTCCTCCTACACGTTCATGGTCATTGTGAAGGCCTCTCCTAAAGAATAGCTTAATGGTTTGTGCCTTTGGTGCTGTACAAACTGTATTCGAAAAAGACAGGCTGAATGTACGAAAGCATTCATTGGCAGGCCTGCAGTGTTGGAGAAGCATCTACAGCAATCTTTTCTCGCACAATTAAAGGATTTCTATTAGGTTTTTGGCCAGTACCCTTGGACGTCATCTGTATTTCTGCTTGAATGGCTTTTAAATTGTGATCCATTCTTCACTGGATCACAATAATAGTCATAATAATGCATGAAGATGTATTATATAAAGGCTTACTTAACGAACCATGCTCATGGCATATTGTATTGTCAAATATTTAAAAGATAAAGATCTTTGAAAAACAGGATAAGTGAAAAAAAAGTGTTATTTATCTATCTTTCAATTTTATTTACTTTATGCATTATTCTCCCAGCAAGTGTATAAATCATTGCATTATAATGATAGCCGTCATTCTGTATTGAATATAACATAATTCTATAACAGGATAAGTGAGGTCAGGCAGTTAAGGTGTGGGATTGGATGGTAAAAATAGTTCAAAACAGTTCCAGTTCTTGGCATCAACACACATTGAAATGACTGATTTGTGCCTCTGTTGCTTACAATAATACTTGATAACATTAGAGATATTTATTGTTAGACTTTGTGGCATTGTGACCCTTTTTGGCCCTATTTCACTTTTTTAGGACGAATTCACAACAACAGTTGAATGGCTTGAATAAACTAACTTTTATTCTGCCCATAGACAACACAATGCAATGCCCAGGAGTGAAACTAAAAGCATTATGCTTCCAAATGAGTGGTCAGTCCTCACCGAATATGTTAAACATTACTGATACTGTTATCAGTATTTGCTTTTGCGATCGTATGAAAAACCCATGTTTTTAAACTCAGCATCAGTTTGGAACAATTGACTAATTTGGCTTTTACGGTTTGAATGATTTGGGATAAGCATCACTACCTTGAGGTTTGGTTATCTGCTCTCCATGACGGAATTCCAATCATTTGATCAGACTCCAAAAGAAAAACTGTTGGTTCTCTTAAGACTTGAAATTGTTACTGAAAGATTCATAAACACTTTGGCTTCTTTTAGTTCAGAGTTTATGAGTAGAGGAAACTCTACAGCATTTGACCTGATGTTCTTCCTAAAAGTGGATGCCCTATTAAGATTAGTGTAAGGACACACTGTAGAACCCTCAAGAAAGTGTTAAAGAACTGTAGCTGGACATCTGTGGATATACAGTCTCAAAATAAATGGTTCTTAAGTGTTTTTGGGGCTTAGACGTGATTAAAAATCTTTAATCCATATAGAATTCAAAAGAGTAACACTTTCTATGAATGTCACATTTGTAAGCATCTATAAACACATTTATAACATGTTATAATGTATTCATAAGGCATTATACACATGGTTATAAATATTTATAAAAAAAGAATTACACTGATTTACACTTTATAGCCATGTTTATTATACATTATGAATTGTTAATATAATGCACTATAAATAGTGTTAATAACATGTTATAATGTCAGTGCCAAAGAAGTCAGTCCCAGCTTGGAGAGCATAAAGTAAAGACAAATACCAAGCTAACGGTGGTGTACATTACCTTTCCCACATTGGGTAAAACACTGATGGCAGCACTAGTTTAAACTCTGACATTTGAAGCCTGTAATGTGCTTTACTGTGAATGTTTTAGTGTTTCAGTAAATCCTTCAGTAAATACTTCAACCTGAAGCCTCACTCTGAACACTGGAGGAGGCTTTAGTACAGTACGCTTCACTTTACTTAGAGCAGACAAATACAACTTATGAGCTCTTATAATTTGTTATGATCAGTACTTAGAATGTATTATGTTAACAATTCATAATGCATAATAAACATGGCTATAACGTAAAATGCATTTTTATAAATATTTATAGCTATGTTTATAATGTCTTATGAATGCATTATAACATGTTATGAATGTGTTTATAGATGCTTACAAAGGTGACATTCATAGAAAGTGTTACCAAACGTTCTTTTCTTTTTTCTTTGTAAAATTCATTGCAAATTTATTAAAAATCTTTAGGGAACCAAAAGTTGTAGAGAGGTTAGCGCAAAAAAGCCACTGCTTTCCAAAAAAACCTAAACCTAGTTATTGTACAACAGCACTATTGAAATAACATTCTGTGGAGGAAATTCTGGAAAAAATGTGAACAGTATTGTATTTGAAAAAGGAAAAAAAAATACAGCATACTAACATCAAACCTTCATTGAAACTGTGAGACACGGTGGAGGGAGTATAAGGGAGTGTTCAAACGATGCCTTTTCAAACTCTCTCAAGCGTGTCTTTTCATTGTTGTTTATGGAGCTGTGTGTACTGCATCTCAAAGGCACTTCTCTAGCCTGTGCAACCCACTTCGCATATTTAAAACCATTTTTAAACCATGTTTACGTTGAAAAGCCCTCAACTTTTGTACTGAGCACCAACAGTGCCATATGTCATCCACAGCTTACAAATCGATACTGAGGATGCCTTCTCTCTAGTCACTCATTTATCATGGAGGAAAGGCTGGTTTTGATTGTGTTTGAACATCTGGGATCTCTACAATACTCAACACAAAGATTACCATCATTTGAACAAAGAGAGTTTATTTATTATAATATATGTCATATTTGAAATGTTAATCATCTTGGTTTTCACATTCTCTCAATTCCGAAGTGGAACTCTCAGGGATTTCAATGCCTTCAGAGGCCTAGTGATTTCTGGGAAATAAAAATGGAATTTAAAGGAAGCTTGTATTTAAACTCTACAATGTATGCTTGTATTTGTATTGTATTTGTATAAATAAATGTATTTGCACTCTACATAATAATATATATACATATATATATATATATATATATATATATATATATATATATATATATATATATATATATATATACAACACTACTCTTGTTCCACTGTAAAGGCTTAGATTCTTGAAACAACAAAATTGGACAGTCAGGATATTTTTATGGTATCTAGGTAGAAATTGGTAGTGAGCTCTCCTACTGGTTATGACTTGAAGAGTTAAAGTGAGATATTGATGCATTAGATTATCAGCATAAAAAGTAAATGACAGAGGAATCAACTGGGTATGGAAATTTCCAAGGCTCAGCCCAGTTCATAATTAAACAACAAAATTTGCCATTTTTACTTTTTTGGTTTACTATGAGGATCTACAGATCAATAAAACATAAAGGAATTCGGCACGGATGATTGGTGTGTCTTGTAAACAAAATCATAAAAACTATTAAAATTTAAAAAAGGAAGTAATTGCCATCCTGCTAACAGAGAAAATATTTTTAGTTATCATATATTTGAGTGCAAAACTATATTTGAATTAAACTACAAACTATATTTTATGTATGAAAATATTACGGTAAATCAAACCATTCCATCTGGGCAATTTTATAAGTATCTTCACAAACATTGTAGAGCTCTGCTAACCAACCCGAAACTGACTGGGCCCAACATGATATCAGCTTTCAGGCCATGGGCTAATATTTCATGTTAAGCATTGGGCTCAGGCAGGGGTTGTTTTCTAATGAGTGATTTTTGTTAACACTTCCTTTGAATCCTGTATTCATAAGGCAATTATAATATTATAAATAAGACATACATAACACCTTAAAATACTGGGCATAAGCCAGAATAATCAGTGGGTTTTTAGTAATGAAAAACAGTGGTGGCAGCTCTATCACAGGCACAGTGAAACATGGGATCTCTTTCACAAGCTTTGAATATCTGTGTTTAATCTGGAACAACCAAAAAATTAGCTGAATCATTGATGTGAATCACCATTAGCTTATTGCTAACAAACAACTAGAATCCCACAGTGATGCAAACAGAAGTTAGCATTATTATAGAGGGTTTTTTTTTCCCCCTCATGTTTTAAATAGGTTTTGAAATGTATGGCCTGAAAGTAAGTCACATTTCACCACTGCTCAAATTGCTGTTACTCCCTAAAGCCACTTCCTGCTTGATTTTAGGCATGAGGCGAGACACACCTGCCTTGCTGCTTCAGGTCTAGACAGCTTGAAATCACTGAGGGATCAATGAATGCAAATTTGTATCAAGGAATTCTACAGCAGGATGCCAGAGCTTCTGTATTCAATCTGAAACTGGCCTAATAAAGCCGTTCTAGCCATGTATCCACAAAAATACACTTAAACAGATTAATATATAGAAGAATACAGCAAAACTGCAAAAACTACAAAAAGTGTTTGGTCTAAGTTATTGCAAATGAAGATTGTATTACTAAACATAAGAGTTCACATTTTTTCCATCGATATCTTTGTCTATCTATCTAGTTATCTGAAACTGCTGTTCTAATTTTCTGTGTACTATATTATTGATAAATCTACTAACTTGTCTGTCCACAACTTTTCAAAACAACAAAGCTTATTTCAACTCAAACATCTCACATTTCAGCCTGTAGTCTTTTATCTTAACCTAGGGATCACCAACCTAAATGTTAAGAATGGCCATTTTGCCTTTTCATCAAAAATCAAACCACCTGGAGAGCCACGATATTTCATGTCCATTTTACCATCTTGGCTGTAAATATGTCCCAGTATGTGCTGATGTACTAGTATAGGATAAATAATATAATATAAACCAAAATGCAGACTTACTTTGCTCTGCTTTAAGCTTTAGCTCAGCTATAGCTGCTTTTCTCACATCTCCAGCAGGAAACCTTTCCACAAAAGTAGAATAGTTTCTTGTAAAATGTCTTTCAATTTTTTACTTTTTACAAGGCAGAGGTCAGCTTATTATTCATCAGCTTCTTATTCGAAATTTCCCATTCCACCTTAAATGATGGCTGAGGTGCCAGAATGTAACTGCTGCACTGTTTAAGGTCAAAAGGAAAAATTACAACAAAAAGCTGACTTTTTACTAAAAAGCAACTTTTTAGTATTTGACAGTTTCTCATTGCAGATTAAACGTATCAGGAAACCAGCTGAAGTAATTCTAAATGCAAATAAGTCCATTTATCTCCAAATTATTGAAGTTCATTTAAATCTTTCTCTTTGCCTTTTCCTTAGCTACTTGCTAGGTAAGATAGTTTATTGCATTGCTAAGGTGACCAACAGTCTGTGCCCCAAACTTCAGGTTTAAAGGGTGAATTAGCAGTTCTACATTAACTCCAGTGTTTAAGACCATCTATTGTTAAAACTGTTAGAACGATCAGCAGAGTTTTATTTTACTGCGAAGGAGGATAATTTTATTCTTACCAAAAAATCTGATTTTGCTGTGGAGCAGCAACATGGCAGTAAAAGACCTTGCGGCTCCAGGGCTGCATGCTGCTGACCGCTGCCTTAACCCTAAAAGTAGACAATTTCCACTAGTGGGATCATTAAAATGAGACCCAATTTTATAGTAGATCAAATTTTCTGATTGTTTTTATGCCGATACATTTCTATACTATTTAGTGTACAGCAGTTTAGCACTGCCCACTCATGCTCAAAGTTGTAAGGACTGTTTCAGCCCTGACTGGTTTTTGAATGAGGCAACAATACAAGACAGAAAAGTCATTTACATATTTACATCGTTTTCAAAGGCACAGTAACAAAAATAGCCAGTGTCATTGTAAGAGATGTTGGAGAATAAATAAAAAATAAAAATAATAAAATGCAAATCTATGTAGGATATGGGCAGCTTTACCATCGTCCAATTATTACCTAGACAAAGCTTCTCCTGAGGAGCAAACTGGCTCTTTTCACATCCACAGTGCAGTCATTTCCTAAACAGTGATGAATGTGCTGCTGAATTGACTGCTGCTTAAAGTAAAGCACCCATTGACCACTCTGCAGTGTTTGGTTCTGCAGTTTGACTCTGGTTAACCATGTGGCTCCGATGTCACCCTCTCTCTGCATGCACACAGTGCAGCGAATCGACAGAAAGCTTCGCCACTGGCTAATTCCTCATCTCTCCAGTCAGCAAGTCTCTAGTGTCCAAAGTCCATTTCTTATTGATCAGATGCTAGGCTAGTTTAAAAAAGATATTCTGTTTGATATAATGAAGTTGTTTAATTCAAGCAACAAATATTTATGGATACTGACAGTGAGGGAATTTTGTTCTATAAGATATTAATGCTGCTTAAATAAATTATCCACTCATAAGAATTTATCCTCTGCAGTTTTTTTGTGAATTATGCATTTTTTTTTTTCTCTAGCACATCACTTTCAAGTCTTCACCGGCTGATTGGTTTTGGAACGGTTCAGTCGTGATCATCACACAGATGTTGAAAAGAAACACCATATGCATGTTGTCTTTAGGAGTTATAAAGATGCAGTATGTCTTTGAAGTGTGACTCATGTAGTCCAGCCTACAGTATATGGACATGCTTTTCAAGTGAATTCCCATTTGTATCTGTGTTGGAACAGGCACATATGTTATGCAAGTCACAGCCACAGATGCAGATGATCCAACGTATGGAAACAGTGCCCGGATTGTCTACAGTATTCTACATGGACAGCCGTACTTCTCAGTGGACCCCAAGACTGGTAGGAGATTTCACTATTGCATTAATTAGGGGTGGGCGTGGTTATTCAAATACATTGATAATGCAAAACAAGTGATTTACACTTTGAGACAAATTTAATCAATGAGGTGCTAATTAACAACAGTATTCTTACACTTTGTGCTGGTGGGGGTGGCTACGAACTTGCATGCAACTCAACACAGTCACAACTGTATAAGATACAAATGACAACATCAGCATGTTTATATTGACCAGAAATGTACACAAAAGCGGACCGACATATAATATGGGTGGCATTTCGCAATTCCTTCTGTTAAAACCTGAAAACTGTTAAAAACTCATTTTCAGTGGTGTAATTTAAAATCCTTAAAATGCATCACAGTTATTAATTGTCTGAAATTACAAAATATAAATATAAAATGTTATAAAGTTTTTATCACTTTTAAATGTAATCAAAATTGTAAATAAAATCTCGGAGTAGCCTAGTTCTATGTGAGTCAATTATAGTCCAATGGTTTGAATACACACACATCACTTCCATATTCACATTTATTTGCCATATGGCAACAAATTCATTTGACCATTTTCCAAAATACATCTAAAATGGCCTCAATGATTAAAATTAAAAAATAACTTACTCCAGTTAGTATTTCATTTTTTTTTCTTGAAGTACATTTTCCTAAATATTGAACAAATAGCCAACTTTGGGAGCCCTCAGGTTATGACCTTCTCAGTGTCAAGTGTCCAGGGAAAAGGGGATTGCAAACAAGATTTCCTGGTCATGTGATGTCATCAAATATCTGTGCTTTCATAATAAAATGCCTGTTTTTCATAGTTAAACAGTAAAACATGGATTTTATATTACTGCCTTTCAGTAAAATTTAGTTGAAGTAAATGTTGCCTTATGGCAACATCATGCAATAGAGGCTTAAGATTTAAACTGATTTGTTTGAAATACAGACATTTTCTGATTTTTTCAGCATTTTGCCTTTATATGTCAGAATAATAATAACAAGTAAAAGTATTTTCAAACAACTGTGGCCATGTTAGCACCAAATATAAGCACACAGTCAATATTTACTATCTAGATAAATTACAGTAAGTGCTTTATTATATCATTACAATAATCTCCTTTCAGTATTTTGACCTTTAAATGAAAAACATATGCATATGGAGGCTTGCAATGGATTTTAGTGGGTTTTTGTTGGTTTGTGATGGTTGCAAATATGAGTAAATCTGCCCCTATATGTCTAAAGGTTTGTAGACACATCCAACGTTCCTTCCAAAATCAAGGGTATTAAAAGAAAGTGTGTCCTCTTTTTGCTGCAGTAACAGCCTGTACTCTTCTGGGAAGGTTTCACACTAGACGTTGCTGTCAGAATTTTATTGCATTCAGCCACAAGAGCATTAGTGAGGTCAGGTACTGATGTTGTATGATTAGCTCTGGACCACAAACACCACTACTGCTCATCCCAAAGGTATTGGATGGAGCTCCATCTCTCCAGAGAACACAGTTCCACTGCTCCA
Organism: Colossoma macropomum; assembly: GCF_904425465.1. NCBI lineage: Eukaryota > Metazoa > Chordata > Actinopteri > Characiformes > Serrasalmidae > Colossoma > Colossoma macropomum. The sequence goes on along the minus strand of NW_023494807.1, from coordinate 2,904,550 downwards.
CAGCATAATGGGTGCATCTTAAAATGAATTCATTAATTTGAAGAAGTACGTTTTTCCCTATAACATTAGTGTTTGGAGTTAAATTGAATCAATATACTTTTATTCTTACTTAAGTTAATTTATGATGAAATACTTTTACTTTGCTACTTGAATTTATAGGGAAAAAATAAATTATGAGCATATCAGACTATAAACTAATTAGAAAAAAAGTGTGGTTAAATTTAAAAGACTTAGTTCTAAAAGCCAATCAAAAAAAGCTCCCAGTCACAACAACAGCACTTGGAGATGGCAAGTTTAGTGGAAACCGAACGAGAACAGCGATCAACTTTATTCTTTTTCAAATGGACTAATGATAATGACATTATTATTACTGTCTAAACACAAACGCTGCCAAGATCTCCACTTTCAAAACTCAACTTCAGCTTTAGAGAGCAGCTCCCTAGCTAGCTACTCCTACACACTTCAAAAAGATGGTTCTTCAAAGGTTCTTTATTAAAGAAAATGGTTCTAAATACAATCATGAATACTCAATGAACCCTTTGCATAATTGAAGCATTCTTTGTAACATTAAACAGTTCTTCAGATTGATGGAGAATGTGCTGTAGATGGTTCTATTTAGAACCAAGATAGAATCCTTTTTAAGAAGGTTTCTTATAGAACCATCTACGGCACATTCTCCATCCATCCGAAGAACCATTTCATGATGCAAAGAACACTTCAATTATGCAAAGGGTTCTTTGAGCGTTCATGGTTCTATATGGAACCATTTTCTTTAATAAAAAAAAACCCCTTGAACTATCTTTTTAAAGAGTCTAGCTATCAAATTTCAAATTCAAATTTAAGATCTATGTATATTTTATTATTTTATTGTAAGTGTCTATTGGCTAGCTAATTTAGTAAACATTGGTATAAACCAGTTTACCAATATAATTTTGTCTCAGTTTTGGAGGCATGAATTCCATTCTATTCCATTCCAATTCCATGGTATTCCCTGCTAACTCAATAAGCCGGGCTTTATTCAACATATCCAGCTAATTTTCATCAATTTCGATTCCATAAAAGAAGCTAATCTTAAGCCCCACTCAGTTACTAAGATGGCACATGCTTTAGGACAAACCTGCTAAAGTTGAGGCTGATCAATTCTATTGGACAAGTTGTGTGATGTCATAGGTTCGCCAGGTTAAAACAATACTCTAGAACAGGCAGGTCAAACTGAGGACCTTTGGGGCCAAAGTGCTGCTGAGATTAGCATTTACACTCTGAATTCTGCAGTCTTTTGGCCCGCATAGACTGGAGCCTGACACATGTGCTCTAGAACTGCATTCTGCCTCAGTACTGTCCTGTATGTTGCTGTATAAAAAGCATACTGTACTTAAGGTTTTATTATGAATAGAAAATGGCACCTAATAAGATTATATAATAACTTTAAGGATATAATTCATTTTTACAAGTAACATTAAATTAAAAAGTCAAATATGAACAATTATGCGTTAATAAACATGGAGATTTAAACAATATGGAGAAGATATAAAAAGTCTTTAACTGCATAAATGTGATTTATATCAGAGGTCCATTCAGGGTAAAGACATTACAGACCCTCAAATATTAGTTGTTATTGCCTGTGTAAGTATAATTGTAATGTTTGCTCTTGTGTTTGTATTTTCTGGCAGACTGTGAGGAGGTAGCAGTGTTTTTCTGCATACGCCCAGTTCAGAATCAGCACTTAATCATTTATAGTCCAGATTTGACCACCTGCGGCATCTCTTAATCTCCCCACAGGAGGCCTCTGCATTTTTATGTAGTGCGAATAATAATAATGTAGGCTGAATGGCGCAAAGAAGTTTCTGTAAAGCAGTTGAACATCACTTGGATGGTGGAGCTGTGAGGGACAGCGATTCACTGTCTAAAATTAATTTGCACAGATTTTTAAGTGCAATTTTATTAACAAGTAAAAAAAATAGTGCTTTTTTTCAGCCTGTGGCAAGAATAAAGCCTCAAGACAATGTCATATAAAGTGAGCATATTAAAATGACTAATTTATACTTATGTTTTTCTCATATTTTCCTTAAATTCCAGCTCTAGTTTTTTTTTTATTTATTTATTTATTTTTTTATCATTTTGTTGCACCTGATTTTTTTTAGCAGATTTTAAGTCATGTGAACATCTGCTTCTTCTTGCTGGTCCTGGATGTTCCTTCATTATCAGAGGATAATTAGTACCGCTGAACATTACAGGCTCTCTGGTGAACATTGCAATCATCACAATGTCACAATCATACAGTTTTCTGATGATTACATCATGCACAAACACTGAGTATGTATCTCCAGGAGAGTCAGGACTTTCCCATCATTGTAAGATGTTTCTCAAATGATGGCACATCAAATCAGGCCCTTTACAGAAACCCCCCACCCCATCATCAGAAGCAGTAACAGGAGTCTTCCTTTTGGTTAGATGTAATATGTGAATAATTTGGTTTCTATGCATATCGATTCATATTTTGTACAAGAAAAATTAATATCACTTCACCATTCAGGAGTCGAATTACATAAACATCTTAAATCTGAAATCTTACCTGTTTAGTCGCCATGACCACTTCAGTTAGGACTGGATTTAGGACAGAAGCTACTGCAGAACAACAGTTTTAAATTCATCATCTTATCGTAACTCCAGATAAGTAAACAGTATTACAGAAGCATCATAACTAGAAAAAAATCACTGTCCTGATTCATGTTTTAACGATCCGTTTATAACATTTTATGCAGTGAGAGGAAGCATAATGTTAGTTCACTATGACTAGCATAATGATGCTACATTTATCTACATTGAAAACAGTGCTTTGACTTACATACAAAGTCTTTTTTAACATGATTCTCAAAGTCTTAGACACAATCTTCACCGCCCCCTCTTAATACCTTTGTATATTAATGTTTATGATAAATAATACAGTGAGGGTGGTGAATAATGTGGAGCTGTGTGTCTTTTATTAGAAGGAATAACATTAGTTCGCTCAGCTAAAGTGTTTAGGAAACTGAAACTGCAGAGCGATGTTGTCCTGATAAACTGCACGAAGCACTGATACAAAATTCTTAACTTCAAGTTTATCGTGCTTTAGTTTTGTTTGCCCATTTTACATCAGTAACGGTAGCTAACGTTAGCTGTCTGGCTAACTAACTTGATTATTTTGAACATGTGTTTACATTTCAGCTGTGTGCATATGGTTGGTTGCTAGGTAACAGACATGACAGTTGATTGCCAAATTTAATCAAGTATAATTCCTAAATGAAGATAATATTGGTAACATTTTCTATGAATGTCACATTTGTAAGCATCTATAAATATATTTCTAACATGTTATAATGTATTCATAAGGCATTATAAACATGGTTATAAATATTTATAAAAAACGAATTACACTGAATTACACTTCAAAGCCATGTTTATTATACATTATGAATTGTTAATATAATGCATTATAGTGTTAATAACATGTTTTAATGTCAGTGCCAAAGAAGTCAGTCCCAGCTTGGAGAGCGTAAAGTAAAGACAAATACCAAGCTAACGGTGGTGTACATTACCTTTCCCACATTGGGTAAAACACTGGTGGCAGCACTAGTTTAAACTCTGACATTTGAAGCCTGTAATGTGCTTTACTGTGAATGTTTTAGTGTTTCAGTAAATCCTTCAGTAAATACTTCAACTTGAAGCCTCACTCTTAACACTGGAGGAGGCTTTAGTACAGTACGCTTCACTTTACTTAGAGCGGACAAATACAACTTATGAGCTCTTATAATTTGTTATGATCAGTACTTATAATGTATTATGTTAACACTTCATAATGCATAATAAACATGGCTATAATGTATAATGCATTTTTATAAATATTTTTAGCTATGTTTATAATGTCTTATTACCATAATATTTGCTTCTGTAATACAAATGTGTAAAAAAAAAATCCTATCCTGAGGAAGTTTCTGTAATTTGGCCCCTGGAGTTTATGTCTTACCTTCACCCGCTGCCATGTATCTGACACATGCTGTTTCTAACTCCATTATTTTAATGGAACAATAAATAAAAGTTAGTTTCATATTTAATATTGCAAGTTTGAATTATGTAGTCTAATTATAAATTATTTATCCAGTTCTGTGAGTTGAGAATTGATGTACACAAGACAGTATTACAACACACTATGTACAGAGTTTTTGTTTTGTAATATAGAATCTTTCATAGAATTTTACACTATTAGATCAAGTATCAAGTAAGCATTATTTGTACTGAGTACTATTCACTTGCCTAAAACAAACTAAACATCTAGGAATGTTTTAAATAATATAAATTCAGATTATTATTTTGCTTTTTTTTGATATATTGCTATTTTCTGCACTCAACTCTCTGGTCTGTTTGAATATTGCATGCACACGCATGAGCCTCAGTTACTGAATCACGGTTTGAATGAGTGCAAACAAGTCTCCCCTGGATGCTGTTAGTGGAACCCACTGAGCCTGGAGTCCACAGTGAGGTTAATTTAAGGGAGGCTAATTCGAATAAGCACAGGTTTTATAAGCTCGCTACGTGGAATACCACCCAGGTTACTTATAACCTCTGGACAAAGATTCCATCACACTCAGATTTGTGTTTCACGTTCTGTTCAGTCTTACTGACCCACACAGTGATGTCTATCTGATCAGACTGCAGGTGGGTGGTGGGCTTTTGTCGTGCGCATGCTGAACACAGAGATTAAGATATTTTCAGGTTCTGACTGCATATATACAAAAATGTAACTTGATTACTCAGGTAGTTTTCCAATAAACTACTTATTTTCTCTTACTTTAGTAATTTCCTTAACTTATACCTTTCCTTGCACTCAAGTAAATTATTACTAAATAACTAGTTTTACTAAAGTAGGGGTTTTGAGTATTTCTTCCACCCCTGATTCTTGGATATAAGAATGGCACGAATGTGGGTCAGTTACTCAGGTTTAGCACAAGGAAAACAGGCAGAAAATTCTAATTCATCTATTCATCAGTGACACAGTATGTCCTTGTTTTTTAATTGTTAAGTATGTGAAATGGTAACATCAAAGCAGCAGTATGCAAGGTGTGAAATGCAGGGGTCCTGGTGAGTCTGAGACCCTCTAATCAACCTTTTGGCCTTCCTGAATGTCTCAAAATGGAGGTCTCTGAAAATAAACTTATTATAATGTTATGCTCTCTGTAGTTTAACCTGCTTCACCCACAGTTGGCAAACTTCAGCATTCTTGACTAACTAAAGATGGAGCGCTGATCTACCCCAGTGTGGTGCTCTATCAAATTGGCTTGAGTTGGTTCTTCATAGCCTCGTAACGTTGACTAAGCCCAGGATACATCTAAAAACTTTACAATATTCCTTAGCATATTTGTAAATCCAAAAACTTGGCCAGTTACCCAAGAGTTTGGTGGGAAAACTGAATTATTGATCATTTCCCAAATGGAGAGCAAAAAAGGAGTTGTGTAAGATCTCAATTAGATGAGGAAAAAGTTCATTACCAAACTAGAAAGAGCATTTCCAAAAGAGAAATTGTTTAACCAAACATTTTGTTGACACTAAAGTTGCACCAGTGCTGCTATGGCGAGTAAGTTAGCAGCCAGCCAGTGCTGGAGTAGCCAGTCAACATAGGACCCCCCAAACACCAAGAGGTATTTCACAGTGGTATGTATGTTAAATACTAGAAATAAAATAATGATAAAGTTGTAAAGTTATGTCAACTGGTACTATGATCACAAAAAAAAAAAGAAAAAGAAAACCCACTAAATTAACCTCACGATACAGATCACACCTTATGGTGGTTATGCTAACTCTACATGTGACCATTGTGACCAGGCCAGAGCAACAGAGCAGTCATGCAATCATTAGACAATGATAGTTGCACCACAGCCACTGCTGCGCACAATAAACTGATGATAAACCTTTTATGCACAACAGTATAAAACATTTTCTGTATTTTCTATGTATATCCAAGTACTACTTGTTCAAAAACGAGAATATTCAAATGCAGAATTGATTAAAATATTCATCATGAGCACCAATAATGCACTCTTTCAGAGTATCATGCCATTGCATAATCTAAATACATCAAAGCCAGGTTGGTTTCTGGGTGTCTTATTTAACCTCTCAGGCTTATTACATACTAAGGCTTATTATTCAGTAACTACAGGGACTTCAGTGCATAATGGCTGAGCTAGTCTTAGGTTATAGAAGTGTGTAATAAAACCTTGGTCCCCAGGGGTTAAAAAAGAAATAATGCAAGTTTGGTATTTGTCTCCATCCATGTTAATAAGTCTCTGTGAGATGGATGAAAAGTTAGCATGAGGCATTTCGGATAAGCTTCCAGGCTCTAAATGCATCTATAAACAAAGCCTGTCTTTTTTATGCTGGCATTTTCTTGACCCTGTGTCAAGCCAGCATCTCCTGATCAAAAGGTATTCCCCCTGAGAGAGAAACTATTAAGGCTGATTAGCCTTTAGCAGAATGTCAAATGCTCACCTTTTATGAGGCTGCCCTTAGGAGCGTAGATTAATGGAAGGCTATTAAAAAGCTTATCTCTGTTTCTTGGCTACGACCATCAAAAGAATATTGAATTCCACATGAATTGTAACCTCGCCACCTACTGTCTGTCTCTTTTAAATCTTTGAATGTTTCTTCCTGGCTTTAGGTGTGATAAAGATTGCCTTACCCAACATGGACCGGGAGGTCAAGGAGACGTACCAGGTGTTGATCCAGGCCAAGGATATGGGGGGACAACTAGGGGGCCTCGCCGGGACCACTATCGTCAACATTACCCTGACTGACGTCAATGACAACCCACCTAGATTTGCCAAAAGTATGTTTCAGTACATTTGCTATCCACCTATCAATCCCTGCCTTATAGTCTACAATCACAGACTATAGCTCATCTGTTGATAGGTACAATTTGATAGCCACCCAATTTATCGGTGATCAGTTTCTGACTATAAGGCCTAATAAATAGCGTCTTCAAAAATCAATGTAATCTCTAGTAAATAACTGTACAAAAAGAAAACAAGTTCATAGAGTTTGTGTACATTTTCACTCCAAATATCCCTGGATCTTCTGAATCACATGGTTGTTATTTAGTCAAAATACAAATATTGCTACATGCAGACTGCTGCTGCACATTGCATTGACCTCATAGGACTGACATTCTCAAACTAACAAGCTTTGCCAAATCTGGTGATAAAGTTGCTTTGGTAGTAGTAGACTAAACTTTGTGTAATTAGTGATGTTGGTAACACTTTCTGTAAATACTATGTCTATAAGCATCTACAAACACATTCATAGCATATTATAATGCATTCATAAGGCATTATAAGCATAATTATAAACCCTATAACCATATTTATTACGCATTATGAATTGTTAAGATAATGCATTTCAAGTAGTGTTAGTAACATGTTATATTGGCAGTGCCAAAGAAGTCAGTCTCAGCTTGCAGAGTGTAAATGCCACATCATGGCATTTCAAATATTTTATTTCTCACCCATGGGTGTTGTTAGGGCTGCACCTTTAGGGCTTAGGTCTTAAATATTCAAATGCCACAAACAAGTTGTCCAGCCCAGAGTTATTACCACAATGTGCTTTCCTTTAGTGACCACTCTCACTCAATCTCAATTTACATTGCGGCAAAACAAGTAGCCATCAGCACCCCCCAAAACCCCCACAACATCACACAGAGCATGAAGTTACTGGGAAGTGAAGACATGGAGCATGATAGGCAATGATGTAGAGAGCTGTCACTAGTTCTAACATTAACCACTAGAATCCTTCTCTTTATAACATCACTACACTACAGTACAGTAATGCTAATTTCTAGTATTGTTCTATTGGATATGCAGTGTTAAGTGAGCACCAAGCTAACAGTGGGTGTACACTAACTTCCCCATGTTGGGTACAATACTACTGGTGTCACCACTGGTTCAAACTCTGACATTTGTAGCAGCTTGTAATGTGCTGTACTCTGTATATTGTGGTGTTTCAGTAAATCGTTCAGTAAATGATTTAACTTCAAGTCTTACTCAGAATAATGGAGGAGGCTTTAGTACAGTACATCTCACTTAGAGCTGACAAGATGCTTACAAACATGACCTTCAAGTATGAATGTCAAGTATGTAAGCATCTATAAACACATTTATAACATGTTATAATGCATTCATATGGCATTATGAACATGATTATAAACATTTATAAAAATGAATTACACTTCATAGCCATGTTTATTATACATTATAAATTGTTAATATAATGTATTGTAAGTAGTGTTGATAACATGTTATAATGTCAGTGCCAAAGAAGTCAGTCCCAGCTTGGAGAGCGTAAAGTAAAAACAAATACCAAGCTAACGGTGGTGTACATTACCTTTCCCACATTGGGTAAAACACTGATGCAGCACTAGTTTAAACTCTGACATTTGAAGCCTGTAATGTGCTTTATTGTGTATGTTTTAGTGTTTCAGTAAATCCTTCAGTAAATACTTCAACTTGAAGCCTCACTCTTAACACTGGAGGAGGCTTTAGTACAGTACGCTTCACTTTACTTAGAGAGGACAAATACAACTTATGAGCTCTTATAATTTGTTATGATCAGTACTTAGAATGTATTATGTTAACAATTCATAATGCATAATAAACATGGCTATACGTAAAATGCATTTTTATAAATATTTATAGCTATGTTTATAATGTCTTATGAATGCATTATAACATGTTATGAATGTGTTTATAGATGCTTACAAAGGTGACATCCATAGAAAGTGTTACCAAAAAACCTTTCAAATACAGAATTCCTTGGGCAAAACTTTACCGAAGGGCAGTGTTTGTAAGCCTACATGCTACACACCAAAGTCATTCATGACAGTTAACACTGACGTACATAAACATTTATTAACATTTATTCCAGTAAGCATTGATTGTCATACATTTTGCATTTGCCAACTTTCATGTTAGTGGTCACATTGATTTATGACTGACATTTGTTGGGTCATGACACTTACTAAGCTGAAATAGCATAGACTTTGTAGCTCAGTATACATCACAGTGGCATAATACTGATGACATACACTATGTTATCAACAGTATGTGGCCACTTGATCATCGCACCTATATGAGCTTGTTAGACATTCCATTTCAAAAATATGGGCATTAATATGGAGTTGCCCCCACTTCACAGTTACAACACCCTTTACTTTTTTGGAGTGTGTCTGTGATGTCAAGCACTTAACATGTTAGATGAGAAAGCCTGACTCACAATCAATGTTCCTGTTCAGAGCTCTGTGCAGGGCAATAGAGTTCCTCCACACCAAACTGGTCAAACCACGTCTTTATAGACCTCCCTTTGTGCACAGTCATGCTAGAACAGGAAAGGGCCTTGTTGCCACAAAGTTGTAAACATATAACTCTCTAAAATGTATTTGTATGCTGTAGCATTAACATTACCCTTCAGTGGACATAACAGGTTGAGCCCAAATCCAAAAAACAGCCCAAGACTATTATCCCTCCTCCACCAAACATTGCTGTTGACACTATGCATTCCAGTAGGTAGCTTTCTCCTGCCTTCCACCAAATCCAGAATAGTCCATTAGACAAGCAGAGGGTGAAGCATAAATCATCATCCCAGAGTCCACTAGTGGTCTATTTTACAACACTCCAGCCGACACTTGGCATGGTGCATGGGGATCTTGTATTGAACTGCTTGACCATAGAAACCCATTTCTTGACATTCCCAATGCACAGTTCTTGCAGAGGCAGTTTGATAAATGAGGTAAATGAAGTAAGCCTGGCATTTTAAGGTGTTGACATAAGGGTGATAGACTTTTATTTAGTTGTATAAGCTCCATCGTTTGAGAAGGACATTGTTATAACAGTGTTATAAATGAAAAAAAACGACCCCCCCCCCACCCCCATGATAAAATGATGCACAACTTCAGAAGTGTATTTAAAGCAACACAGATTGTATTTGCAAAACACTCCCTTTTGCCTTTTAGGGAGGGATTTTTTCCCCCTGACACTTGGAATAAATATTTCAACATTTTGTAAATTTACCATTAGCTTATCTCTGCAATCTTAAAATCTTAAAAATAAATTTGTTCATGGATGGCTTCATGGCAGGATTAACATAACTGACAACTGATGAGTGAACACGTAAAAATGCCTGAGGGCAGTTGTTTGGCTTGTTGCATGCTGTAATTAACAAGTAATGGCCTTGAGTACAGCAAGCATCATTCCTCCAGACTGACCCAGCATGTCTCAGAGCCTTAGATCCACAACTGTCCATGAGGAAGACAGCCGGGGTTTTCGTTGTACACAAATACAAACAGCTTTGAAGGATTTTGCAAATGTGATTGCTATGCTTGCACTCGCTGGCAGAGCTGTTGAAGTGATTAGTGGATAATTAGTGCTAACTACCTCTAGGAGCACGCTCTTATTGTGAGGGCCTTTAGGTCTTATCCTGAGTGACAGGATTGTTGCCGGTTGTTTCCTCCTTCTATATTATGTGCATGCTTTTTTTTTTTCATTACAGGTATCTTTCACCTGCGGGTTCCTGAATCTGCGCCAGTCGGGTCCTCAGTGGGGAGGATTAAAGCACATGATCTGGACTTGGGGAAGAATGCAGAAGTGGAGTACAGCATTGTTCCTGGAGACAGCAGCTCCATGTTTGACATCTACACTGATGAACACACTCAGGAGGGCATAGTGGTGCTGAGAAAGGTAAAAGATTGAGGACTTAGGAATGAATGGGATTTGTTCATCTCAAATGAGTGTATGAGTTCAGCATTCCTATTTCAAGGAAAAGTTTGGTACTTCCAGGACAGTCGATTACAGCTATTGATAGCTAGCATTAAGCAAGAGGATGGGCTCAGTTCTTCACTAGAGTTTGTTCTACGTTAACCATATTAGCACTGTTGGGTTTGAGGAACATGCCAACTGGTTTCCATTAGCTTTAAGTCATTGTTAGCCAAATTAGCATTGTTGACTTTCAAGAAGAAGGCAACTGGTTTTCATTCATCATTAGGCATATTAATGTTGAGTTTCAAGAACATGCTAATTAGTTTCTGCTACCTTCTGTTCATCATTAGCCAAAATATTGTTGAGTTTCAAGAATATGCTAATTGATTTCCACCATTTTTTCAGTAAATTTTTGCCAAATTAGCATTGTTTGGTTTAAAAAAAAACTTGCTTCCACCAGCTTTTGTTCATCATTAGCCACATTAGTGTTGAGTTTCAAGAATATGTTAACGATTTCCACTAGCTTTGTCAGCTTTAGCCAAATTAGCGTTGTTGGGTTTCAAGAATATGGCAACTTGTTTTCACTAGCTTTTATTCATAATTAGCCATATTTATGTTTTGGAGTATTAAGGCTATGTTAACTGGATTCCACTAGCTTTCATGCAGCATTGGCCTTATTAACATTGTTAGGTTTCAAGAAATGCTAACTGGCTTCCACTAGCTTTCAGTCATCATTTGCTATATTAATGTTGATGAGTTTTCAATACCATTTGTTGTTGGCCATAACAGTACTGTTGGCATATAGACATTATTTCATATGAAGTGGCAAGTCTTCTCAATTTGTATGAGAATCCTAATGTGTAAGACCGATGATGTGTGCTGATCTAGAATCAGGTCTCATTTCAATGTCCCTTGGAATGTTAGTTGCTAAATTGAGCCTTGATTATTCTTCTTAGATCAACTTTAACTTTAGCCACATGGCCCAAGATCAACCCACAGATACAGAGAAACCATTCAACTGTTTAAAGCCAGCTTATTTCTTTTTTATGTTCTTTTTCCTTTTTCTGTTCATATGTATATAGGAATGACAGCTTTAGCCCATTGTGCTTCTTCGGCCAAATGCATTTCATACACGACTTTGCGTTTTCCTGTTTGCCCCAGGGTGAGCAATTCTTATTGCAGCACACCAGCTTCCCTATCCTCAGTGAATAATGCATTACCAGTCATAAAACTGTTAATGCCCTACCCACTCTGTGGTGCTGCCTGCTCCAATCAAAACCTGGATCCATCATCTCATTAATGTGGGTTACAACTATCCCCAGGATATCCCAACCCCTGTTTCACCAACATGCCAAAAGTGTTGATGCACAAACAGCAGGGGGGAGCCTGTTTCAGTCGCCTTTAAAAATACATTGTTTGGGGTTTGGGGAAGGGAAGTGTCCGATCTTTTTGAATTTAGATGGCATGAATAAGTCAGCTTGTGCTTGGCGATCAGGCGCTCCCACCTCTTGATGCATTGTGACAAGTAGATATCCCCATAGACATCATGTAACGCGCCCACTCTACGCGTCAAGCACCGGCACGTGTAAGTGCTTAGCTGTTCAGAATGGCCTGGTAAAAGCTTGCGGATGAGGTCGGAGTGCTCTCAGTCCTCCATGGAGAGGTGAGGTTACTCTATCATGACTCTCAGCCACAGCAGTTAGCTCCGCAGGAGTCCAGAGCCGCATGATGACAGCCTGAGACTTCCAAGCATTCAGGGCAGTGATGCAGCTGCCTCTTCATGTCTAGAGCTTTTCTGGTTTGTGCCATTTGTAACCATGGAAGATCTCTGTGGATCTAAAAATGACAGGTACGAAAGGTTGCAGCAGGGCAAAAGTTGGACAAAGATCATTTTCCCTTATCTATACCAGCAACACATTCCAAAAAAGTTAGGACGAGGAAGCTTAAGACTAGGAATGTTATGAAATGTTCAAAACATAAAACATCTTAAACAAGTGCTTAGGTATTAAAGGAGCAGCCAGAAGAGAGCCTAGTCTTTTGAGATCAATGATGGGTCAAGGCTTGCCACTTTCCCAAAAAATGTATCGGCAAATGATCCAACAGATTAAGAACAGCATTCCTCAACAAGCAAGTGCAAGGACTTAGGTATTCCACCCTCTGTGGTGCATAATCTTTATGTGTAAAGGGCAAGACCGAAAACTACAACTGAATGCCCATGACCCTTGATCCTTCAGATGGCACGGCATTAAAATCTGGCATGCTTCTGTGATGGATATCACTTAGATGAGCTTGGGGATGCTTTGTCAAATAAACACTACTTACTGCTGCATCCACAAATGCAAGTTAAGCCAGTACTATGCACAACAGAGCCCAACAATGACCAGATGTCCACAGTATCCAGAAATGCTGCCGACTTCTCTGGGCTCAAGCTCATCTGAAATGAACTGATGCATATTGAAAACATGTGCTGTGGTCTGACGAGTCAAATTTTAAGTTTGTTTATGGAAAGTATAGAAGTTGTTTTCTCCGGGCCAAAGAAGAAATGGACCATCCAAATTGTTACCAGTGTAAAGTTCAAAAGCAAGGGTGTGCCATAATGGGGAGAATGATTAGTGCCTAATGCATGAGCAACTTTCTGACCTGTGAAGGCACCATTAACACTGAAAGATATTTTGGAGCAACATGTGCTGCCTTGGAGTTTGCATGTTCTCCCCGTGTCTGCGTGGGTTTCCTCCGGGTACTCCGGTTTCCTCCCACAGTCCAAAGACATGCAGTCAGGCCAATTGGACATGCTGAATTGCCCCTAGGTGTGAGTGTGTGAGTGAATGTGTCTGTCTGTCCGCCCTGCGATGGACTGGCGACCTGTCCAGGGTGTATCCTGCCTTCCGCCCAATGACAGCTGGGATAGGCTCCAGCACCCCACCACGACCCAGAAGGATAAGCGGTTTAGATGATGGATGGATGGATGGATGTGCTGCCTTCAAGACCACATCTTTTTCAGGGATTCCAAGCCACATTCTGCAAGTCTTACAACAGCATGACTATGTAATCAGAGAGTAAAGGTATTAGACCGGCCTACGTGCAATCCAGACCTGTTTCCCATTAAAAAAGTATGGTGCATTATAAGAGGCAAAACATGAGAATGAAAGACTTAATGGAAGATTAGCAAAACATCTTACAGAACTATATTAATTGGTGTCTTCAGTCCCCAAATAAATAGGAAGGTGATTTGGCACAGTAGTAAACATGCTCATGTCTGGACCGTTTTGCATACATTAACCAAATAGCATTTCACATACTTTTGTCCATTGTTATACATATATAGTCTTGGCTAATTGACCACATTAGAGATGAAATTGTTTTTCCCCCAAACCGGCATCTGTGATCGAGCAACAATGCTAATATTGTGTAATAATGAGATGTTGCACCATGCGCTCTTCTCGTCCTTCCTTTCTATTCCTAGCTTTTTTTGTTCACCTCTATTCCCCAAGCTGCATTCAAACTCCAGAACAGCTGCAGCGCAGGACAAAGTCACGCAGTCCTTACGCTGCAGAATGGCTGTGCCATATCTGCTGACCCAAAAAGAGGCTGGAAATGGATATGAGGGATCCTCACCGTGGGGCTCAGAACAGGGTCAATGACAGAACCCCTCCGTCCTCAGCCACAGGCCATCTTCCCTCTTCCGTTCCTCCACTTCTCCACTCTTCTAAGGATTGGTGGCTTGAAAACAAAGTATTAATATGTCTGACGCTTTCATTTCTTTCGAGAATCAATCCTGACATAAAAGTATCAACACTGTTAGTTTCTTTTTATTTTCAGTAAAGCAAGAAAAAATATTTTAACAGCAATCAACTGTGAAGGACAGCAACTACTTTTCTTTCCATTCTCTCACATACATGTTATTCACTGCTGTTCGCAGTGTATATTCAGCTCTATAATTAATGGCACCCTTGGTAAAAAAATGTTGTGAAAATATCTAAATGCTTAATTAGCACAATCTCACATTGAAAACATGAGAACAGATGTACTTTTTAATTGAAGCACATTAAGTCTAAGGAGTGTCACAATTATTGGCACCCCTGCAAGTAGTTCATGCAGCCTCCCTTCACCAGCATAACAGCAATGAGTCTTCTCCCATAATGAGATCAAAGAATATACAGCAAGGAATCTGAGAAAGTATCCTGAATGATGCCATGTATTCTGGCAAGGTTTCCATGGCGTAAAGAGGAAAAACAGCTCCGAAACCTCACAGATCCTGCACCACACTTAACAGTGGGGATGAGGTTCTTTTCTGTAGAATTATTCTTATTTTTAGGTGCTAAAAATCTCATTTCGCAATAGAACCTGGTTCCAGTCAAAGTTTCATACTTTAGATGTTCATATTTGAAGATAAAAGAAAAAGCTTTGGAAGTTGTATCTAATTGTAGTTTTGAGCACCTGGTGACCCTACAATGCTATCATCTTCTGCAAATCTCCAACCATAATACTTGAAAGTTTATGCATCTTCCTCCTCTACGTTCACTACAGCTCCAGTTGTTTTAAATCTTTTAATTAGTGTGGATCTGGACATTTTCTGGCATGTAGCTCTTTTAATTGCAGTTGCTGGACTTTTTAAGTTCAATAGACTTTTATTTCATTTCATTTGTGTATTCTTCAGTCTTCTCCATGTTGATGAATGAAGTAAGCCTAGTCACAAACAGCACATTTGTGGCCCCAAAGTCCACAATTGTACACATAGTGTGTCCCATTTGTCATTTTGGCATTCAAAATGGTGGTCAGAAGCACCCTCTATATGCCCTTACTGAGGCCTTTGGCGAGGGCCACAAAGTCAGTGGTCACCAAACCTGGTCCTGAAGATCTACTTTCCTGTAAACTGTAGTTTGGACCACAATCTGCCACACCTGCTCCAGCTAATTAACATCTTCAGAAGCCCTTGATTGGCTGGATCAGATGCATTAGTGTAGGCAAGGGGAGGGGGCAGTATGTTTGACGCAGGTTAGTACTAAGCTCTGCAGGAAAGTAGATCTCCTGGAGGAGGCTTGATGACCACTGTTCTAAGTGAAAAGAAGTACACATCCCGTACAGAAGATAACCTTGTTAATGCTCCATCACTCTTTACATGCACAGTTTAACATATTAGGAACAAAAAAAAAAAAATGTGACCTGTGCAAAAATACTGGCACATTTTATATTTCATATTTGCTTTTTTCGGCCAGTAAGTAGAAATTGTGCAGAAAAAACCTTGGTCTCACTTTTTCTGAGACT
Source organism: Colossoma macropomum (assembly GCF_904425465.1). Lineage (NCBI taxonomy): Eukaryota > Metazoa > Chordata > Actinopteri > Characiformes > Serrasalmidae > Colossoma > Colossoma macropomum. The sequence goes on along the minus strand of NW_023494807.1, from coordinate 2,888,513 downwards.
GAAAAAGAAAATGTGATATTTCCCAACCTACCCCCTCCTCCTTCCTACTGCTCGGCTGTTTCTCTAACCCCACCCCCGTGCTGCATTGCACTGGGACCTTGCTGAAATGCTGAAGTGGTGCATTTTGGGGTCTCTCCAGGCTTTAGAGCAGGTTGAAGCCATAAGAGGATCTCAGAGACTAAATGGGTTCAAAAGGATAATCGCCTGTGTGCGGACAACGCGATAGAGGTGGGCTCGCGGTACCTCGGCCCACCTCGCCACACCGATTATCTGAGCTGAAATGGATGGCCTAAGAGGCTCTCTCTCTTTGATTTAGCGAATAATACGTTATTGGAATGTCTTTGTGAAAGGAATTCTCAGCGTAGGGGACACTAGCTGTTAAAATGAGGAGAAATTGGCACGAGATGGGAAGGCATATGAATGTGCTGACACCTGATTTATGCAGTTTTTATGTTTCATTAAAGTTTCTGTATTTTATGCATTTAGAGAAGAAAAACAGTCAAGTTTGTGGCATGAGCTCTAGCAACCCCCCTCCTTCCACCACCCCACCGACCTAAATGAGCTTCTTTCACGTAGTATAGCCGCATTAGGAATTCATGAATAAATGCCAATTAGTAAGGGAATTAATTAGGGCTTTGGTGTGGGTGCCGTATTGAATAACAAATCAACTTTCGGATCAGCTTTTCTGGACGTGCATCTGATTTCGGATTCTCTTATGAGCGGCTTGGAGAGAAAACAAAAAACACAAACTTTTGCTGTTAAATCTCAGCAGAGCAGTCTCCAAAGGATCAGCAAGTGAGAAGTAAACAGCGCCCCTTAAAGGCTGCCAGGGAGGTTGCCAGTTGCCTCGCTTTATTTTTCACGATGCAGCCACAGCTAAAAATGCTCTGGAATATTTATGTTCATGGTGGATAACAGCAGGAGAGTTAATGTGGCAGTGTTATGTCTTTGATATGACATGTGAAGCATGTGTTCTCTGAAGCATGCCAGTGGCTACATTCATGCGCATTTTGATCATTCTTAGCACTTGAGTGCTCAGCAGGAATCTGATCAGACTCAGATGAGAAGGAACACTGAATGTGATGTTATTCAGTATGTGTGCATAAGAGAATGTCTGTGTGTATGTGTGTGCGTGAGGATACTGTGTGTGTACATGTGTGTGTGTGTGTATGTGTGTGTGTTTGTGTGTGTGCCTGTGTGTGTACAGTACTTTGTAAAAGTCAGAGACGACTTTCATTTAAATAATTTCCAGTGAAAATAGCAAATATGTACATTATTTGTTTATTGTCAGGGAATTTAAACCTCCTTTCAGACCTATAGCACTATAGACCTATAGTTTCAGATCTAAGGCAAGAGTGCTTTTGTTTTTATCCTCTTTTTATCAAAAATGAAAGGTGTAAGTACTGTTTATCTGATGGGGGTTATCAGTTTTAGTGGTTTTCTATGTAGTGTTGTAGTCAAGTCTACCAGAGGCGAATCCAGGTCAAGACTGAGACCTGGACATGTCGTGTTGTAGTAGTAGAATCCAGGTTGAGATTGAGACCAGATATATAAGGAAAATAATAAAGCAGGGAAAAAAGGCTGAAATTTGTTCTTTTTACATTAATCGTTCATTTATGTTATATATTTACTTTGAAAATTGGTGACGTGTTCAATACTTATTTCACCCACTATGTATATATATAGCGGGTCCATAAATTAAGTTATGTGTAATAATGAGAAATGACACAGGGAAAAATTATTGAACACATGAAGAAAGAGAGGTTCAAAAAGCCATGGAAAGTCATAACACCAGATGAAATCTATCAATAATTACAAAGCAATCCTGACACTTGGTGCAAATTAATATCAGCTGGTTCAACTGATGGCCTATAAAAAGGTGTCTCATTATCAAGGTGCCACACAAGAAACATCTCATGATGGGTAAAACCAGTGAGCTCTCACAAGACTATCCCAACCTTATTGTTGCAAAACATACTGATGGCATTCGTTGCAGAATAATTTCTAAACTACTGAAGGTTCCAGTGAGCACTGTTGGGGCCATAATCGAGAGGCGGAAAGAACATCATTCCATCATAAACCGGGCACGACCAGGTGCTCCCCGCAGGATTTCAGACAGAGGAGTGAAAATAATTATCAGAAGAGTTGTCCAAGAGCCAAGGACCACTTGTGGAGAGCAAAAGAAAGACATGGAATCAGCAGGTACAATTGTTTCAAAGAAAACAATAAGTAATGCATTCAAACACCATGGCCTGTATGCACGCTCACCATGCAGGACTCCATTGCTGAAGAAAAAGCATGTTGAAGCATGTTTAAAGTTTGCTCAACAACATTTAGACAAGCCTGTGAAATACTAGGAGAATATAGTCTGGGCAGATGAGACCCAAATTGAATTCTTTGGATGCCATAATACACACCATGTTTGGAGGTCAAAAGGCACTGCATCTCACCCCAGAAACACCATACCAACAGTGAAGTTTGGAGGTGGGAACATCATGGTGTGGGGCTGCTTTTCATTCTTGATAAAAAATCTGCTGCCATCTACCAGGATGATGAAGATGAAACCAGGGTGGACATTTCAGCAAGACAATGATCCCAAACACACAGCCAAGGAAACTCTCAATTGGTTTCAGAGAAAGAAAATGAAGCTGCTAGAATGGCCCAGCCAATCACCTATGGAAGGAACTAAAGCTCAGAGTTCATAGAAGGATCCCGCGGAATCTTGAGGAATCTTGAAGAGTATTTGTGTGGAAGTATGGGCCAAAATCACACCTGAGCAATGCATGTGACTGGTTTCTCCATACAGGAGGCATCTTGAAGCTGTGATCACCAACAAAGGCTTTTGTATGAAGTATCAAATAAATTTCAGTAAGCGTGATTAATACTTTTTCCCTGACTCATTTCTCATTATTACACATAACTTAATTTATGGACATCTATGGTTTGATTTCTTTGCATGTGTGGATTAGATGGGTTGGTACCGACACCTGGTGAGAATTTCATGTCAACAGCACCTTTAGAAATATATTTATTTAGAAAAGTTGAGACGACGTGTAAAATTGAATCCCTTGAGTCCAAATGATATTGAGGCTGAGACAAGACCGAGACCAGGGTCAAGTACTACAGCGGTTTCTACCCGGTTTTGCGGGTGTTAGGAGCCCCATATTCTCTATATCTTTTACTAATTTCAGTAATAGCTCTAGTTTCTGAAACTCCTGTTCATTCTTTTATTTTCCTTTAACCTTATGCAGGTCTTTGTATATCTAATCTCAGAAATATCTGAAAAATGAATAACCAGTACTTTTGTTTGGAAATTAAATAAATGAAGACTGATCTTTGACTGTATGAATGTGTGCAAGAGAGAGACTGTGTTTGTTTTCCCAGCAGTGCAATTGGATGTGATATCATGCTGTGTATTGTTCTCTTTTTCAAGTACCTGGATTTCTACTGACACCATCATTAACCCCAAAATAGAAGATCTGCTTTCATTCAAAAATCTTACAATTGTGTGCTGTTTTCATACGTTTATGTATTAACAGCTTTCAATGCATATATAAATAAATTAAAGTAACAGGAAATTTCTAAAGCTCTTACTGAATGTTTTGGTAACACTTTCTATGAATGTCACGTTTGTAAGCATCTATAAACACATTTATAACATGTTATAATGCCTTATAAACATGATTATAAACATTTATAAAAATGAATTACACTGAATTACACTTTATAGCCATGTTTATTATTCATTATGAATTGTTAATATAATGAATTATAAGTAGTGTTTATAACATGTTATACTGTCAGTGCCAAAGAAGTCAGTCCCAGCTTGGAGAGCATAAAGTAAAGACAAATACCAAGCTAACGGTGGTGTACATTACCTTTCCTACATTGGGTAAAACACTGATGGCAGCACTAGTTTAAACTCTGACATTTGAAGCCTGTAATGTGCTTTATTGTGTATGTTTTAGTGTTTCAGTAAATCCTTCAGTAAATACTTCAACTTGAAGCCTCACTCTTAACACTGGAGGAGGCTTTAGTACAGTACGCTTCACTTTACTTAGAGCGGACAAATACGACTTATGAGCTCTTATAATTTGTTATGATCAGTACTTATAATGTATTATGTTAACAATTCATAATGCATAATAAGCATGGCTATAATGTGTAATGCATTTTTATAAATATTTAAAGCCATGTTTATAATGCCTTATGAATGCATTATAACATGTTATGAATGTGTTTATAGATGCTTACAAAGGTGACATTCATAGAAAGTGTTACCAATGTTTTTACTGGAGGTGTAACACAACACAAAATGCAAAATTCAATCTCATACAAAACAGGCTATCCACTTTCTAATACAGCAAAACAAGAGTGCGACGTCTTGTGTTCATACAGAGGGCCCCAAACGTTTGAGGCCTCTAGTAAAAATGTTTGCATTCCTTTCTAATTTAATTTAGTCATGTGAAGAAGTAAGTACACCCCATGAAAAAGTTAGCCTTTTTCAACATATTTTAAATAGCATTGACAGATAAAGGTGACATTATTTAACAAGTCTTGAATTAACATTTTTCTCATCCTTTATACAATTAAAATAACAGTAATGCAATTTTCTTATGTGGAAAAAGTAAGTACACCCCAACATACATTACTACAAGTACTGAAATCAGCTAATGATTAGGACGCCGTTAGAGAAAATCATAGAGGAATTTGTCTTATTTAAACCTCAGACATCTGGTCTGTTCTACTCTATGTTATTGGAGTGTGTGAAATCAGCCTGCCAAGATCAAAAGAGCTCTTTGAGGCCTTCCCGGAAGGGATTTAGGAAGATATCCGAAATATTGGAAATCAATCATTCCTCTGTCTGGAAGATCATCTACTAGTGGAGTAGATTTAAAACCACTGCCGACTTCTCAAGGCCAGACCACCCAACAAATTTAACCCAAGACCAGACCGTAAGATGCTGAAAGGAGTTTCTAAGACCCCCAAAATTTCATTACATGATCTGTAGGTAGCTCTTTGTCATTGTGACAAAGTGCATGCATCTACCATTAGAAACAAGACTGCTCAAATTTGACCTGTATGTGAGGTGTGCCAGGAGGAAAAGTTTGCTAATCAATATAAAGACAAGGAGCAGGGCTTCTGGAACTATGTGCTATGGACAGACGAGAAGCTGATTTGCTGCCTTAGAACCTGGTTAGCTTGCAGTCATAGAATTGAATATGAATTTTCTTTCATACCAGACAATGCTTAAGGATAATGTGAGAACATCTGCAAAAAAGTTGAAGGTGAAAAAGTGGATAGGATAATGATACCAACCATACAAGTAAATCCAAGTGGAGGGTTATGGAATGGCCTAGTCAAAGCCTACATCTGAGCCCCCATTGAAATGCTGTGGGGGGATTTGAAATGGGCTGTACATGCAGGAAACCCCTCAAACATTGCACAGTTGAAAGAATTCTGCATGGTGGAATGGGCAAAAATTTCTCCTTGTAGACATCAGAAACTTGTAGACAGTTAAGAAATGCCTGTTGCAGCCAAAGGGGGCAGTACCAATCACTGTAGACAAGGATGTGTGTACTTATATATCTCTGTTTATTTGTTTTTTAAATAAATAATTGGAAAGTCAAATTTCTTCTTTTTTTTTTTAGTTTTTCTATTGCATAAAGTTTATCTATATATACTGTTTGACTCAAGATCAAATACTGCTATGTCCACATATATCAAAAAAATAGAAACATTTCATGGGGTATACTTCTTGACATGACTGTAACCTTTTTCGGTCATACATTCTATGAAAAGACTGTATTCATAAGCCACTGTTAATGTACTTTTAACTCTTTGTAATTTGCTGACAATGCATTGCAAGCATATTACAAATTCATATAATACCTTGTAAGGCTCTAATATCACAAGTGCGCAATATATTATAATGCCTGGTTCATAGACAGTGCATACATTTAGAGCACCTGTAATGCATGTTAACACTTTTTAAACATTATAAACATGTAAAACCCCATCACTAAGTGCTTCAGATGAACCGATTGATATTTTGTTATTCCTTGTTATAAATGAATTAAATTGCTATTAATAAATACATTGCTAAAAATAAATATTTTACTATGCTGTAAAATTTTGTTTTTGTAATGTGAGGTGGAAACATTTCCAAGCTAATTACAAAAGCACAGACACATTCTTGCAGTTTAAAAAGTTTAATTTCTCCAAATTCTAATTTGTAAAATTAATAAACAAATAAAACAAATTTGATTGTTTTATCTAGTAAGAACAATCATTTTGAGCATTTATTGCCCTACAATGTCCAAAGATGACCAGAATACATAAGTGGCATCTAACTGACCTTGCAAGGCGGGAAACTTTTTTCAGCTATGCAGCAAATTATAGAGCACACACTGACACACATGAACAGTACAACATCTAACATTCAAATGTGAATGACTTAAAATATTAATCACTTCATTCAGTAACTGTATTTAAAATATTTGCAATGTTTTATATCTGTTAATATGTAATGGCTTCTTTTATAACTGCTTAAAAGGCATTATAACAAATAGTGATACTTGTCTAACAACGCATTTATAATTTTCAAAGAAATAATTATAGTACTTTATAACAACTGTACGAGGCGTTATTACAATTTATAAGTGTACTTATAATGCCTTGTTACCAAATTATGTAGTGATAAGCATGATTGTAACTATTTATGAAAACAAATTTCATAGAAAGTGTTACCCAAATTTCATAGAAAGTGTTAGCACATTTCCCTTTCTCAAATGATATCAGCAAAACAATTTGAGTGAAAAGTAGAATCTTTGATATTTGAACATAAATTCTTAGAATTTAAAAAAAAATTCTTAGCATTTGGTATTATATTAATGACAACATGCACTTAAGCTGGCATGGACTGGCACAACTTAATAATAATAATAATAATAATAATAATAATAATAATAATAATAATTTCAACTCATATAGCACCTTTCACAAACCCAGGGAGCCAAGTCTCAGATTAGCAGATCAAATTCACCTGAGAGTCATCTAAACATGAGCTTCCATGGAAGATATAAAGTAAGAGTTCCCATGTGGCGGTGACATTTGGAAAAACACAATTTTTGAAAATATTTTGGAAAAAAAATAAATATTTGGCTAATTTTGTGCTAAATAAAGATAGAAACACTGTTCTCGTTATAAGTGAGGTAAGCAGTACACTAATGCTAGCTTCATTGTTTTTCTTCATTGTGCTTATAGCTCAGTGTCTAAACTAGCAGTCAGATTTGTTGGCACCACAGGGATGCTTCCCAGTGACCGTATGACATATTTGTGTACTGCATGTTGCATGCTCATTTGACTATTTTTGTGTCCATATCATAAGCCCCACCCCCATCTCCATCCACCTGACTCTGATTGGACACACTCAGATTCCTAGCTTTGTTCATCAACAGTGTTTTCCATGCAGGACAAATGAGAAACACCTGGAAAGTAGTGAGGAGTTATAAATGTGAACACTGTTATAAATTTGAGTTTTTGAAACTCAGAAGTCATTACATCGTTAGTTATTACACATAATGTGATATAGTGTAGTAGTTCTGTTATATAATGGTGAAGATGGAATTGTGTTGCCCTTTGATCTGTGTGATGTGATGGGGAAATAATGTGTGCTACAGCTAAGAGCAGTTCACAGTTCTGCTATACCCTTTATTTCAGGTCATGAAGCACATTAGTGTTATTAGTACTAATAAGGCCAGCTGAGCGGCAGAGGTGTGAACCAGGTGGATGACCCGACCTCTGGCCTGCTGTAACTAATCATGTCATCCACTGAGTGCTGGTCAGCTTGGGTGGGGGATCAGCTCACAAATGACCGTTCAGACATCTATCCTGAGGTGGTGGTAGGAGAGTAAATCTTTGACCTCACAGTGATTCGACTCAGTCATGATTCTTTAGAAAATGATTCAGTGCATCATAAAATCTTATATTTTGCCATTCCCTTATTAAGTCTTGTCAATCCTGCTAATGATCTTGCAGCTAATTATCTGAATTATCTGAATCTGGATATGATGTTTGTAAGGGGCAGATGTGTTTTTTGACATTTTGAATTTGTGGCTCTTAGATTTGAGGCCAAGCCTTTGTTAAGCCATCTTTATTGAACATTTTCCACAGCGCTTGTGATGCTCTTATAAAGCCTTATCAAGCCTGTAGCTGCTAATGAACTGGCAAGTTATAATTAGATTTCAGGTAAACTATGGTAATGGGACGCCAGTTTAATTACCAGCTATTGTCTTGAGAAGTTAATTACCAGTTTTGCTTCATAAGACTTCATTAGAGCTTCATAATGGACCCCTAAACCGTTGTGCAAAATATTATGATGTATAATGCACAAATTAATGCGTCATCTGGAAACTACTCATTCACCCCTGTGCCTCACCATTCTACTAGTGGGGCCCAGAGGTCAATCACACTGTGTGCATATAGATGCTGACACAATTGTACATCTATGAAGCAATAAAATATCCACTTTCTCAACAACATACCTTAACAATTTGCTTCCGTCAACACAAACCAAACAAAACTGATGTCTATTTATCTCCCTTTTATTCAAAATTTAGCTGATCCTTGGTTTTATATCTTTCACAACCTCCAACATGACATATTCATTATTTATAATGTTAAAAAATCAACTTTGTTGAGACAACAATGTAAATAAGCAAATTACATTGTCATTTTTCATTAACTGAAAGAGATTTTGGTGACACTTTCTATGAATGTCACCTTTGTAAGCATCTATAAACACATTCATAACATGTTATAATGAATGCATAAGACATTATAAACAAAGCTATAAATATTTATAAAAATGCATTATACATTATAGCCATGTTTATTATGCATTATGAATTGTTAGCATAATACATTATAAGTACTGATCATAACAAATTATAAGAGCTCATAAGTCATATTTGTCTGCTCTAAGTAAAGTGAAGCATACTGTACTAAAGCCTCCTCCAGTGTTAAGAGTGAGGCTTCAAGTTGAAGTATTTACTGAAGGATTTACTGAAACACTAAAACATACACAATAAAGCACATTACAGGCTTCAAATGTCAGAGTTTAAACCAGTGCTGCCATCAGTGTTTTACCCAATGTGGGAAAGGTAATGTACACCACCGTTAGCTTGGTATTTGTTTTTACTTTACATTCTCCAAGCTGGGACTGACTTCTTTGGCACTGACATTATAACATGTTATCGACACTACTTATAATGCATTATATTAACAATTCATAATGTATAATAAACATGGCTATAAAGTGTAATTCAGTGTAATTCTTTTTTATAAATGTTTATAACCGTGTTTATAATGCCTTATGAATACATTATAACATGTTATAAATGTGTTTATAGATGCTTACAAATGTGACATTCATAGAAAGTGTTACCAACATTTTTATATGAAGGGATTGTTAATTTGCAATGATTTAGGAATTTGCATCCAAAGAATAAGCAACTGCTGGATTCCTAAGGTCTGGGTTTGATTCCCTGGCCAGATAACCAGGGTCCTTTCTGTGTGGAGTTTGCATGTTCTCCTCACGTTTGCCTGGGTTTCCTCCAGGTGCTCTGCTTTCCTCCCACAGACGAAAGACACGCTGTCAGGTGAATTGCAGGTGCTAAATTCCCAATGTGTGAGTGTGTGTCAGTTTTCTTATTGTTATGTTTGAAAATGCCCCTAAAATTTTATTTGGGTCAACACACGAGTGCATAATTCATTATGGCTACAATAATCTTATGATTGATATAATTATTTTAACCTTTCAAAATCAATGCATTGGAATTGCCATATTCAGATTTATGCTTCATGTTGTATTTTTACACTCCTAGCTAAGATGCAGGCGGACAGTGGCGTTGTGCTGCTGTCACTGCTCACCAGACCGCCCACAGAGGAGAAGGGAAACACCTAGGTGTTTCAGACAGGCTGCTGATGCTTTCTCCCTGGCTTTGTATGCCTGAGGCAGCCTGTTTAAAACAAACAACAAAAAACAACAAACATCAAAACCAATCACACCCAATGAATTAACGAATGACAGCTTTCAATACTGGGAAATACATCACTGAAGCAGAAAAACTGGACTGAGATGTAATGACTGGTTAGTTATATAGGACAACTAGTCCATAGTTGTTGTTCTGAAGCATAAAGCAGATAAAATAGATGTATTTACTTGCTCTGGAGATGAGTATGCTGTAGCGTGGATGCTAGTTGGTATTCTCTCAGATGTTCATGTAAAGATATCAAAGACAGAAGGAGTCCCCTGCCCCGTGCAAGCTCTAATCAAAGGGTCGTAAACCGCTGCTGCTAAACTAAATCCATCACACATGCTCACTCGGGTGCAAGAAGGTAACCATTTCCATATCAAAGTGCTGGGACAGGCGGGAACATCCTTACATGAGTTTGGAGCGTAGCCAGCTTTCAATAGTGTCTCGCAGCTGTGATGACTGAGAGATTCCCCCACCCTCAGTCATCTGAATGATAATTTGCTGCGCTCAGAACAGCCAAGATAACAATTTTGTTGTGCTGTTGATGTGGCATATTTTGCTATCTTATGGGGAGCAAGCAGTGCGGCACTGCAACGTAGAGAAGTGTGTTCTCCAATTGAAGAGAGGTGGGTAAGCAAAAGTAATACTGAAGTGAATGTATAATAACTGCAACGAAAAAATGATAAGTGAAGTAGATGTATTACAAATGAATTGTTAGTGATTGTACATTGCTATTGTTTTCAGTCCATTAACTCGTCCAACAGCTTTCAGGATATTGCCATCCTAGTATGTGCAGTCTGATTGTAAGATATGAGCTTGTATACATAGCATGTTTGGTTTCACTTAAGGTGTATTTTTTTACCACAATAAGGAATGGTAGAACTTTGAGGCCAAAAGTTTACACACCTCTCTTGTGTTGCCTTGACAGAAGCGCACTAGCAACCACCTGGAACACTACTGCAATCACCTAGCAATACTCTCGCAAACATAACAACCACCTAGCAGCTGCCTAGAACTTGGATACAATATAGCAACACCCTAGCAACCACATGGCACACCATAGCAACCACCTATCAACACCCTAGCAACCATTTGCAAGACCATAGCAGTTTTCATGGATTATCACTCATTAACTATGTACTAAGTGTGCTTAGAGCTTTCTATATTGTAACCACTTATTAACCCTTATTTCTTATCGCTTCAGCATTAATTGGTACCTTGTGTTCTTCTACCCAAGGTGATGATCCTTACTATTATTTATATTATGAAGTCATGATTGAGACATGAATTGTTACTGATACTGCTCATTTTGGTTGCCCCTCATGTCAAGAGAAAAATATTCCACCTAACTTGGACAGATAAATAAAGGGAAATTAGAAAAGTGGAATTGAAGAAAAAGTAGTTTTCTTTCATCACAAATATACCAAGCTTAAGTGTAGATCCAAACAAACATTTACTTAATTACATGTAACTAAATAGATATAACTAGTTGCTATCCACTAGTGATGAATTGTGACTATTACAGCTAGGCCTTCGGTTCAGGTCATAAATGTCAAAACTGTCAAAAAGAAATGCTTCTATTGTGATGCTAATATCTCCTAGCACACCTATGGGATTCTAGTAGTATGTTAGCACTGTGTTAAGATAGACATTAAAGTCAAGTTCATTTTACATGCTACTCGTACAAATCTGGTCCTAAAACTTTCAACAACATCATAAACTCGCTGCTTTCCAGCTAATAGATATCATGTGAAACACAATGTCTATAGGCTGGCAACACTAGCTGAAGCAAAAAGAGATGATTAGCATTTTAAGGACTTGATTGACACCTGTCTTGGTGTAAATTTCAAGCCACATGCCACCATGAACGTGTAATGTGGGTGTATATAGTATCATAGTATCTGTTGTGTGGTAGCTTGTAACCTTAAGAGTCCTATACATTTTTTGGATGGGGTAGGTGGGTGGGGGGTTATTCAATTTGAATACCAAATTTCACTAAAAAGCCTATCCCCAGACAGTAGTGGGGCTTGAAAATGACATCAGAAGGGCTACAGCTTGTAAATGTACACCTTAGTAGACCTAAGGAAGGTGTTTCTAATTAAAAAGCCAAGTTTAATTGGACAGTGAATTTACACTTTTAGAAACACAGTGGAAGCTGTTTGATAGAAACGTGGATAAATTTTTAACTTGTTATAAATAAAATAACAAGGCCCATGGCCTCTTGCAGAGCTCTGTGTGAATAAACTATGCTTTAGAACTTTCTGATTAGGAAATAGTATTTGTATGTACTGCGTTGTGTTGCTACTCTTGTCACCTGAGCCAGAGCAAAGCTAATTGAAGCCATTTACTCATTGTCCTTCAGCTGCGTAGCGCCAACGATTTATATGTATTTTCCATCTGAGGTCATTAATGTCAGCAATTTAGCACGCTTTGCTGCTTATTTGGTATCAGTGAGTACATAACTTTGGATTTAACAAAATCTTCATTTAATCTTGCAGTACCCAGATATCCATATTTCAGCTTTGTTTTAGGTGTCCCTGCCTCTAAATTGTTATTTGTCAGATATTTTGTTGGTACATCTGAACAGGCAAAGTTAAAGACTAACCATACCCTTTAATGAAGATGCAAGAAAGTGGCTATGTCTACTTTATAATCTATGTTTTACATTTATATTTGATATGAAACTACCACTTGGAGCAATCAAACATGACTTTTTTTTTCAATTAAATACATCAATACCAATGTGAATTCCATTTTATGTGAAAACTATGTGATACTATGTGATCACAGTACATCCAACAATTAACGGCAGCATGGCCTTCTTTTATACAGTGATAGGAAATATAGTAGCACATAGGAAGCTCTAATTCCATATGCTCATCCATTTTACTATGGCCAACATGGAAACTGATCTGAGGGCAGATTTGAATGATTTAAGGAGTATTCCATCAACAAAATGTCTGCATAATGAAATCATTAACAAACAAACAAAGTGGTTTGACATGAAATGCCTTACCAAGTTTCCAAAGAATTCAATGCCTCTAAAACCTACGTCACATTATGTTATTACATTAAATGGTGAAGGATACACTTCCTGAGGTCTGACACATTGTTTGGTGGTACAATTTTGGCCTTGATTCATGACCATTTTACCATCACCAGCATAAAACCTCAGTTACCTGGACAGAAGTACACTAGCGACAACCTGGGACACTATTGCAACCACCTAGCAATATCCTCACAAACATAACAACCACCTAGCAACTACCTAAACTTACCTGGAATACAATAACAAACTCTTAGCAACATCCTAGCAACCACCTGGCACACCATAGCAACCACCTATCAACATCCTAGCAACAATTTACAAGACCATAGCAGTTTTCTGCCAATGAACTGATAAGTGTGCTTACAGCTCTCTGCATTTTGACCACTTATTATCCATTATTTCAGTATTAGTTGATACTTTATGTTCCTCCACCCTAACCTTAGCTATCCATCAGTGATGGACCGTCACTATTACAGCTAGGCCTTCAGTCCGAGTCATAAATGGCAAAACTCTTCTTTTTCCATGTTTTTTACAGTGAACTGTTTCACATTAAACCACTCTGAATGAATTTGCTTACATCTCAACCACTGAATTATGCAGACATTTCGTAAAATAGGTGGAAAGACAATAAGACAGACGAAGGCTCTGAAAAAATCGACATGTTAGGCTTGAAATGGTCAAAGAATAGAGGGGTAAATTGCCTCCACTATGTGAAAGAAAGGTGCCAGATGAAAAACGTAGTTTAATAAATGTAGCTCCTGACCCCACTGTCCTGTACTGGACCACGCAATATCTGGTCACCCTTTGCAGGCCGGTTGTCATATGGTGTTATATAGTGCTATATATTCTATGTGTTGAATAGTGCAATGGCCAGTTACTCTCTCTCTCTCTCTCTCGCTCTCTCTCTGTCCCCATTTAGTTAGTGTGACTGTGTCAGATCCTGCCTTTTACACGCATGAATGCGCTCCGTTTTCTCTTCCCCTCCTTTCTCTGTCCCTCTCTCTCTCTCTCTCTCTCTCTCTCTCTGCGGCGTGTGGCGTTAGGGCCGAGTCAATGGCACCCTCCAGCCTCCATTTCCCTCTCATCTCCGCAGGAGCTCTCTGTTATTGAAAGCTCCAGCAGTTGCATCATGCCCTGAATGAGGCGCGATGTGTTTCAAATTCCAGGCGGGTCAGTCAAATACAGTCTCAGATTTTTCAGCGTTCGCAATCAAAGGGAAAGGTGAGGCCGCTGCATTTTGCTTAGAAGTTGGATATTAGTCACATTGTGGCTCTGTAAGAAAGCTTTCACCTGTCCTTATGTTCCAAACCAACTAGCATCAAGTGCAATCCAAGCTATTCTGTCATCAGAGAGGAGAATTCTGTGCAGCGAAAATTTCAACAGAGGGCAAGACGTCAATACGAGTGAATGTGTGGGAGATGAATGAGGATGAACTCTGACAAAGGTTGTAATTCTTTCTGCTCCTGACATACATTAATATATAACACATACAAACACTGTATGTTCAAAAGTTTGTAGACACTATTTTTCCACCATTTCTTCTGAAATCAAGGGTGTTAATAGAGAGCTTGTGTCATCTATGCTGCAGCATCAGCCCCTACTTTTCTTGAGCAGACTTTACAATAGATGTTGGAACATTGCTGTGAGGATTTGAGTGCTGGTCAGGTGATGTTAGATGGTCACAATAACAATAACGCCACTCCAACTCATCCCAACAGTATTCAGTAGTATCCAAATGATGCTGTGCCCTGAGTTGCTGCCTAAAAGCTAGAATTTTTTGGGGCTTTTCAAGTGAACATGAATCAGAAATCATTCACTTTCTCTGTGTAAATGGCAGCTTTGAGTGAATCCTTTAGTAAATAAAGCCTAACTGTGAGTCTTATTAGATGAGACTGTTAGACCTTTAGCTTTTAGAAAAAAAAATCTGTTTAAAAAAATGAAATGAAACAGTTTTGTTAGCTTTTTGACTTTTTTTAAAAAAGTATTTAAGATGCAATTTGAGAGCAGTAATGTTCAGAGGATATTGTTGATTACAGTAATGTACTGCTGTCAACATTTATTGTCGTACAAATAGTTTTGTACTGCAATTAAAAAAAAAGTAAAATATGTCATTACTGTAAACTGACATCACAATATGAGCACTGTAAATATGAATTATAGCAACTCTGCTGCCAGTAAATGTCAATGTACTCTGTATTTGTATACAAGGAGAAACTACTCATAAAACTCCCTTAAAATAGTAGTTCTTCAGTTATTTAGTAAAAGAATTGGCTACATTTAGAACCCTGACATCTTAAAGAACAATTTAAATGTATAAATGGTTCTTCTTTATGATGGAAAACCTGAATATATGTTAACTGACCTTTTAAAAAATGGTTTTATATAAAACGCTTCTGCTATTGTTACAAGTCATAGTTCTATTTAGTTCTATAATAGTTCTATATAGAGCTCTTTTTGCTAAGCATGTAGTGCATAATAGTTTAAAAAGTTAAAGCCAGAGCACACAACCCAGTAAATATCAACAAACCCAAACATTTGATAGGTGTGGCTTTGGGGTGTGTAATCGTTGGAATACTCTAGAATCGTCATATCATAAAAATATGGTTCTTCAGTGGTTCTTTAGAAAAGACAGTGGTTGTATATAGGACCATGAACACTCAAAGAACCATTTGTGTGTGTACAGTGATCTTCGCATCATGAAATCATTCCTCAAATTGATGAGGAATATGTTGTGTACAGTTCTACATAGTTCTTTTTCGGTGCTATATAGAACTTTGTGTCGTGGAATGGAAATTCTAGCATGCATGGCCTGTACAGAAAAGGCTTAGAGAAGGAGTCTGCAGAGGCTTAATGTGTTTCCAGTGTGTGCAGCAGGCTACTGGAGTTTTTTTCTCAGTCTATTGTGGCCTGAGTTCTTTTCTATGCTGTGGTCTGCTGGAGAGGAACGTCCCTGGAGGAGACGCCAAGTGCCTCAATAAACAGATCAGAAAAGCCAGTGCCATCAAAGGACTGACTCTGGACTGACTCTGGACTCTCTGGGGGGCAGTGACAGAGAAGAGGATGGTAGCTAAACTTGAGAATATTTTAAACATGCCTACCCATCCACACTGTGATGTAATATTCAGGAGCATGTTTAGCTATTGGCTCATTTTCTCAAGATGTTCTACGAGACAATGTTGAGGGTCCTTTCTGCTGACTGCCATTAGGGTCCACAATGCTTCTTCCCAGTAAGCTATGTTAACACCTTCTTCTCAGAATGAATAAGAGATTGAATTTGCAGTCTCATTTTATTTAATGGCTACTTACATAGGGACATCATGTTTAAGCATTTAAGAATATTATATAAATTTATAAAGCAATAACTTATAAAGCATTAAACACTTATAAACAGCATATGCCAGTAATTTCAAGATAATTGTGAATATTTTTTAATATAAAAATATAACATAATATAGTATAATATAATATAAAATAATATAATATAATATAATATAATATAATATAATATAATATAATATTACCTTTTTTGTCATTTAGCATTAAACATATGATAACACAGCACTTTTAAATGTTACATGATGTAGTTTTGAATGCACTTTCTGATGTCTGACACATTGTTTGATGATAGTTTGCAGATACAATTGCGGCCTTATTAACATTCATGGCAGAGAGGTACATGTGGGGCAATAGTTCCAAAAGAAAACATACTTTTTCCAGATTCACAACTATTTTACCATTACCAGCATAAAAAAACTCAGTCACCATGACAGAAGTACACTAGTGACCACCTGGGACACTTTTGCAATCACCTAGCAATACCCTTGCAACTGTAACAACCATCTAGCAGCCTAGAACTTATCTAGAATACACTATTAACCTCTTAGCCACACCCTGGCAACCACCTGGTACACATAACAATGACCTATCAATAACCTAGCAACCATTTCATGATTTTTTTTTACTTTTTGTCATATAGTAATGAACATATGATAACACAGCCCTGTAAATGTATAAACTTTCACTTTCCAAGTACTTTTTGGTCACCAGATTACCACCACGAGTCTTATTTAGCACCAATCCAGCAGTGCCCTCTTCTCGCGCTGGGGCTGCATCTCAAATGGCTCCCTGCTCCCTACATAGTGCACCATGTAGGAATTTAAATACTGAATCCTGCACCCCAACAGTGCAAAATACAGCTAAGAAATAGTGACTTTGGACTAGAATTTCTAAACTTTCATAGTTTAGCACCTTACATAGGGAGTATGGAGCCATTTGGGTTTCAGCCTGGGTTTGACACCACTTCTAACTTAAACATGGACTTTTGAAGTGTGTAAGTCATTCCAGTAACACTCTTTAGACTTTTTTTTACTGCCGTTTTACAGTTAATCATACCGTAAGTACTTTAATTCAAGCCTGTGATATTAATGATGGAGTTATTTAGGCTGTTAGCTAGCTGACCAGCCTAGTTTTAGTTAAGAACATAAGCTGTCAGCCCCTCAGGCTGTATATATAGTAATATAATATAATATAATATAATATAATATAATATAATATAATATAATATAATGATTACAATATAAAAATGATGGCCAGTAATTAGAATATGAATGATACATGCATAAATAAAGTGATTATAATTTTGTATCTCATGGTGTAAGTAACTGATATTAACAAACGGGGTCTTAAACTAAAATGAGAGACATTTGTTCCATTTATAACAGTGTTATAAAGCATGTAATAAAACTTATAAAAAACCAGCATAATTAGGAATTCCATTTATCAATTATAACATTGTTATAAATAGGCAAAATGTCTATCACATTAGCTTAAAACCCTGTAGAAAATAACATTGAAATTTTATTATCGATATTTTGTTACATTGTCAAAAGCTATTCAGAAATGTTTAAGCATTGCTTTATAAATGTGTTATTTAGTGATTATGCATGAGTCATGAAGTCTCTATGTATGCAGCCTTTAAAATTTCAAAACTGAAATTTTAGAATGTACTTCTAAATTTCTAAAACTTCTTCAAGTCAAAAATGTTACTCCATTAACTTCGATTAAAGGTTGAGGAAATTTGCTGCTTCTCATGAAAAGTTACAGTTTTGGACATACAAGGTTTTATTTCCAGTGATTAGAGAGTTGGTGTTTTTGGTGAATGTTTGGTCAGTGCCTGGGCCTTTAATTTAATCCAGTCTGAATAGTCTACATAATGCTGTTTCCTCTGGTCTGCAGCCACTGGACTATGAAAACAGGAAGGCCTACAGTTTTAAAGTGGAGGCATCCAACCCTCACCTGGACTCACGCTTCATGCACCTGGGCCCGTATAAGGACTCAGCCACAGTGAAGGTCAGCGTGCTGGATGTAGACGAGCCACCCGTCTTCAGCAGGTCCTTCTACAACATGGAGACATATGAGGACACACCCATGGGCATCGTTATTGGAGCGGTGACTGCAGAAGATTTGGATGTAGGGGACAGTCCAATCAGGTAAGAAACCATATAAACAAAATACTAATATACGACAATATACTATTTGAAATTTAAAATGCATACTTACTAATAAAGTAGGTGGTTTGGGTCAATATGACTTATGAACAGCACAACCACTGCTAAGTAGTGAATGTAACACAAAATTATGTGTTTGTCTGTTACTTGGTGAATGAAGTAAGTGTGCAGAAATGTGTCTTAAGATATTATTTGACCAAAACTTTTGAGCAGTACTGTATATTTAAGCGATAGAACATGAGAGGGAGTGTGTTATCACGAAATAACATCATGGCTGTGATTTGGTTGCAGGCATGAGCCGAGGGTATGTACTGTAGATCATTTTACTTCTTACTTTGCCACAAACAGAAAATGAATACTTTTAAGATCACATTTGACCGACAGCCGATTTGGTCAGACTCTGAAGATGAGACTACACTAAATTCCCAAACTGTCATCACCACTGAGCAGCTTTTCAGTCAGCAGCTGTGACAGAAGAACACCTAAACAACCTGGAATCAGCCGGAAATGAACCCAATCCCATTCGCCAAACTAAATGGGAGGTAAAAGATTTTACAAACTGGCTGGAACAAAACAACATTAATATTGATCTAGCAAAAATTGACAAAACTGAGCTAAACTTGATATTGTGTTAGTTTTTTGGCTCAGTCTGTACTTCCAAAGGCGAAGATTACAGCAGGATGTGCAGCGAGTGAGTGGAGTTCGTTACTCTGACGTAGCAACAAGCTGCTTGTTAAGGAACTACAATTTGGCGGAAGGAACTGCTAACATTAAACATGTTAAATGCTGCATTCACTGCCCAGTTTATTTATTTCTTACTTCATTTATTTAACGGTTGTATAAAAGCAATAGAACACTTGAGGTGGTGAAATAACATTCGTGATAACACACTCCTTCACACACCCACACACACAAACTCAGAAAAGCACACCTGCATGTAAACAAACAAGCATCGTCCAAAGGCATTCATGCATGAAATTTAAGCACGCATACATATATCCACAGATATGTGTACATTTATGCATGAATGCATGTGTGGACACAAGCATATGCACATATAGACCCCAGAGGGGGCTTAAGCTCCTACCCTCTTCCTTCAGACTGTACAAGTGCCCTCTTGGTCAACATATATTCTAAATAGCCTTTGCTATTGTTGAAGATCCATTTGTGTGAGACACCTCACATCGAGAATAGAGCCAGTGGGTTGGCTTCGGTCGCCCTTGTACAGTCCCCTCTACATTTTGCCTCGGTCGACTTCGACCTGTCATGCATAGATGCATCACCACAGCACTGGAAATCCTGCCAGTGAAGCTTCAATAATATTTCTATGAGAAAGACTCACATTCAGTGTTTTGGTTATTACATTACATTTCATAGTTTGGTTGTTCAACAAGTCAACATAATGTTAGCAGAGAGGGGGTCTTAACATTCCAGGAGGCTGTATTTTAAATATTCAAAGAAATCTGCTGAGATATTTTTCCACACCTGCAAAATTTAGTCTTAGGAGTTGGCTGCTTTTTCTGCTTCTCACGATTCAAATAATCCCAATTAAAACATTTACGCTCATCAATGACTTAACAGTCATGAAATACAAGTTATTTATTTTTTATTTACACTTTTCATCATTTAGTGTGTCCACACTTTACCTTCATCACAGCTTCCATACTTTTCTGGAGATTTCATTTCTTAGGGCTGATGCACAAAACTCATCAAGTCTGGTTTTATTAGACCTTAGTGCAGCCACAAGATTTTAATCCTGTGTTATGAATGCTGTGTCGGCCTCTGGAGCACCGTTTTAGAATTTTTTCAATCATGTTCAGGTAATAGGCAGTTAATGGTTTTAATGGGAAATCATTCATCAAAAAGCTTTGGCATTTCTTATGGAGTCCCACAAGGTTCAGTTTTAGGGCCTTTGCTTTTTCTCTTTGTACATGCTACCTCTAGGCTATGTCATTAGGAAACATAATACAAATTTTCATAGCTATGCTGACGACACCCAGTTTTACATTTCCATTCCTTCTGATGATCAAGACTCTGTAGACAGGCTGACCAGCTATGTGTCAGATATTTCTCAGTGGATGTTGCAAAATTTTCTACAATTAAATTACACTAATCGATCGTACATAAACTCAAAGAAAGCTGCTTCATGAGAAACTTGGTTCTTTAGCTTCATATACCAAACCTGTAGTATGAAACCTGGGTGTGATCTTAGACTCTGAGCTCTGTTTTATCCCGCATGTAAACACAGTCACTAAAGTAGCTTTCGATCATTTGAGAAATATCGCTAAAGTTCGACCTTTTCTGTCTCAGAGCGATGCAGAGAAACTTGCTCATGCATTTGTTACAAGCAGAGTTGATCACTGTAATGATCTTCTTACTTGACTTCCCAAGAAAACAATACATCCTGAATACAACTCATACAAAATGCAGCAGCACAGATCCTAACAGAAACACAACAGAGAGATCAGATCAGTCCCGTTTTCGAAGAACTGCACTGGCTACCTGTATCAATTTTAAAGTTCTGGTACTAAATTTTAAATTGCTAAAATTTTAGTGCTAAATTTTAAGGCTCTAAATGACCTAAAGCACCACTTACATCACAGAGCGTCTGTCTCTTTAAGTTCCAGCATGTGATCTTAGATCTGCAGATACTGACCTTCTACGCACACTTTCTGTAAAATACAGAACACGTGGAGAGAATCGTTCAGTTGTTATGCTTCTAAACTCAGCTCACCTTTTATTGGACAGTCAATCTCAGTGCTCACTTTTACAAAGCATCTAAAAACACATCTCTTTGAATTAGCATTTAATTAAAACTCTACATCTCGTGGTGTTTAGCTTTTAATTTGATCTTTGTCTTTTTCTTATATGTTTCTAAATTATTACTTATAATTTCTATGAATGTCACCTTTATAAGCATCTATAAACACATTTATAACATGTTATAATGTATTCATAAGGCATTATAAACATGGTTATAAATATTTATAAAAAGAATAACTCTGAATTACACTTTATAGCCATGTTTATTATACATTATGAATTGTTAATATAATGCATTATAAATAGTGTTAATAACATGTTATAATGTCAGTGCCAAAGAAGTCAGTCCCAGCTTGGAGAGTGTAAAGTAAAGACAAATACCAAGCTAACGGTGGTGTACATTACCTTTCCCACATTGGGTAAAACACTGATGGCAGTACTAGTTTAAACTCTGACATTTGAAGCCTGTAATGAGCTTTACTGTGTATGTTTTAATGTTTCAGTAAATCCTTTAATAAATACTTCAACTTGAAGCCTCACTCTGAACACTGGAGGAGGCTTTAGTACAGTATGCTTCACTTTACTTAGAGCGGACAAATACGACTTATGAGCTCTTATAATTTGTTATGATCAGTACTTATAATGTATAATGTTAACATTTCATAATGCATAATAAACATGGCTATAATGTGTAATGCATTTTTATAAATATTTATAGCTATGTTTAAAATGTCTTATGAATAACATGTTATGAATGTGTTTATAGATGCTTACAAAGGTGACATTCATAGAAAGTGTTACCATAATTTCTTGTATTACTGTTAAACTTTATTTCATGCCACCGGCATGAAAAGTGCTATATAAATAAAAAATATTGTTATAATTATCATTATTCTTAACAGCTATACATCTTTTCAGACCCATAGCGCTGAGTTGTCTTCTCACCGTGGAAAGATGGACAGATCGGATTTTTGAAGCAGGTTGATTTTCTCCTCTCTCTCAAAGATGAAAGCTTTAAGTGCTGTTTATTTGATGGGGACAGTTTTGGTGTCTACCAGATCCTGCACAGTTGTTAAGAGCCTTTTTTGTCTATGTGTTTAATCAATTTTTGAACTCCAGGTTTGGAAGCTCCTATTTGACTTATTGACAGTTTTGACTGGAAATGTAATAAATTAAGGGCCTGTGTCTTTTGTAAAACAAGCAGGCATGCACACATTTATTCTTCTAAGAAATCCCTCCATAAGCTCATACATACACATTCATAAGGCAGAAAGAGAGATTTTAACCTTTCCTGGCATTTAAAGCTGCGTGTGGTTGTTCTTGGGTGTTTCTTCTGAACACATTCCCCTCTGACTGAATCCAATCTGACAAACTTCTACTGTGGTTTGTCGCTGGCAAGTGGATTTATTGTGGCATGGAAAGTTTTTTCCCCTTTTTTTCTCCAGGTGAGAAGCTATAAGAGGGGGAGGGACGGTGTGGACATTAAGAGTGCGATAGTATGTGTGTAGTATGTCACAAACCATGTCATCTTTACAAAAGTATTTGTTTTTGGATGAAAATTTCATAAAGAGGGACTTTGTTTGGCAGTAAACTCAAGAGACTCGCATGTCTTTAATATTTCACCACCGCACATTAGCTATTATTCTGCTGGTGGTTGGATTACAATAGTACACCAGTGTGCAGCATGGAACATACTGGCCTAAGAGTAATCCGTGGATAAAGAATGGTGGTTTAAAACAAGCTGGCACAACATGTGCTTTTGTTCTGTGTTTACACATCTCAGCTAACCCTCCCGTGAAAATGATTGAAGATGACTGGGAGGCATTTAGGGCTGTCACGACTCCTCGATTAAAGAAAGTAATCAATTTAGGCTGTCACAATAGACCTCTGAAGTCATACGTCATGCTGTTGTCGGCATCATGCCCATGTTTGGAACTCTGGTTCTAAGCAGTTTTTCTTTATGAGAAAGAAGAAGGTGTTTCTGAAAATTGCTGCTATTGAGTTCTGTGGTAAAGATACATTTACAGCATACACTCTCATCCAGAGCGACTTACAATTTGATCATTCTTTTGCACAGGCAGTGTTAGGAGTCTTGCCTAAGGACTCTTGTTGGTATAGTGTAGGGTGCTTACCCAGGCAGGGATTGAACCCCAGTCTACAGCATAGAAGGCAGAGGTGTTACCCACTACATTATACCCACCACATACACATACATATACGTGTTTTAGGGCTGTACACGAATATTCAACTATTTGGATATTTGTTCATCGGGTTGGAATTCGGATTTTCATTTTGGGATTTTAGACTATTAGTAAAAGCAAACTGCAAAATACTGTAATATTCGAGGTTCTTGATCCACAACACAGCTCTTCAACATAAAAGACCTTGTGTGAATGAACCTAAAACAGCCCAATATAAAACATTTCTGTAACACTTTCTGTGAACATCATGTTTGTAAGCATCTATAAACACATTCATAACATGTTATAATGCATTCATAAGCCATCAAAAACATGGCTATAAATATTTATAAAAATGCACTATACATTATAGCCATGTTTATTATGCATTATGAATTGTTAACATAAAACATTATAAGTACTGATCATAACAAATTATAAGAGCTCATAAGTTGTATTTGTCTGCTCTAAGTAAAGTGAAGCATACTGTACTAAAGCCTCCTCCAGTGTTAAGAGTGAGGCTTCAAGTTGAAGTATTTACTGAAACACTAAAACATTCACAATAAAGCACATTACAGGCTTCAAATGTCAGAGTTTAAACTAGTGCTGCCATCAGTGTTTTACCCAATGTGGGAAAGGTAATGTACACCACCGTTAGCTTGGTATTTGTCTTTACTTTACGCTCTCCAAGCTGGGACTGACTTCTTTGGCACTGACATTATAACATATTATTAACACTATTTATAATGCATTATATTAACAATTCATAATGTATAATAAACATGGCTATAAAGTATAATTCAGTGTAATTCTTTTTTATAAATATTTATAACCATGAATACATTATAACATGTTATAAATGTGTTTATAGATGCTTACAAAGGTGACATTCATAGAAAGTGTTACCAAAATTAGCAGTACTGTGGTGTAGTTTAGTGATGTTACAGAGTGAAGGGTTCTAGTGCTTGAACAAATCACAATGACAGCACTCTACTACCTCGACTCTCCCTCTCCAGGCCTTCACAGTAACTTCATGTTCATCGTGAAGTCAGAGGGGGTTCAGCGGGAGGGGCTCATGGGTACTTGGTTTGCTGTGATGTAATGTAACATTGAAAGTGAGAGGTTTCTTGGTAAGAAAAGTACAGTGTAGCAGTCATTCTAGGCTGGACAACCTGATTGGAGCATCTGAATATTCAGGACTGAAGCCCTGAAAATGCAGCACTAACAGCACCAGCAGTGAGAAATAAAATATTGGAAATCCCAGGTCATAAATAAACTTTGTATTTGTCTGTACTTTACGCTCTCCAGGCTGGGACTGACTTTGGCACTGACAGTATAACATATTATTAACACTACTTATAATGCATGATATTAACTATTCATGATGTATAATAAACATGGCTATAACATGTAATTCAGTGTAATTCATTTTTATAAATATTTATAGCCATGTTCATAATGCCTTATGAATGCACTATATGTTATAAATGTGTTTATACATGCTTACAAACGTGACACTCATAGAAAGTGTTACCAACATTAAAAAAAAAAACAGAACTACTTACACTGCAGCTTAGCGACACCACACTATGTTTTTTCAGCACATTCTTGCATTATATTTATACTTTGTTATACTTTGTTACTAATTGCACTGTTAAAATGTGGAAATATACACCATCTCAGCTTAAGCGCCTGCCATATTGCTCACTCCCAATAGTTAGTACACACTCATCCTCATGCTACCACAGTGCTAGACAGCTTGTATTCCCAGGGCAGCTAAGTAGAACCATTGCCTTTACTAAAGAACCCATGTAGAACCATCTTTTTTAAATGTTCAGTACTGTGCAAAGGTCTTAGGCAGCCATAACAATGGTTTAAAACTAATTATCACAGTGTTATTTGTGTTTTAGCTAATAAAAACACAAACTTGAGAATAACAAATAAACATAAATTCAAGTATATCTTATTTTCAGTAAAGTTTTTTAAAAATATTGCTTAGAAGAATGAATTTTGAAAAAACACAGGTTTAGTTTCTAACAGCCTTTTAAGGATTTTATCAATTCCACCAGCAACTCATTTGATTTATTTTAATGAAGGATGATTAGACAAAGTAGAAATTGTCAATGTATTATGTATTTGTTTATTTGTATTTATTCTGATGTTAGTGTCTTTTTAACAAATAAAAATAGCTTTACAGTGTTTACAGTGCTGAATATCATCAGATTAAAAGAGGATAAAGAGGATAGAATGGTAACACTTTCTATGAATGTCGCCTTTGTAAGCATCTATAAACACATTTATAACATGTTATAATGTATTCATAAGGCATTATAAACATTGTTGTAAATATTTATAAAAAAGAATTACACTGAATTACACCTTATAGCCATGTTTATTATACATTATGAATTGTTAATATAATGAATTATAAGTAGTGTTAATAACATGTTATAATGTCAGTGCCAAAGAAGTCAGTCCCAGCTTGGAGAGCGTAAAGTAAAGACAAATACCAAACGGTGGTGTACATTACCTTTCCCACATTAGGTAAAACACTGATGGCCGCACTAATTTAAACTCTGACATTTGAAGCCTGTAATGTGCTTTATTGTGTATGTTTTAGTGTTTCAGTAAATCCTTCAGTAAATACTTCAACTTGAAGTCTCACTCTTAACACTGGAGGAGGCTTTAGTACAGTATGCTTCACTTTACTTAGAGCGGACAAATACAACTTACAGCTCTTATAATTTATGATCAGTACTTATAATGTATTATGTTAACAATTCATAATGCATAATAATAATGGCTATAATGTATAGTCCATTTTTATAAATATTTATAGCTATGTTTATAATGTCTTATGAATGCATTATAACATATTATGAATGTGTTTATAGATGCTTACAAAGGTGACATTCATAGAAAGTGTTACCGATAGAATTAACATTTTTTTAACTTTGATTGCTCAATTACAGGTCAAAATAATAGATCAATTATTCAGTTATTATCATAATTAATAATGACAGCTCTAGCAGCAAAAATTTGAGACAGAAACAGTCATGGCTGTTTCAGATTGTTTGGTCAATGCCGCTGAGATAGCAGTGCAGTTAGGCTGGGTCCCATAATCTCCCATCTGGTCTGTTTTCTTATTTCTGCTCTGCAGGTATTCCATTGAGTGGAAGAAGGATGCCGAAAATTACTTTGACATCGACCCTGTCGAGGGCACCATAACCACCAGCGAAGCCCTGGACCGAGAGCGAGCGGCCAAACATAACATTACTGTTGTTGCGACTAAAGTTAGTAAGTATGAGACCACTGAGAGAAACTGATGGCATGAGATGAGAAATATAAGGCCAATGTATCAGTAAGTCTGCTGCTGAACTATATTGCTTTGAAAGCATTGACATTAATCAGTGTCAGCTGTTCACTTAAGCTAATGCTTGGCAGAGCATGATGTCACCATCTAGTGGACAAAAGTGGGGAATGCAGTGATAGAGCCCATGGCATGCATACTTATGCAAAGTCCAGTGTGAACATTCTTGAAACCAGCTGTTAATTATATCAGTAATTATCCTGCAGTTGAAATTACATTTAGTTCAATAGTGTTTGGCAGAATTCTAATGTAGACTTGAGCGGAGTGGCTTTAATGGGTACTACATTCAATTTGTCATCTGTAGTCAAGACTACACTAAAACACACTATGTAGAAGCTCTGTACTAAACACTAATTCTAACTCGTGTAGGATGCAAAAGTTTTGGCGCCCTGCTTAAATAACAATTTGTTGATTTTGTTGATTTTCCAAGTGAACATAAGTGAACACTTTCTCTACAGAGAGCACACTTTACTACACTTTACTGGTTATTTTCTGAGTATAACATATTAGGGACAGAAAATGAAACCTAATATGTGGCCTGTGCAAAAGTTATAGCACATTTTATATTGTATGTCTTATTTTTTCCAGTGTGATACTCAGCAGATAAATAGAAATTGAGAAATTGTGCACTACAATTTGCAGAAAATGCCATAATAAAGTTCGCTGTAGAGGTTTTTCCACTTATTTTTGCTTCAAAATAATCAACATAACATCTGATTAGGGGTATTCAAACTTGGCATATTCACAAGTGCTAAAATTGCAAGTACTCAAAGATGTGTACTAACAATTGATGCATTCAGCAAAGATTTTTTCAGCAGGGTATTGATGGACAATATTGTCCCACAATGCATTGTGAGCTGGCTCAAGGCTAGAAGACTTTGCAAATGTGGCGAATGCCTGGCTGAGTGCTGCTTCACTTACTCACTTACACTAAAACAGTTATTTTCTGAATTCAGTTGTATTTTCAAAGTAGCCAACAGGGTCATAACTTGATGAAACCATTAAAACTTCCATGCATTGTTATCAACATGCTATTCAGCTAACATTAGTGATATGTGTGACAGTGTTCATGATGTATTTATTTTCTCAACACCGCAAACTTTATAGTCAATGTTACAGATTTAACCAGCCACTGTGTCTATATGCTGGCTGATCTATGTATCTATGCTATTTACAAAGCAATTCTCTAGTTTCCAAGAAGGAATTCACAGCTGGTGAGACATTTTCTTAGGCTTTCTTAGTCTGAGGTGGGAAATTCTGAGTGTCAAGCTTTAGTAGAGCACATCATTACCTGGTAATTAAAGTCCTACACTATAAAGATTAGTATACAATACAGATCAGATAGAGCACAGCTGTTATAATATATGGTATATGCATAGTTATAGCATAAGTGTTTAGTAAAAAAATTGGGGAATGTCTAATGGTAAATTTATATATTAGCCTGACAGATTGCTGGTGGTAACACTTGAAATGTTCCTCTACAAAATGGGACCACCCTCAAATAAAGAAGAACATTACTTTATTAACAGGCTGCTCTGTAGGTGACCCTGCCAGTCTGCAGTGATAACAGAGGAGGGTAAAGATCAACAACCTCACTGCTGGGCTTTAGTTACATTTAGGGTATCATATGCCATCAGAGATAGCCTCTGTGTGAGCCTGATAGGGATGGGGTGCGGCAGTTATTTATTATCGTCCACCCCTAATTCTTCGGTGATATAAAGCTGGAGTTAGCTATTCACCAGCTTCTTATTCTAATTTTTCTGTTCCACCTTAAATGGTTTACAGTTAAGGTTAAGGTGGAATGGTACATTTAGCAAACTAGCTACCAAGACATCAGCACTACTAGCAATTTTTTATGCTTGATGTGAAAAAAGGGCCATAATTTATTGAAACAACATTAAACTAAGATAAAGCTTATCGTAGTTTTTTAACAGAGAAAATACTCATACTTGTGGGTCTCATTGGTCACTCTATCTACCCCTTATCTCAACAAAAATCATGACACCCTACCCCTGGCGTGAACGCACAAAAATGGAGGGGTAGAGATAAGTGGTAGGGGCAAGGAGTGAAATGGGGTTGGGCTTTGGACTTTAACCATTTT
Organism: Colossoma macropomum; assembly: GCF_904425465.1. Classification (NCBI taxonomy): domain Eukaryota; kingdom Metazoa; phylum Chordata; class Actinopteri; order Characiformes; family Serrasalmidae; genus Colossoma; species Colossoma macropomum. Next base: position 2,859,503 of record NW_023494807.1, on the reverse strand, counting down.
GCTTTAAGGGACCCTAAACCTTAATCATGTTTATTTTATTAAAATGTATATTTTGATTTTGGCACTACCAATACAATCATAACACTACCACAACTTTACCAAATGTTTTGGTAGTGACAATTTAGCTATGTTTAAGCAGAATTCAAGAACACATGACTAGGAAACACAGCTGTGAGCAGTTGCACACACGTAAAATCACAATACAGGGCGATTCAAAAAGATTCATCTGATTTCAAAAGGATTTATTTCACTTGCAGTAAACTGTAAATGGTTTAAGTGAGCATAAAGTTTATTATGTAATTTTACAAGGTCTCAGTATGAACCTCCTCCAGCTGTACGGACAACATCAACACCATAGTCAAATTCATCCCATACTTGATTGAGCATGTCGGGTGTCGCTGCACTCACGGCTCTTTCAGTGCGATTTCAGAGATCATCCAGTGTTGTGGAACCAACGACGAACGCTCTGAGCTGCTGGAGCTTCACTGCCCACGAAAATCACTCTTCACTCTTATTGAAATGGAGAGCGCAAAACGCTTTCTGCTCAGGGGTCTCATCTCCTCTCAGACTGAAGGGAGCCATCTTCCACTGACAGTCAGAAACTCTATGACCCCCTCTTTCAATTATAGTGTGATTGGTTCCTTGGCTCCTCACGGTTGTAAAAATATGGCGCTTTGAAATCGGATGATTCTTTATGAATCACCCTGCTATTTTATTTAAAACACAAAAAAAGTTCATTTAATTGCAGAAAATACAGTTTCAGTAGTGACAAATATTCTCAAATACTGAATTACAGACTGTGGGACACGTTTACTTCATAGCTAAAATGGCATAGCCAAAATAAGGCTCCACCTATAGAGTAACATTTTGTGTGTTTTGGTATTGACATGAAAATGTGGGATATCAATGAAACTTGTTTAATTAAGAAATAAAGTCATTATAAACATATTAAGCTCTAAATTAATGCCTTGGGTTGAAAAAGATCTTTACATTATCCTTGTGAATATCTAAGGTCTGAATACTTAATTGTTTGATATAATGATCCATATTTCAAATTACAAGATAACCAAAAATCAGATCATTTAGGATGTTTTAATAAGCTGAAAGGTACAGACATGTTTTATTTCAACTGCCTACAAATGAAATGATGCATGTAGTACTAAAATTAAACAGCAGGTGTCAGTGTTTAACACTTCATGGTTCTGTACTAGAATGTGTTTAGGGTGTTCAGCTATGAGCTCCATGTGTCAGTGTGTGTGTGTGTGTGTGTGTGAGCCTGATGCATGGACACTGCCTGCTTTGATCTTTCAGACAACCCCCTGCTGTACAGTCGAGTTAGTGTCACCATCAGCGTGCTGGATGTCAATGAATTCCCCCCGGAACTCTCCCACCCTTACGAGGCGTTTGTTTGTGAAGATGCAAAAGTAGGCCAGGTAAGTAGGTGAGAGAGAGAGAGAGAGAGAGAGAGAGAGAGAGAGAGAGAGAGAGAGAGAGAGAGAGAGAGAGAGAAGGGGCAATGTAACTGGATGTGAGCTGTTGCCGATGCTTCGGAGGCGATAATGAGCGTTTTGGGAAAGAGAACTGATAAAGAACCAGAGAGGATGAATTCAACTTTAAGCAGCTCATTAAATGATATTAAATTCTATTTACATGTAATGATTTATTAACTTTTACTGTTAAACAAAAGTCAAACTTTTTAAAAGTTTTTAAAAGGTTTACTCCTCTTGGATGGCTTATTATTGATACATAATCTGATATTCATATCAAATATGCTACTATAGCACAGAGCTCACATTTTTCCTTTGAAAACACAGGCTTTCTTAGAACACCTGAAAAAAAAAAATAAATTGTGGAACGTTTCAGCTTCGTTTTGTACATCCCAAATGAGCTTGAACCTATCATGGTCCAATTTATTAAATCTGCAAATAAGTTGATTATAACAGGCAACAGGATACTTGTTTTACGGCTACAGGACATGGCTGCTCTAACATAGCCTACTTGTTTGAAACGTTTAGATTGTGCAGTAAAATAGGTAAATGATGTTGGTGTATAAGTTACAATGGTGTCAGAATTGTATTCCACATTTATCTAATAAACTATCAAATGTGGCATTTGGAGCTATTCTAGTAGTAAGTACAATGCTACATCACTACCGCTACCACTAGCACAGCACAGGTTTATTTTATCGCACTGAAACCTCACTGATGCAGGTTCCCAGGATAAAACCTCAAGGGGTACTTTAAGGAGCATCATCAATAAGTCATTGGCAAATATTCCACTTTCTCTGCTTTCTAAAATGTTGCCGCAGTCAAATATGGGTGAATCCCAGAGCTCCTCCACTGTAACGATGGAAAACCCCTATTTTTGTTTTATTGTGTAAGGAGCTTGGAATAGGGAAATGGAACTCACTCATTTACTCAAGCATGCTTAGCAGTTTGAAGTTTTTCCAGCAGGGGGAGGTAATACCATGTAAGTAATAAGCAGAATCTCACAAACATGTTTGCAACTTTCAAAATAGTTAATTACCAAAATGTAAGGACTTACTCAATATTACATTATTTGATATGGATTTTTTTATAAACCCCTTATCACAGCCTTCTATAGAAGAATAGAATAGCTCAGCCAGTTTACACTGATTTCACTTTAGATTGCCTTACTACATAATAAGACTGGGGTTTTAAGTGGATAAGTCAACTAATGCATATAAAATGCATATAAAATGTATATAAGCTTAATATGTTGGTATTTAAAATAGCAAATTACAAGCAAAGGTAGCATAGAAACTATGTAAGGTCTAAACGATAATCAATAATGCTGATTCATTAAAAAGAATACATCATATTAATTATTTTTAGACATCGCTCAGCGTGTACGCATGCCCACAGAGATACTGAGTGTCTGTATGTGTGTGAATGTGACATGGAAATAAGAGACAGAGGGAGTGTTACCTGTGTGTGTAGGTGTATGCTGAGGTAGTGGCACAGTTGTTCAGGGCTGTTGTGGGTAAAAATGTGTGAAACGTACCTTGATCTTGCCTTTTCTTACTGAAAGAGTGCCACTCTCGCACAACTCTGGGAGCCCCCCTCGAGCTTTCGCTTCACACAGCGCCGACAGCACACGAGAAGCTGCTATGTTTCAATGAACTACCAAAAAAGAATCCGTCTGACGGAGAGAAGAGGAAAAGTCCTCTCCACCTGGAAGCAGATTTAAAAAAAAAAATAACAATAATAATAAAAAAAAATGAAGCAAGCTAAAATAATACCACACATTCACTTTTGGTCTGCTTTGTGGCCTTTAACACAACTGATCGACTCAAGGGCTGTAAAATCTACCGGAGATATTATATCTCTGTTTTTAGACTTCATAATTCAAAATCCATCAAATATACAGACATGATCCACATATCAGATCAATCAGCAGGATCCACCCTCTCTTGCCCACATGGTTTCACTGACATGCACAAAAGTGACCAAGTGGGATCAGGGGTCGGATTCACGAAAGTGTCTTAAGAAAGAAAATCGTAAATATGTGTTTTTTTCCTAAGTTACAAGAAATTGTTATCAATTCAAATAACTTCTTCAGAACGATTTTAAGAACAAGTGGGATTCTTGAAAGTATTATGTCTTATTTTTTTTTTTTCTTAACCTTACGACAGCGTCACCTGTCTTTTGGCTGTAAGAGTTAAAAAGGTCTAAATTTATCACGGACACTGCATCTGCCTCTCTTGCCCATCGGCCTTGGTCACCCTACAATTATCATATTTTCTAATAAGATTTTTTTTTCTGCTGCCTGTTTCACAAGAACTCCAGTTCTTGTTTGCTAAATATTTTAAATGCTTGGTTTGATGTTTTTTCTCCATTTTGCTCCTCTGAGCAGGTTAAACTAAATAATGTAAATAAAAGTTAATAAAAACACAAATGTATCTTGTGTTAATTATGGTACTTGGTAAAATGTAATGTAGCCAACATAAGAAAATAATGAAGATTATCTTTAGAATTTTAAGAATTGCATTTAAGAACATCTTATGAACTTCTTAGTGTTAGTCTTAAGAACCTAAGTTTTTTTCATAAGAAAGCTTTTGTGAATCTGGCCCCAGGTTACAGAATTGATCCTAGAGAGCTGAAGCATGTGCTGAACATCTGCTGTCAGCTCGTTGTGGTTGTCTTAGTTACAGATAGACAGAGATCTAGCTGGAGAGCTGTGAGCTCTGACCTACTCCTGCTCAGTACAGAGAATCAGTGCATCAGACTCATTAATTTCTTAAGCATCAGAGCAAAAAAGGGTCAAATGGCAGAAGGGGTAAATTGCGGTTTGGGGGGGGGTTATGTTTGGGGGAGGTCACTGTGCTTGTAGTGGGATAGTCTAGACAAAATACAGGGCTAAATTTGGTTTCCAGTCCAACCCTGGCTTACACAAATTACTTACACTAATAAAGTCATATTATTTCAACTTTGTTCCAACATCAGGCCTAACATTATATAACAATGGCCCATTGCAAGTTTAATGGGCACGAATATCCACTGGGCTTTTTCCAACTAGTGATCATGAAGCCACCTTCGTCTATCTTCTTTCCTAAGAGGTTGATGCTAATGGCCTTCCTACTTGGCTGTTGACCACCACAAACTGTACATTTACAAGAAACACCTCAGAGACATTTGATGGCTTAAAAGCTAAATACACTTTTCATTTCCCAGTTTTAGCCATGATTTCAAAATATGGTAACTTTGTGAAAAAAACGGTGGATAAAGTTGACTCACTCAATCTCATTAGCAAGTTAGCTTAGTAAGTAATCTTAGAGCTTGGTTGGATTTTTATGGTTGCATTTCCCAGCATAGCCTCACCAGATTTCATTGGGTTTAAGCTTCACTTAATGAACTTTTCTCATTAAAACATCCATCCTTTGTTGTTGTTTCCTCTTTTAAGTGAACAGACAAGATAAACATATCAGAAACTATTGCAGAACATCAGTGTCGTTCATGCGTCTATGTGAGCAGTTCTTTTTGACTCCCGCTGCATTTACATGAAATATAAAAGATAAATGAAAACAATGTGCCCTTCATATGAACTCTGGCTATGCAATTAATTGTGAAAATGATCACAAGATCACTTGATGAATAACCTAATGGATAGTGACAGCCTTAGTCTGTATTCATTGTAAGGTTGGCTTTATACTGATGTCCTCCACTTGTTTGCTGTTACCAAAGCTATAAAAAACCATTCCTAGCACACAGTAGGTGTTCCATCACTATGAAAGAGAATATATTCAGGTATCGTCATGTCCTGACACTATTTGTCTTGACACACGTCAGTCTTCCCTGCGTGCACACGTTGTAGCCTTTGATCTGCCCGGCATGGTGCTGCTCTAATGTCCTCTCATTGCAGTGTTAGTGGAAACCCCAAAAGATTGTAAATCATTGCATCAGAATCACTTGTCTCTTCAGTTTAATCAGCAATAATGAAAGATACCTGGAGTTGAACTGCTTTAAAACATTGGTTTGGTGAAAAATGATTGTACCAATTTTTCTTTTTGCCCCAGATATTAAACACTCAAGATATATTTAGTGTCTAACATTTAATTCTTCAGTTCATCAGTAGAGCTCTGAGGCTGTTGGAGCTAAATGTAGTGAATAGATCACCCCCTGCTGTCTAAGTTCAAAACACTACCAACCAGTAGATGAACTGGAGGTGATTTTAGGTTGTAAGGCATGCAATGTCGTCCTCATATTCAGTTATATTTGATACTATGGTAATTGTCTATGTATGTAACTGACAATCAATGCAGTTTTATATGCAATATATAAGCAAGAAGAGTCTGGACTCTGGGGTGGCCAATCTATTGTTCTGAGAACACCAGCAGCTTCTTTGTCTTGCTTGCAAATTGTCTTCTGTTTTTGTCTACTTCCTTTTCTCAGTAAGAGCTTCTTGACAGCTACATCTCTTTTCAAAGCTGTTGCCTTCTCACAGTGGAAGGATGGACACAAACACTTGTGGAAATAAGTTGTACTTGATGCTTGTTTTGACTGGAGATGAAATGATACATTGTGGTATCTGACTTTTGCACTGTATTGTATATTTTAATTTTCTCGTTATTTGGCTCACAAAATATTGTGCTGTTATATATGTATTTGTGGATTTTGTGCTTGTGTGGACACAACATGACCGTTCCAGTTTACAGTTTGAGTAGTTCTAACATGCCATTGCTTATTAGCTACATTTGCCTTGTAGCTCCAGTGCAAAACCACAGACACAAACTTCAGACATTAGATTATACTATTTGGCCAAAAATAAGTGGACAGCCACTCCAGCGGCCTGCACAGAGTCTTAATGTCAACCCCACTGAACATATTTGGGATGAATTGGTGCGTAGATTGCGACCCCTGACTTTGGAATGGGATGTCTAACAAGCTCATAAAGGTGTGATGGTTAGGTGTCCACATATTTTTGGCCATATAGTGTATCTGTCAGCAAAAACATCCAGACTTAAACTCTTTTAACTCCTTGAAATCTCATATTTATTGCACACTAAAACGTATTAAATTATTTAGTAACTGAAGGGACTTCGATGCAAAAAATATATATATATACATAAGTGTGTAAAACTACTTTGGGCCTTCTGGCCATTTTAGGAGTTAAGTAATCTCAAACAGACCTGCTTATGTGGTTTCAGGCACTTGTTATCTATAAAGCTGGAAACAAAGTATAAGTCGCTTTATAGATGACAGTATGTCTTTATAGATAGCAATGTAGCTACATTAGCCTCAGAGTTACAGTGCAACACTTAAGAAGCAAACTTCAACACCAGATATATCTTGGCTGATTGACTATATTAGAGGTAAATGTAGAAAACTGAGTAAACATTTAGTTTTCACTGAACTATTGTGTTAAAGGTAGCTGTGATCAGCCTTCAGCAGCTTGATATTAATGGGGCGAATGAACTATTAAAGATTAGTCGTGAGTCAGATTCATGCTGGTAGAGCTATTTGTCTCATCTGTGCTTTCCAGCTCTCACTGAGAATTTATTTCAGCACATTAAGCTTCAGCTTCAGCCCGAGTCCCTTCGTACGATGGTCTGTATCCACTTTCACATGTTGTCAGTTTAGGATATGTCTGTGAAATTGATTTTTGCTTAAGAAGTGGATAAAGAAACAGACAAATAGACCTGTTTACCTTGAGCGGATTTGTTTGCCTGCAGTTAACTCTTTAAATGGTTGGAAGCTGCCAGTGAGTCCAGGATTCTATTCTTCATTTTTATTTATTTATTTATTTATTTATTTATTTATTTATTTATTTTTTAGTGGTGCATGACTCAGTGATTTGGCACTGCTTTTCATAGAGCTGCTCAGTGATAAGCCTTGGGATGCAATAAGCCTGGGAATGCAAGGAATTAACAGTTTGAAATGGTTTTGTTTTTCTAGTCCAATGCCCACTCCAAATGTGTAATGTTCTAGATTCAAGAACAAATAATAATGTTAAAAACAGAGGAAATTCTAATGATGCGGAAATGATTCAGTTTGCTGGACGAATGAATAAAAATCTAGTCATTTATTGGTGTTAACTTCACGCAAAAGCTTCAAACCACATGCCATGATAAGCTAATCCAAATTTTACATATAATATATTCTCCTTGCTAACGAAACATATTGTTAGTAAATGGCTAACGACACTTTATTTTTTCTGTTGCCATAAAGTTTCTTTGCAGCTTGAGATGCACTTGAGTTTTAGCCTAAAACTTGCGTGGTGGTGGTGTGTTAGTGTGTGTTGCGCTGGTCTGAGTGGATCAGACACAGCAGTGCTGCTGGAGTTTTTAAACACCTCAGTGTCACTGCTGGACTGAAAATAGTCCACCAACCAAAAATATCCAGCCAACAGCGTCCTGTGGGCAGCATCCTTTGACAGACTAGAGGATGACCAACACAAACTGTGCAGCAGATGAGCTGTCATCTCTGACTTTACATCTACAAGGTGGACCAACAGGTAGGAGTGTGCGATACAGTGGACAGTGAGTGGACACAGTGTTTAAAAACTTCAGCAGCACTGCTGTGTCTGATCCACTCAGACTAGCACAACACACACTAACACTCCACCACCATGTCAGTGTCACTGCAGTGCTGAGAATGATCCACCACCCGAACAATACCTGCTCTGTGGTGGTCCTGTGGGGGTCCTGACTATTGAAGAACAGATGGACTACAGTCTGTAGTTGTAGAACTACAACATACTCTTATATGATCAGTGAAGCTGATAAAAAGGACAATGTGCTGCGAGTGTATGTTTATTGATCACAGGGTCAATTCATAGAAATAAATATATACATAGTTGCCATGTGGGCGAAGCTTCGTATCTCGACTGCTGCCCTTTAGCTTGTGTCAAATTTGCTTGATGAATGGACCAATAGAAATGGCCCAAAGTTGCTTTGATTCAATAGCTTCTCCATTAACTTCCATTAGATGTTAAGGACGTTTTTTGCCTTCTTTTGTAAAATGTCTTTTTGGAGATCTCTGTCTAATATAGCTATTAACTGTTGGAAAGAGGGCATAAAAGCTAACTTGCTGTAACTTCTACTGGCTTAGTTTGGCTGTTGGCTGCATTAAAACACAATTTAAAAGTGGTATTACTTCCTTTTGGATATTTCTGCCATCATTACAAAAATAGTGCCTTTTTGATAGAAGGAGTCATGAAAATGTAGGCAGTCATTGATGACAGTAAGTCAAATAAACCAATTAGGGGCTTTTATTTGCATTAATTGTTTCAGAGGGAAGTCAGCAGGGTTTGTCTTAAACTGACATAGCGCAACTCCGTCCTCTGTTTAAGAGTAGCAGTTCACGGTGGTCTTTTTCCCAAACGCAAAACATCAGGGAACATATGCCACAGAACACTTTTATCCAACGCCTCAGCTTCCTGTATTGCACTGGAGGCAAATAAAAAGCAACCACTTTCTGAAACATGCATCTGAAATAAATACATATTACTCAAAGTTGACAGGAACAAAATTGTGGGTGTAACACTAATGTAAAATAGCATTTTATATATATATATTATATATATATATATATATATACTTTACAGCCTCTCTGGCATTTGACTGGCATGTTTTCTTTCTTTCGTGTGCAGGTGATAGAGATTCTCAGTGCTACGGACAGAGACATGCCTCATGTAGGACACAGATTCTTCTTCAAATCTCCACGAGACATCAGGAACAGGAACTTCACCATCAGGGACTATGGAAGCAAGTATTACTTTTTGCTAATATGCCATTAAAAATGGAATCTACATGTCATTTGTTATGCTCAGCCCTGTGTTGTGCCTCACTGTGTGTTCGGTCTGAAACATGCAAAACAAACTTCGGACTGAACAAACTTTGGACTGACAAGTTTGTACAGCAAAAGTTGTTTTTCCTCAGGGACATGGGGAAAAATAGCTTTCAGATAAATAGATCCTTTGGAATGCTGCCCTGATCCCTTTGCTTTCTTACAGCCAGGAACAGTACAACATTCAATCATATCCCCATCTACGTTAGTTTTATATATATATATATATATATATATATATATATATATATATATATATATATATATATATATATACCGATCAGGCATAACATTATCACTGCCTCCTTGTTTCTAAGCTCATTGTCCATTTTGTCCAATATAGGTGCACTTTGTAGTTTACAATTACAGACTGTAGTCCATCTGTTTCTCTGCATACTTTGTTAGCTCCCTTTTACTGTGCTTCAGTGGTCAGGACCCCCATGGACCCCCATGGACCCTCACAGAGCAGGTACTGCTGCAGTAACACTGATGTGGTGGTGGTGTGTTAGTGTGTGTTGCGCTGGTCTGAGTGGATCAGACACAGCAGTGCTGCTGGAGTTTTTAAAACACCTCAGTGTCACTGCTGGACTGAGAATAGTCCACCAACCAAAAATATCCAGCCAACAGTGTCCTGTGACCACTGATGAAGGACTAGAGGATGGTCAACACAAACTGTGCAGCAGCAGATGAGCTATCGTCTCTGAATATATATATATATATATATATATATATATATATATATATATATATATATATTCTTTTTTTTTTGACATTTCATTCAAAATATTAGCAGAAAGAGTCAGAAAAGGCTAAATCCTATCATGAACTCAAATGAAGTACCAACAGAAATAAAATCGAGTCTACAAAATTGGTGCCACTTTGCACTTTGCAATTTTCAAAATTTCATCTTTTTGTTTTTATTCACAATATGAAAGATATGTCAATCCTCTAAAAACATATTTTCCCACCTCAGGCCTGAAATCCCTACTAATATTATCCTTGTGTTACATGAAATAAATCTTGGTTTCTATTTGTTAAATAGCCTTTCTTGAAAACGATCATTAGAATGTATGTAATATTATCTTTTTTTTTTGTTTGTTTGTTTTTTTTCAGATTCTCAATCTTGAAATATGAATTTGACATGTCAATGGCTTCAGTTTTTGTACAAAAATACTAATTCACTTTGAAATTTCAAAAAAAGTTACATTTATTTGATTAGTTCACAAATCAAGAATGTTATTTAACATTATTTTATGGTACATTTCACTCCCTTTCCATCATTTTTAACAAAATGATCCTGCGATGGGGGTGACTGATGTGATGGGTGGTTTACTGTGACAGAGTGTTATGGAATCTCTCTATATGATCTATTGGTTTAAGTCTTCATCTACGATTAGAAACTCCTGATAATTCTGGATATAAATGGAGGCACAACTTAATGATACAAGATCCAAAATATATATATCAAAATTAGGCTTTATTAATACAAAAGCATGCTAGAAAAAAAAAAAATAATGCAAATATATGTGTCTTGTACTAAATTAAATAGATACTCAACATTCAAAATGTGAATAAAAAAGATGAAAATTTTTTGATGCAAATATGATGTTGGTCGGTATGGACATGTGAAGACAGCCAGGGACAAATGATCAAAAATAGTGAAGCTACTCTTTAAGAATAATATTTTCTCATATATCATGTTAACAAGAACACTTGAATTAACAGCTTTAAGCTTAAGAAACACACCTTGTCACATTTTTCAAACATTGCGGATACAAAAGGCCACCCCAGTTCCCTAACCTAAACCCCATTAGATCAGATTTGTGTTAATATTTTGAATGAAAGATCAAAAGGATAAGCAATAAAGAATGTTTTTACAGCCTGTTTTGCTCATGTTCACCATGGACGCCAATATTTGTGGAGGGCACTCTGTAAAAGCATTCTTTTATCATGGAACATTAGTGCTATGAAAGGCAGTCACGTCCCATGGTGTTGCGCCTGATCCGTCTGTACAGCTGCTCACAGCTTTCTTCGCAGTGGTGGCACCCTGAGCCCCAGAATTTCCCGCGTTTCAGAGTATCAGCTGCTCTGATGTAGAGCGACAGGGTGACTCAGGGTGGCACGGGGCAGGCAAACGCAAGGTGCACCAACGCCTCCCGCCCTGTCAGGAGAGATCGGCCGCCAGCCTGGGCGGAAATAACTCCAAACGACGGGGTCACTGACCTCACAGCCTAAGACTGGCATGTCTCCACACGTCGAGCTGGGCCTGAAAACCCCAGCTTCAAGACCCTAGCCCCCCGAGGCAGCCCAATGCGGCTTTTCCAAAGTACTTTAGGTGTCCTCCAGCTCCTCAGTGTTTTATGCTATGCTCAATGAACAGCCATTTATGCATATATCAGTTCATTAGTGACCACCTGGAACACTACAGTAAAAAAGTATAGAATATACTGTTTTCTTCAGTAGGTAACCCTTACGGCCTTGTATGATAATTCTTGGAACAATAGGTGTCACAATTTTTAGTTCGGTTTTATTCAGTAGAATCATCGTGATTGTTGTATTTAAACTTGACAAGTATTGCAGTAATACTAAAACAAAAGGGCTAAATTCTTTAAATTATGCATTGCTGTATTTCTCCATTGAACTAAAGTAGATAGAGCTGACTGAGCTCTTCCAATGATTAGCCCTTAAAGCTTTGACAGTGTAATCAACCAATCATGATTTATAATTGGTAGAACCAATTTTGGAATTAAAAAAAAATATATATACTCTAGACCTTCTGTAAGTCCAAGATACATCACAGACAAGTCTAACCAGGTGTCATTTAGTTGTTTTGAATGGAAAACAGCAGCAGTAGCGTTGCCAGGACTTCTTACTGAAAGAGTCACTGTAAAACTGCTGCATACAATATATAACATGTCTACTGTATGTATATATATAAATATATATATAAATATATATATATATATATATATATATATATATATATATATATATATATATATATACATGTAGAATGTATTTCACAAGCTTCAAATGTCCATGTTTAATCGCGAACAGCCAAAAAAAGTTCATCTGTGTCAGTATTAGATTAGCGCTAACATGCTATGGGAAAATAGAGGTGCTAACAGAAAGTAGCATTATTGTAGTTTTTTTTTTTTCTTCCCAGTTTTTCAGAGTTTTGACATTTATAGCTTAAAACTGAAGGCCTATCTCTAGTAGTCGTAGTTCACCCCCGCTATTTAGATTCATTTTTTGTCAGGTTATCCACCTTGAAATTTGAATATCAGTTTTGAAATCTGATAAATTCTAGAGATTAATTTTATTATAACTTCATTCTCAATGTTATACAACTTTCTCTGTCATTATAGAATCATTGACAGCTCCATTTATCCAGACTTAGATTAAAATTTATCGTTTTTCCCGCTTCTTTCTCATTATATACAAACCTGTGTCGAGGCATTAGAATCACTTTAAACATTTATTTGCAATCTTATTGTTTGCATATTATCAAAAAAATGCATTTCAAACTTTGAAACACTATATGTAACATATAATGACCTACTGACTGCCATGATAGCTTTAAACTATCCGAACATGTCTTTGATGGTGGATGGATGGGGTCCCAGACAGGGATTAAGCCTAGCTCTAGATTAAATTTTACTTGCAATTTCCATTCAGATTGCTACGTAAGCTAGAAATCTAGAAAACTGACCCACACTGTTTTGTTATAATGCGATATTTGTCACGTACTTGATAAAATAGATGAGTAGGAGGGGGGCTGAGGTATCACTAGCAACCTAAGGTATGAGATTAAAGGTTAACAGGATTTCCCAGCTGCTCCAGATGGCACTGAAGGCCTGAGAAACATTCGGAAATATCAGTAGACAGCCTAAAAAAAGCTGAACTCCTGCCAGAACTAACAACTATGACTCAACAGTTCACCAATCTGTGGCCTGTACTGAGGACAGTAGCCACTCGAGCAAGTATCTTCATGCTGAGATAAAACCGTCCCTGCTGTTGCCTGCAGGAATGTAAATTGGAGTTTTATTTAGAATCCCTATTCTGCATCATGGTCCTCCTAGCAGTGCTCTGTTTGAAGCTTGTAATTCCATTATCTAGAACCACCTTCACTGAATCAATGTTTCTGCCACGTTTTAAAATTAAGTCATTTATGAGTCGTGTGAGTGGCTCGAAAAGCCCTTAGTCTTTATAATTTCACCAGAGACCAAGGTGATGTTGATCCTGAGGAGACAATATTGCGTTGTTATGTGTCCCACCTGGCTGCACTGATGTGCAACTTTTAGGTGGGCCTTATTATAGGTTCGATATACTGTGTTGCATTCACTCTTGAGTCCATACTGTCCATAAAAGCTGTAAAAAAAAGCTCGTTTTTAATTTATCATGATTGTGATGTCACAACCATGTGCACATTGGTTGCCGATTCATCCTCCAGCAGTTCAGTTCTGCCCGTCTCTGTTGAAGTGAAGAGTTTTGTTACTGCAGTCGGTCTGTAGCAGAGGTTTTATAGTGGAAGTTGTGAGGATGATTAAATGTTGTGCTGTTCCTGGCTGTCAGGAAGCAAATGCATCAGTGCAAAACCAGTTCAAGCCACAGTGGTACCATATTTCAAGAAAAAAAATAAAAAAATTGTGGTTTTAGCCATGTTTGTCCACTATTAATTGTTCCTCTTCTTACATATTAAAGTACTGTCTGTAAAACCTTTTTAAGCACACACAGACTGCCAACAGGCCCCTAATATGATTTTATTTGCAGAAATGCATTGTTAGTTCTTATTTAGTTGTTTAGTTGTTTTTTGTTTGTTTGTTTGTTTGTTTGTTTGTTTAATGTGGTGCATTCAGTATTTTGCATGCCCCCAAATTTATGACACTTTCCGAATCTGTGGGCTGATATCAAAGACTTACTATGGCTTTGGATCACAAAAGTGGTGCCATTCAATTGTCTTTGATATAGTATGACCACCACTGACTGGAATTGTAATCCGAAATTTTCGAAAGTTGTGACCGAAGTATATTCTACAGCAACTGTTTTCTTGAGATCACAGGATCATTAACTTGTTATCTCAAGAACTACTCCATTATGTTAAGTTGACAAGATAATTAACTCATTATCTCAAGATATCAACTTGAACTATAACGGTTTTTGGTATAAAAACACAAACTATATAAATAAAAAAAAACTTTATTATTTACACTGATCAGGCATAACATTAGGTACTATTTGGGTGGTGGATCATTCTCACGTCAGTGTTACTGCAGTGCTGAGAATGATCCACCACCCAAATAGTACCTGCTCTGTGAGGGTCCATGGGGGTCCTGACCACTGAAGAACAGGGTAAAAGGGGGCTAACAAAGTATGCAGAGAAACAGATGGACTACAGTCTGTAACTGTAGAACTACAAAGTGCACCTATATAGTAAGTGGAGCTGATAAAATGGACAATGAGTGTAGAAACAAGGATTCATGGTCATAATGTTATACCTGATCGATGTATTCATTTTTTTTTCTTTATTAAACGAACAGCAGAAGATAGTCTTTCAGTCCTCATTAACTTTTAGTTATATTTACTGTGTAGTGGGTTTTGTTTCTTCCTTCATTCCTTTTTTTAGGCTTTGGAATTTTGTAGATTTTTTATTAGTTTTTAAAATTAATTTAATACATTTTTAATGACATTTTTTTATATTACATTTAAAAATATATATTTGAATGAGCTAAATTGCAAATTTTATTCATTTTTTAATTATTTGTTTGTTTATTTATTTATTTATTTTGACTTTTTTTCTTTCTTGCTTTTCTTTTCTTCTCTTTTCTTTTCTTTTCTGTGTCTTTTATTACATTTTATTATAAATTTTATTATAAATTATACCACTTTTAAACTTCATTATTATAAATAACTATGTGCTGAACTGCAGATAACACGGCGGGGGTCGTGACCAGGAAAGCAGGCTTCTGGCGGAGAGAGAAGAGCATGTACCTGGTTCCGGTGGTGGTGGAGGACAGTGGCTACCCCATCCAGAGCAGCACAGGAACGCTGAGTGTGCGTGTGTGTGCCTGTGATGATGGCGGATCCGTGCTGTCCTGCAGCGCGGAGGCCGTTTTTCTGGCCATGGGCCTCAGCACCGGAGCCCTGGTGGCCATTCTGCTCTGCATGCTCATTCTGCTGGGTAAGCAGCGCCAGCACATTAGCCTGATGTGGAACAGTGTGAAAATGTGACAGATTCAGAGTGACACACACTGCAATGCTCTCAACAGTGAGAGAGAGGGGGGGACGAGAAAGAGACAGTAGCGTGAGAGATAAAGAGAAAGAAGAGAGAAAGAAAGGGAGACAGAAAAGGGAAAAGCTGTTACGATGTGTGTCAAAATGTACTTGTTGTTATGAATATTAGTGATGCTTATCAACCTCCACATATGGCAAAGCACGTTCTGTTTTTAACCACTAGAGGGCAATGCTGTTAAAATAATGAGTTGAAGTGATAATGGCTATAAAACTGGAACAGAACACGGAAAAAAAATATAACGCCTTCTTAATTACAGTCACGGGTTTATTTAGCCAATTTTTCACGCTGCTTCCTCCTTTTAAAACCAGGGTATTTAGGTCTAATTTATTGGCCTTGCTAGAGCTATCTCTCCTTCTTCCCCCCTTCCCTCTCAATCCTTTCTCTCTTCTCTGTCCCTCTCTCTCTCTCTCTCTCTCTCTCTCTCTCTCTCTCTCTCTCTCTCCTCTCATTCCTCTCTCTTCCTTTTTTTCAGTATGTCTTCTCAATCTTCTCTCTCTGTCTCTCTCTCGCTGTCTCCACTCAACATTTTCTCTCTTTCTCTTTCTTTTCCTCTGTCCTTTCTCTCTCTCTATCTCTCTGTCTCTTTCTATTTCTTTTGGCTTCCCTCTGCATCATCTGCCTCTCTTTCTCTCTCTTACCCTCCTTCTCTGTTTCTCAGTCTCTCTGTCTTTCCTTTTCTATCTCCTCCTCAATCTTCTCTCTCTCTCTCTCTCTCTCTCTCTCTTTTCCTCTGTCTTGCTCCTTACTCACTCACTCCATCTTTCTGTCTTCCCTCTAAATCTTCTGCCTCTCTTTCTCTCCTTTTCTTTCTATTTTTTTCTCCCTGTGTCTCTCTTTCCCCTTCTATCTCTTTCTCAATCTTTACTTTTTTCTCTCGCTCTCTTTTTTCTGTCCTCCTCTTCTCTCTTTCTATCTCTTTCTCTCTCTCTCCCTTTTTTCTGTCTTCTCAATCTTTTCTCTTTTATTCTCACTCAATGTCTCTACTCAACATTTTCCTCTGTTTTTCTTTCCTCTCACTTGTCTGCCTCTCTCTTTCTCTCTCTCCCTCCCTCTCTCTTTTTTGTCTTCCCCTCTCAATCTCTCTCTAACTCTTTCTTTCTCTCTCTTGCTTCTTACTCACTCACTTTTTCTTTCCATATTCCCTCTTAATCTTCTGCCTTTCTCTTTCTCTCTCCATTTCCCTATTTTTTTCTTATTCTATCTCTTTTTTCTGTTCCCCCCTCTCTTTCTGTCTTTGTCTTCTTATTTTTTTCCCATTCTCTCTCTCTCTCTCTCTCTCTCTCTCTCTCTCTCTCTCTCTCTCTCTCTCTCTCGCTTTTCTGTCCTTCACCTCAATCTTCTCTCTCTTTCTCTCTGTCACTCTCTCTCTTCCTTCTCAATCTTTTCACTCACTCACTCACTCACTCACTCACTCAGGCACTCTCTTTGTGTCTTCCTTTTCAATTTTCCACCTCTCTCTCCTTTTCTGTCACATTCTCTTTCTCTGTATTTTCTTTCCCCCTCTTCCTTTCTCCTTCTATCCTTCCATCAGTCTCTAGTTCTGTTTTCCTCCCAATCTTTTCTCATATTATATCTTTTTTAGTCCTTTTCTTTTTTTGCATCTTTCTCTCTCTCTCTCTCTCTCTCTCTCTCTCTCTCTCTCTCTCTAACCACATTTCCATCCGGTGTGTTGCAGTGATGGTGGTGCTGTACGTGGCTCTGAAGCGGCACAAGAAGAAGGACGCACTGATGTCCTCCAAGGAGGACGTGCGAGACAACGTCATCCACTATGATGACGAGGGCGGAGGGGAGGAGGACACGAACGCCTTCGACATCGGCACTCTACGCAACCCCAAAGCCTTGCAGGAGACGCCGCCGAGGCGGGACGTCCAGCTCGAGGCCGAACTGGACCTGGACTCCGAAGACAACGAGGACATCCGGGCTTATATCCAGCAGCGGCTGCAGGAGAACCACACCAGCACCTCAGCACCGCCATACGACTCCTTGGCCACATACGCCTACGAAGGCGAAGGGTCAGTAGCCGAATCTTTGAGCTCCATCGAATCCTGGGTGCTGGATGCTGAAGAAGATTACAGGTCCATTCAGGACTGGGGGCCACGTTTTAAGACCCTGGCTGGAATCTTTAGCCAGCGGGAGTCGACCCAGGGTGCAGAAAAACGGCCGGAAAATAAAGGCAGCAATCCTCGGGCAGAGGGATCAGAAGAGCAGCCGGACTGATGCGATTTTGTTTATCACGCAAGCTCTGTGAAAACAGCTGGAACGTTATCGATTTGGGGCGTAACGCTCCAAACCAAGACTTGCTAGGGCAGAAGGGAAGTGGTGCATTTTTTTCTTTTCGTTTTTTTTTTCTACATGCCCCATTTCTGTTTCGAACTCATTTCAGTACTTTTTAGTTGAAAGTTGCACTGACAGACAAATCCTTCCAATTGCATTTTAAGTTCGGCTTTATGTTTGTACTTGTCAGAATCTGAGTATCGAAAAAATCCCTTTTTGGGGATTCGAAGACACCCCTTTGATATGAAAAAGTGCCTCAAAAACTGTTTCTCGTTTCTTCTCCCTCAGATACAGACACGCTCACTCCTAGACGCCGGGGAACTTCATACTGTAGCTGAAATTTCAGACGTTTCGTTGCAGGAAAAAAATAATGGACCAAATGGATGAACAAATAAATAAATAAAGTTCAAAGCCCTCCATCCCTCCCTGTAATTTTCCAGGCAGATTGCTGATGTCTTGTTAAGAAGTCGTCCGAAGGGAGCGTGAGAGCATTTCTCGCCTGCTGTTCTACCACGTGGGCCGTTTCTACAAACTTGTGTCAGTGGTGAACTGCGACAGAGCATTTTTTGGGTAATAAAGTTGTTTGAGATAAGACGTCCGTGACTTTGCGGTTTATTTTCCTGCCCCAGTGTCCAAAAACACATTTCTCTGTCTCAGTGTTGTGAATGAGGTTTGAGTTCAAATCCCTTTTGTATCACATTGCTGTGGACAAGCAGTGGCTCATAAGGCCCTGATATTAAAGGGCACCAATTTCTCAAAATTTTGGGACGGTTGTTGAATTCTAAAGAAGGTCTTTCAGAGTAGTTTGACATGAAATGGTTCATTGTTGAAGTGGTGGTGATGGGAACCAGAGGTCACGATATCTACAATGAGAATGCAAAAATTAAAAGCACAAACCTCCTTAGATGTTATAGTTTTCTTTTTGTACTATTTTGCTTCACAACATCTTGCATGTACCACAAATGGATTTATACATACCTAAAACTACTAAAAACAATATATCAAACATCATTCTGAATGTCTGTAACCACTTTGTGCTAAAACTTTCTTTGAAGTGGCTTTTAGAGGCACTGAACTCTTTAGACGTCTGGTTCCCATCATCATCTCAGTAAACAATTCTCAGTAAACAAGCAGGTATGTTTTCTTTAGAATGGAAATTTCGCTAGCACTTTATTTGGATGCTCAACTGTACATACATACATCATCTAAACCGCTTATCCTTCTGGGTCGCGGTGGGGTGCTGGAGCCTATCCCAGCTGTCATTGGGCGGAAGGCAGGATACACCCTGGACAGGTCGCCAGTCCATCGCAGGGGCAGACAGACAGACATACACAATCACACACACACCTAGGGGCAATTCAGCATGTCCAATCAGCCTGACTGCATGTTTTTGGACTGTGGGAGGAAACCCACGCAGACACGGGGAGAACAGGCAAACTCCACACAGAAATGACCCTGGTCACCCAGCCGGGAATCGAACCCAGGCCATTCTTGCTGTGAGGTGACAGCGCTACCCACTGCGCCGCCGTGCCGCCCGTGCTCAACTGTACATGCTTTGTTAATGCTCAGTCTGTCTTTAAGTAACATTAAATTAAGTTTCCATTAAATGCAACTGAACTTTAGATTCAGAGTTTATTAAATCTCTTCCTAACTCTAAACCTAAACCTAACCCTAACCTCACGGCAAAACCCACACTTACTCCTGACCCTACCTTTAACCATAAAGTTGTTGATATCTGTTGAATATCACCAGAAAGTTTGTTATTCATTGAAATATCTGTAGAGCATCTATAGAGGACCATCCAAATAAAGTGTGCCCGAAATGTCATATGAAACCTCTGTGAAAGACTTTGTTTGCATCTTAACAATTTAAAACATAATTCGCGAAATCTATTCTAGTATTCTGGCAAAATCCAGCATTTCATTTGCAAAGTTACACACTGAAGTAATGGATCAGATAGTCTAGACTGGGCAATATTAGGTCAGGGATATTAACACAAGTAAATACAACTCTTAAGTTTGCTACTGTTACATACAACTTAGCACAACTTGGCATTTTTGTTATCCTCAACTTTGGGGAATATATGTTTATTGTGCCCGTAGACCTTTATTTTACTATGCACACAGGGAAAGTGCTCTTAGGGAGTTCCTCCTTTTGAGTCTTGGTTTCTCTCTGTGGTTCTTCCTCAGGTGACACTTTGAGTGGCCCTTTTCAGATTAAATAAACACTCAGCAGACTCTCAGTAGCATATCAACAACATGTCAGTGATGTAGCAGCAGTGAATGCATTCAGTAGATTATCAAGAGCTTTTTAATAAACTGTGTAAATAGCATTGCTTTGTAATCTGAGTTCAGTTGCTTTTCACTTTATTTGAGGGGTCCAAATTGGTTTAATACAGACCATCTTAACAGCCTCAACAAGCTGTTACAGACACACTGCTGACACTATTCTGTACATGGAGCTGGACTGGATTAGGTTTTGGGTTGAGGTTAAGGTTAGAGTTAGGATTAGGGATGGGGGGGGGGTTAGGATTAGGTTTGGGGTTGAGGTTAAAGTTAGGTTTAGGATTAGGGCCAGGGTGAGGGTTAGGATTAGGTTTTGGGTTGAGGTAACCTTAGGGCTAGGATTAGGACCAGTATTAGAATTACGTTTTGTGTTGAGGTTAAGGTTAGGCTTAGGTTTTGGGGTTAACATTAATTCTACTTTATATAACAAATCAACAATACATCTACTTCATGTAAATAGTGTAAAGAACAGTACATCTTCAAGATATTCACCTCAATTGATTCATTTGCTGCACTACTGCTTCACTGATATATTGTTGTCGTTACTGATACTTCGTTAAGAGTTTATTGATCATCTACAAAAGGCCACTTAAAATAAAGTGTTACTGTTCCTAATGCTCTTTGGAAGTTTCACCTTTTTAGTCTTGATTCTTCTCAGTGGTGGTTCCTCGTGCTCTTATAGAGTTTTTCCTTTTGAGTCCTGGTTCATCTCAGTGTTTCTCTCTCAGGCTCTTGGAGAGTTTTTATTTATTTATTTATTTTTTTTTCTGACACTAACTCTCATAGGA
The DNA here is from genome assembly GCF_904425465.1 of Colossoma macropomum. Classification (NCBI taxonomy): domain Eukaryota; kingdom Metazoa; phylum Chordata; class Actinopteri; order Characiformes; family Serrasalmidae; genus Colossoma; species Colossoma macropomum. The sequence continues at coordinate 2,838,553 of NW_023494807.1, read as the reverse complement.
AGGCTGCACCCACATTTCTGGAAAGCTGCCCTGGGATGTTCATTGTAGACATCTAATTTAATAGAGTTGGGTTATTTGTTCAGTTACATGCACTTAAGTCACATTTTGATGGAGGTCTTTTCAAATGACAACACAAACTCAATTCCAAGGTTGTTTCTAAATGCTTGAACCTTTATTTGAAAGAAAACAGGCACAAATACAAGATATGTAATAATTTACCTGATCAACTTCGTTGTTATTTTGTAAACATATGCTCATTCTGAAACTGATGCCTCCAACACCTTCCAAACAGTTTAGACTAGACAAGACTGGCAAGAAACATTGTAAAATGTTCCAAAACCATCTTAAACTGGTGGTCCAATCATGCTTGGGTTTGAAAGGAGCATCCAGGAAAGGCCTAGCTCTTTACGAGTGAGGATGGGTTGAGATTCACCACTTTGCCAAAAATGCATCGGCAAAAAATCCAGCAGTTTAAAAATAATGTTCTTTAGTGAGCGAATGAGGATCTTAGGGATTTCACACTCTAAGGTGCTTAATGTCATTAACAGATTCAGGGAATCCCAAGAAATGTGTGTGTGCGTGAAAAGTAAGGCCAAAAACCACAACTGAATACCTGTAACCTTCGATCCATCAGATGGCGCTGCATTAAAAACTGGCATGCTCCTGTGATGGACTTCACCACATGAGTTCAGGAATACTTTGCCAAATTCTTGTCAATAAAAACTATATTCAATACAAGTTAAGACTGTACTACACACAGTGGAAGCCCAGACTTCTCTTGGCTTGAGCTCATCTGCAATGGACTGATGCACAATGGAGGGCCGAAGAAGAAAAGCACCTTTCAGCCAGGGTCTGTTATAGGGATAGTAGTGGGTAACTTGTACATCTGAGAATGCACCCTTAACAATGAACACATTTCAGACTTCTCACTTTGAAGCTTTAGCTTTCATCTTAAACCGGGAAAAAGACAGGAATAGAACCTAACTTCAGTTTCTATGCTGACAGATGCTTGATGTACTAAGCAGTTGCACTACAGTCCTATATGGAGATTTTGATGCTTTCTCACTCAGATTGTCTTTGCAAGCCTTATTTGATGTCTACTTGAGTCATCATATCATTGAAGTAACTAACCAACCTCGGGGAGCTGAATACTGTAAACAGTGTACTATTCAAATTAGGTCTCATGTCAGTCCTGGACAGGAAGAGGCACTGGAAGAAAATTTAGACCCCCTTGAGAATGCATGCATTACCTCACCCATTTTCCTTAGCAGAACCTGTCAGAACATGAATACATGTCAACATTTTTCATAATCTTTCATTTTATTTTGTTATGGCTCCATAGGTTTTACTCAGTATGCTAAGCAAGCTGTGGTTAGAAACATGAACAGCATCTGACAAAGTTTGCAACGCTTCTCAAAAGTAGAAGCAAAACTCTAATTGTTTTTTTGAGGACAGATACATTAAAGCCCACCAAAACCTTTACAAACATGTGTTCATCCAGCTGTATATCGTGACATGTAGTCATACACTATTGAAGATATGCTGGTTTTAATTCATACCTTACCCAGGCTGGAAGACAGAGGGTGTCCTTAGAATACAAAGGACGCGGGACCATTTTCTACTTCTCCTTGCTTTCAGGTAAAACTATTACATTTTAGTGATTGAAAACATCTAACAGAAAATTGTGTTGATAATTTTGATTTTTGAGGGATGTTTTTTTTTACACAGCTGTGTTATATCATTTTCATTTGACAACTGCAGTTGCTATTAGCATAAGTTTCAGTATATCTTGTCAACAAACCTTTACCTGTGAAAAACTAGTTGATGTACTGTATTTCTGAAAGCTTGATTTCCATTTGTGGCGTCATTTTCATTTGAATGAAAACACAAATTGTTATTCTTTGTATAGACCATGACTGGAATAAACCACTGGAGCCAGATTTACACAGAGGGGTCCACTAGAGGGGTGACAGAATATAAGATGGCACTGTATCTAAAACTACTCCAAATTTTATTCAATGACTGAAGTCTTTCAACTGATAATCTTTGAATAAGCCTAAACAAAAAAATCACATTGGCAAATGACCTTTCCTCATCACCGCCCTTACAGTGCCCCTGCAATTAGTAAGTGCTGACCAGCTTGAAGCCGCTGTATGAATGCTACTTTGAAAATTTGTGCAACAGCAGGTTTGAGATGTTTCAGAACTTTTGCCCTTGCAGAGCTACGACCACAATTGGGGGAAAATGGGTCAAAATGAATGAAAATGGTTCAGTCATTTGCTCCAGCCTGCTGACCTGCCTGTACAATCCCTCAATTGCTGCAAATGTGTTTGAAATAGATGGGCCGACCCTATTATACAAACAAAGATGAATGAGATGTAGCCGAGAAGGCTGATGATTTGCACCGTTCCATTTGCATTTCAATCCTCATCTGGCTTTCAGGTAATCACCTTGTTTCGCATCTCGGCAAAATAGTGCTCCTCACACACACACACACACACACACACACACACACACACACACACACACACACACACACATACACACACATACACAAGCATACATACATACACCTTTACACCTTTTCCCAATCTTCATTTCCCAGTACAACCTTTTATCTCCCAACATCCATGAACGTTTTTTTTTATTCTTTTAAGGACGATGCCATGCCTTTGGTTTCATAACCCTCTTTAAAGAGCTATCTTCAAATTTAAACTTAAATGTCAAGTGGATTTCAAATGTCAGATGGCGCATCAAGTTTTATTATAATGAGCCGGCTAACTTCTCTCTCATCTCAATAAAACCAGAGATAATTACAAGCTTTTGAAGGATCTCGCCTTGAAGGAAAGGATAATAATACGGTGATGTTCATACCTTTCTAAGTTTAATTTGCTTCAATGTAAAAAAAAAATAAATTAAATAATACTCAGCTTTGCCTGACTTGGGGCAAACTGTGAGAATGAAGATGGGCCCTCCAGAATGCCAAAGCAAAAAATACATCACCTCTGTCTATTGACTCGCTTTTCACATTTAGATGTGAAACAGAGGACATTGTTTTCTCTGGTACACATAAAATACAGGACATTGTTTTCTATGGTACACATAAAATACAGGACACTATGTTCTATGGTACACGTGAAATACAGGACACTGTTTTCTATGGTACACATAAAATATAGGATATTATTTTCTATGGTACACGTGAAATACAGGACATTGTTTTCTATGGTACATGTGAAATAGAGGACATTGTTTTCTATGGTACACATAAAATACAGGACATTATGTTCTATGGTACACATGAAATACAGGACATTGTTTTCTATGGTACACATAAAATACAGGACATTGTTTTCTATGGTACATGTGAAATACAGGACATTGTTTTCTATGGTACACATAAAATACAGGACATTATGTTCTATGGTACATGTGAAATACAGGACACTGTTTTCTATGATAAATGTGAAATACAGGACATTGTTTTCTATAGTACATGTGAAATAGAGGACATTGTTTTCTATGGCACACATAAAATACAGGACATTTGTTCTATGGTACATGTCGAAAATACAGGACATTGTTTTCTGTGGCACATGTGAAATACAGGACATTGTTTTTTATGATAAATGTGAAATACAGGACATTGTTTTCTATAGTACATGTGAAATACAGGACAATTTTTTTATGGTACATGTGAAACAGGACATTGTTTTCTATGGCACACAAGAAATACAGGACATTTTTGATGGTACATTCAAAATACAGGACATTGTTTTCTGTGGTACATGTGAAATACAGGACATTATTTTCTATGGTACCCGTGAAATACAGGACATTGTTTTCTATGTCCAAGCCAGTAAATATTTTGAAATCCTCATGGTGAAGAGTGTCCAGGTCAAAAGTTTGGACCCACTTGATTGCATTAACGTTTTTGATGATCTAAAAGATCTGATCTCGAGGCTTATGCTTGCAGGGATGTGGGAAGTGCAGCCCCATTAGCCCCACCTGATTTCAGGACTTCAACTGCTGAAAAAAATGTAATAAGAATACAGAGATCTGAGGTTTTTAATCATTTGTGTGCAGCAAAGATTCATGCAGGCTTATTTAGACAGGAATTTGTATTTTTCTGTTTTCAAAATCTGCAGTAGGGACAACAGCTGGCCACTTTGGGGGTGTGTCGCTAAACCACACGCAGGTTGAGGTGCAAAGAGAGAAGGTGTGTCCACAGACAGAGGCCTGTTCTGAACCCCAAAGCAGCCTAATACTGTTTTTTTGGAAAAAAAAACAAAAAAAAACAAAAAAAAACAGATTTGAGCAATGAGGCTTGTAATGTGACCATAGCCTAAAACTTTAGCTATGTTAGCATTACTAATAGGGGAATTGCAATTGAACATGTACTATTATAATTGTACTCATTGTGCAGACCCTACTGTATTATTCCCTATGTGTCATTTCATACTTCTATATGTGAAAATTTATATCAAAATGAAAGAAAATGTCCTCTATCAAACTTTATATATCATGTAAAGTTGTGTGTGCCACTTTCATCCAATTATACAGTTTTCCTACTTGATATAAACCGGCCTCTCGCTGAATATGAATGTCGCACTCGTCGAGAAAGAGTTAGCTTGTGGCTAGCCGTGGGATCGGTCAGATGAGGGCAGTGAGAAAAGACAGCAGCTCGAACGCTTTCCCTCATCCGACAAGTGGCCACATCCTCACCATGAATCATCTCTGATGAAACCCAGGGGTGAATTCACCTTAAAGTTCAAAGAGTTTTCTCTTTCATGATGTGAAGCCTGGCTCGTCGGCGCCAGCGAGCAGTCAGTTGCATGCTGCCGCAGAGGCAGTGGGAGTGAAATATCATTCTTTCTGTCCTACTTAAAGCCTAGCTCACATCAATCATGTAAACGCCAGCGAAGTCATAAACAACTTCAAAAGAGAAATCTAACGTATGATTCAGCACAGCAAAAGCACCCATTCCAGTTGAGTCACAATCTGACTGGAGGGTGTCGTTGGCCATTCAGGATCATTTAAACGTTCGGTTGACTTTACAGGTCAAAGATTTAGTGGTAAATTTTAGGCTTACTGGCTTTTATTCTCCTAAGCTTGTGTAATGATATTCACATTAACTACACTGTCCTCAGATTTAATTTTGTCCTTTTATACAGTATCAGAAAATTCAATTTCCGCCTGATTTGAAGGTCCTTTACTTGTTTATGTACCATTCAATATATGAAAAGTTCAAGTCCAAAAAAAACAGCATCCTTCAAAAACAAGCTGACTGTGCTGAGTTATTCTTAACACACAGCATATTCTGAACCCTAAATATGTATTGTCACAAAATCCCATTATTGTCCACTGTCAAGGCATTGCAAGTTTACATTTTAACTCCAGCAGAACCCAATAAATCTGTTCAGCCAATCAGTGCGCAATATTCGTGTCAGGTGGTGCAAAATGCCATGAATTGTTATTAAGGCAGAATTTCAGAGGACTCGCTTCTTCTTACAAAGTGCAGCATGTAGGTCTTAAAATAACGGCTACTGCATTTAAACAGAGCACATTGTGTCTAATATAGAACCACTTTGGATTCAGCCATGTGTGCACAATTCATACTGGACATAAAGTGCAATATTTGGGTATAAATGCCAAAATTCCATATCTCACATAATGCACTATATAGGGAGCAGTGAGCCATTTGAGATTCAGCCTTAGGATTTTCTGAGGTCTGATCTTAGATGTTTAATATTGACCATTAATGGGTTGTTTTTAGTGCCATGTTCAGCACTTTACCTACTTGTTTTATGTTAAATAATGTCAAATAATGTGCTTAAAAGGAAGTTGTATGCATTAAATGGCTTTATTTTACTGAAACATGAAATGACAAGTGGAGTTTCTGCTTTTGCCCAAAAACTAAATTTGAATTCAAATTAAAAATAAAGAAATCAACTTTTCAAGTTTTAGTCTAGTTCAATTTTGTAAGTTACCTGTATTTTGTTGAGTTATTTTTCCTTAATCAAAACAACCTAACAGTAGTTTGATTGATATTACCAGGAATGGGTGATTAAAAAACATCATCTATGAAAATTCATTAAATTGGAGATATCTGTTTTTGCAAATGAGCTCTTCACAGTTTTTCTCAGCCGCTTAGATGCATTTTTTTTGATACATTACACACACACCTGTTTTGATTCCAGAACATTCATATTATTGATGCGATGGATGACCGACTGAGCTGAGGCTGCACCCTTCGAACTGCCTCAGCCACACTTGGACCATGGTTAACAACAATGTCTATGATAGTGGCCCGAATGTCAGGGGAAACATTCTGACGTCAGCTCACTTTAATTATGTCAAAACTAACTACTCTGTATAGAGACTGATCTCCACGACACTAGGGGGCAGCCTGCATTCTGAGTTTTCATGCAATGCATTACACTATCGAAAGCACTGCAGTCACCAAGTTTAAATTATGATGCAGTCAAGAGCCTAGCTAGTAGCACAGTCTCTATTCTGCTAGCAGATAGCAACTTTCAAAAACTATAGAAGAAGTCTAGAAGGCCCACAGCATCCAAGGAGGATGTCAGTTGTCGTATCTAATTCAGTTCCCCCTTCAAATTCTCACTTTCCCTCATAAATCATGTCCTTGGGTGCATGTATTGTGAATGGGAACGTGGATTTGAGAGGGAACTGAATTGGATGCCACAAGTGACTGTCTGGATCAGATGCTGACTCAACTATAGGCCATTCCAAGGAGTTGCATTTGGGTGTGCTGGACAAAACTGTTTCAAGAAATCTGTGATGATGACATGGAAAGCCTAATTGCACTGAAAAACGTTCTTGGCTCTAGAACGCACACTGAAGCAGACCTGGTGTTTGTTTGTCGTCACTATGATAAGTCGAGCTTAGTGCTGTCCCTCTTCAATGCTATTCCTTCAGAAGAAATTGACTTGGATCAAAAATGAGCTCTTTTTAAAGCGTCAGATCTGGGTGGTAGCCTAGTAAATGTCAGTAACCTCTGCAAATTGCTCCTGACCACGCCAATAAGCAGAGCATCATGCAAAAGGAAATTTTTTTGCTTGCTTCAATTGAAAATTTACATGAGAAACACCGTGAATCAGGAGAGACTGTCTGACACTGCAGTGCTGAATATTGACCCAGTCAGTGCATTTGATGCTGTGCCCAGTGGTCGCCGTCTTGCACTTCACTATGGTAGGGCAACTTTTATACATTGAAAAAGTATAGGTTATTTGCTGAAAGTAAGTGTTATACCTACTACAAAGAGATTCCCTTGAAAGAGGCCCTGAATATTCTGCAGTAACTCTCACTAGGAAGAGGCAATCTGAATAAAACAATGTGCAATGTACTCCTCAGTATATGCAGCTTTGAACAAGCCCCTGCATGGGAGTGATGAGCTAGGCACCGGACAGCCGTCACGATGTTTAACTTCCGTTTGCAACTTCCAGGTACATACCCCCGTACCCCTTCATGTGTCTAGCAGAAAACGGAGATCGCATCACATGTAAGGTGAATAGATACACATACATCAAGGTATGTAGCATATTTTTTTTGGTTCAAATTTTTTCATCCTAACGGGAGTCACAACAGAATATTCAGGGCCTCTTTCGAGTGAATCTCCCTGTACATAGTTGACTGAGATGGCTTGCCCCCCCAGCATAAATCTCAAATGTCACCCATGCCACCATGCATTCGGGCACCTCTCCCTCTTGCATGACCAGACACTTGGCTAGGTCTGTAACCAGCTTCCTGCTCCATTCTTAGCAACATTGTGTACTGGAACACTTTCATATTTATATGTGCTTGTGGTTGTACTTTTACAATGTACACCTGTGGGATGGGCCATGAACAGGTGTACGCAATTGCTTTTCAGTGACTTGTTGAGGAAGTCAGTCACAGGATCCATGTGGGACACGTAGGCTTTTTGCTTTGGTACAAATGCAGTGGTAGTATTTTGCATGCCATTTACACAATGAATTACTGTGACAATGTGAGTGTGAAATGTACATGGCCGCTTGACAAGACTGAAATTTGTTATGACTGAGATTTCATAGTCGAGTGAAGATTGCATCTAAACAATCACCACTGTATTTAATGTTTTGCAGAAAAGTTCTCTTGCGCATCCATTTTGTATGCAAACAATGAGAAGTGAAACAGTGCTGTGGCCAACTGCATTAATGCTGTGGGGTTCTGAGGCACGGTTTTGAGGTTAAAGTGGTAACACTTTCTATGAATGTCACCTTTGTAAGCATCTATAAACACATTTATAACGTTATAATGTATTCATAAGGCATTATAAACATGGTTATAAATATTTATAAAAAACAATTACACTTAATTACACTTTATAGCCATGTTTATTATACATTATGAATTGTTAATATAATGCATTATAAATAGTGTTAATAACATGTTATAATGTCAGTGCCAAAGAAGTCATTCCCAGCTTGGAGAGCGTAAAGTAAAGACAAATACCAAGCTAACGGTGGTGTACATTACCTTTCCCACATTGGGTAAAACACTGATGGCAGCACTAGTTTAAACTCTGACATTTGAAGCCTGTAATGTGCTTTACTGTGTATGTTTTAGTGTTTCAGTAAATCCTTCAGTAAATACTTCAACTTGAAGCCTCACTCTGAACACTGGAGGAGGCTTTAGTACAGTACGCTTCACTTTACTTAGAGTGGACAAATACAACTTATGAGCTCTTATAATTTGTTATGATCAGTACTTATAATGTATTATGTTAACAATTCATAATGCATAATAAACATGGCTATAACGTATAGTGCATTTTTATAAATATTTATAGCTATGCTTATAATGTCTTATGAATGTATTATAACATGTTATGAATGTGTTTATAGATGCTTACAAAGCTGACATTCATAGAAAGTGTTACCGTTAAAGTTCTGGGTAGTGCTTCTTTAACAATTGAGAGAAAAAAAAACACTGTAAAAGTTAGAAATGTGTACGGTTTACATGAGAGAAAGCGGACTGGATTTTTATCATTATAGGTGAGAAAGCAAGACAACATTTTTAAAAGCATTTTTTACTGGGCTTAAACGCTATTTTCGTGCTGCAGTTGTGGTATGAAAAAAGCTGCAGATGTGCTATGACTTTTTCGGAATGGCTGTCTTTATGGAGAGGTGTGAACTGTTTTGACAGCAGGGGGTTCTCATCTCTCCTTTTCACCCCTCATTGTTCACTAGCAACTCAACAAAGGGTCACAAAGTTTCTCACACAGAGATTGAACAGTGTCCTAGTTAACCTTTCCATTCTGCCAGTGGAATGGCCACTGGTGGGGCTGCAGAAAGAGGTTAAAGCAATATTTTGGTGAAAAAATTCAAAATAAATGTACTTAATATCTGCCCTCCCTGGATGTAGTCAATCAGCTAAGACATGAAGTTTGCTTTTTTGGTTTTGCACCGAGGCTATGAGGCTAATAAACCTTTTTATAAGCATTGTGCTAACTGAAAGCCTAAATCATCATACACTGGCCTCAAACCATATTAAGTTGTTCAGTAATCTCAAATAGACTTGCTTATGTGATTTTTCAAATCAAAGGGCCGGTACCCCTCTTGTCACTGGGGTGGAACCCTCAAGGGTACATCTCAGTACCTTTAGTCAGGGAACATATTTGTACCATAATCCACTGAAATTATATTTTCTAAGACTCCACACACCTCGTCTCGTCTCCAGGCTTTTTTTATTTTATTGTTCTGTTGTAAAACATTAGTTTGTGAAAAAATAATTATGTACTTTTCCACTGTTGTACCTTGAGGGTACATTTACACTGTTTGTACCTTGATGATTTTAATAATAATGTGCCTGCACAGAACCTTTATATTTAACAGTGTATGACACACTGTTATCTATAGAAATGGCCAAAAGCAATAGATAGATAGATAGATAGATAGATAGATAGAGGAACACATTCTGGAAGTTTATTGAGACCTTTTTCTTTTCAATACAGCCCAAATTACAGATTTCTAAGTTGTTTATTTATTATGATCTCTACAAGTACAAAACTGAAGGGCTGTTATGTAAAAAGCATTGCATTATTAATTGTAATGAAGCATAATTATTACTTCCCAAAAAACTTGTTAAGCAAATTGTTGAGGCTGAACCAAAAACCATAAAAAGAGACTTCATGAAAAACTGTTTTGCAGTTTTAGCCTCTAATTATAGATGATGAAACATGCATGTTAAAATACAGATTATACTTTGAAGAATTAGTAACTTTTTAAACTTATAAGGCTTATTAGCTTCAAAGTAGTACACCAGAATAATAATAGACTAGAATATGGATCATAATTCACGATAACCATAGTATCTTAATGAAATGCTTTTTCGTGTGCATTATTAAAGCTAATATTGCAATTGTTAGTCATTTTTACATAACAGATCTTCAATTATGTACTAATCATAAATAAACAATTAAGAAATTGTACATTTGGGATTTACTGAGCAAAGAACAAGACCTTATAAACTAAAATATAGGGTTACCAGATGGATATCTATAGATAGATAGATAGATAGATAGATAGATAGATAGACAGACAGACAGACAGGCAGACAGACAGACACCTTTTTGGGGAGAAGTCACATTACATTACATTGTAAAATTGGGGTGGTCAAATAATGGAAATAATGAAATCTGTAACACTTTCTATGAATGCCATGTCTATGAGCATCTATAAACACATTTATGACATGTTATAATGTATTCATAAGGCATTATAAACCTAACTATAAAAATTTTATAGAAAATGAAATACACTTTTTCATGTTTAGTATGCATTGTGAATTGTTAACATAATGCATTATAAGTAGTGTTCACAACACATTACATTGTCAGTGTCAAACAAAGCAAGCGACTGCATTACAACCAACAACCCTGCCTATTCATAAACATACACATAATCTATTTGTGATTAAGAATATGTATGGTTATTGATAAAATATGATATAACACCTTTGTCATAATAGCTTGTAGGTTGATGTAAGTAAAGTGAGATGTATGTTTACATCATAGCATTTACAATATGTTATTTTTTCACCCACAGGTGTTGTTAGGGCTGGGCCTTCAGACACCCCAAACAAGTTGTTCAGCCCAGAGTTACTAACTGCTTAATATTCAAGGCTTATTACATACTAAGGCTTATTGTTTAGTAACTACAGGGACTTCAATGCAATTTAATTAAACTAATCATTATTTGCTTCCTTACTAGGTTTAACATTAATAACTAGAAACCTTTACTTGGTAAGTAGCCTTTGTTTGTCTGAATATCATCACTGTGGTCATTCTAATTTCTGCTAGCAATCTATTGGATATGCAGTGTTAAGTTAGCACCAAACTAACAGTGGTGTACACTGACTTTCTCATGATGAGTTAAATAATATAGATGATATTACTAGAAGCTTGTAAGCATGTTTTACTTTGTATATTGTAGTGTTTTTCAGTACATCCTTCTGTCTTTACCTTTAAGCTTCATCCATAGTACTGGAGGAGCCTTCAGTACAGTACATCTCACTTTACTTAGAGCTGACAAATACAACTTACAAGCTCTTATAACGGGGTCATGATATCATATCTCTGATATAATGACAAGTATATAAGGTCAGGGTGTTGACAAATATGGATATAAACTCTAATGCGTTTTTATAAATATTTATATCCATATTTATGACACTTCATAAATGCATTATAATTTGTTATAAATGCTGTATAGGTTCTTATAAACATGGCATTCATAGAAAGTGTTAGTGAAAGGTTCCTAATTTGAGGGGTCTAAATGTGTTACCGCCTTTAAAAAAACTTAGTAATGTTGATAATTTATTAGATTAATCTGTTATGAATGTGTTATTAATGCATTATTAACACGGTAGCTTTGACAGACCTAGTTTTATATGAAAAATGCAGTAATAATCACACAATCTTTGCCAAAATGAAATGAACTGTAAAACATTTCCAGTTCTCAGAGCACTGATAGGTTCATAATGTGCAGTGTTGTACGGCTAAATGTTTTATGACCAATTTTGCATCACTAATATAAATTCTCCAAAGAAAATCTGCTTTTTGAGAGGGGAGGGGATTTGGAAGCATAACAAAAGCCAGCTTTTGCATCTTTGCGACTTTGTCTACCTTAAAAACATGGCAGTGAATTATGAAAGAAGACATCAAAACGACTTTTCAAAAACTGAAAGAGAAAATCTTTGACCTATTTGTAGTCTGGCATGTACGCAGCAGGATCTCTTTCAGGAAGATGAAAGACATCAGAGCTGTTTTGTCTTGGCCTGAGTAGCATGTTGACAGCATGTGCCAGCCATGAATGAGTGAACTGCATTAGTTAAACGTAAATCGGAAACAGGTCATGTTAATGCAAAGACTAGATGTTTATCCTATAGCGCGTCGGCTGTTTCTGAAGCAATCCCTCTGCCTCCTCCTCCAACAGCGCCCCAATTCCCAACCCAACTCTACAAATGCATTGTGTCTCGCAAGCCTGTGAATTCTACTGCAACACTATTCTCTGTTGAAGTATCCTCACATTCATTGCTCTAAATATGTCACCGAAAGGTTCCCTTGCGTACCACCGGAGATTCTGATGTGTGCTTTAAGCTCTCTTTCTTTCTCTCTCTTTCTCTCTCTCTCTCTCTCTCTCTCTCTCTCTCTCTCTCTCTTTCACACATACACACAGTCGCAGAAACAAAGACAAAGATAAGCCTAACATCACTAGACTTGCAGTCCTGAAGACAATTCTCTGGTGATAATATCCTCCGTAACTCTCAAAATCATGAAAATTTTCCCTCTGAAATTTATTCCGTGTCATTTTTTTTCTTGCTTTAATTATTCAGGTATTGATGCGCACCTCCTTTCAAGGGAAAGGTGCAAACATACATATCATTAGCATGTGCATCTCTTTACTGTCGTAGAGGAGCACTGTGTTTTCATAGTCTAGGATCAGTTTATACACTCTTAAAAAGGGCCAATAAGGGGTTCCAAAAGGGTTTCTTGGGAGAAATGCTATAGAGAAGTCTCTTTTATTTGCCTGAGGAACTTTTCAATTGAGTGATGTTTAAAGAACTATCCCTCAAAGAACTCACCGTTAGAGAAGCAAAGGAACCAAAAGTGTAACTTTCCAAGTAACCTTTCTGGTTAACTGGTAATCAAAGTGACATGTTTTAGTTGAGTCCTTTGGTTCTCAAACTGGTCCTCAGGGCTCCCAGATGGCCTACATATTTGCTCTATCATTATGCCTTGCAAGTTAGGTTGGAAGAAACATGGACAATCTGGGAGGCCCTGACAACCAGTTTGAGAACCACTGTTTAAAGAACTATTCGTTGAAAAGTTATTTAGGGAACCAAATACACCAAAAGTGGTTCTGTAGAATCGCTCTAAAGAACACTTTCTGGCAGCTTTATTTTAAAGAGTTTATTCCAGCAGTGAGCTGGCAATGGTATTAATTCAATCAGACCAGCCGTCCCACTAGCGGGATAAAATCCCACATTGTTTTTAGAGCATAACTGATTCCCAAGACTTTGAATGTGAGTGATGCAGTTTTTCCCCATGACACTAGATGTATTAGACTAACTGGCACACTCTAATTTGGCAGTGTTTACCATTCCCTGCTATTGTCAAAGCACAACATACATTTGTTAAAAAAAAAATACATTTCCTGCTGCAGCACTTCTATTATTTATTATTTCGTATAGTAAACAGGTTGTGTTTGGTTTTAGTTTGCTGTGTCTTGAATAATACTGGATATCCCATTGTGTAAGAGTATTTATTAAGTTTTTATGGGCTAATATTGCTTATTATGGTGTATAAAAATGTTAAATGAGGCTGTTTATTAACTGATATGTTTAGTTGAAATGCTTTGTGAGGTTGTTTACACTAATATCTATTCTAATGTGGTGTAAATTGAGTTTATTTATGAACAAATATCTCATCTGCTACTGTATAGAAGTGCTTATTGGGGTTGTTTATTGACTAAGATCTCCTACATGAGTGTGTATTGTGGTTACTTATGGACTAATATCACCTATTTTAGTGTGTAGTAGTGTTTATTGAGGTTATTAAGGTTCTTATTGGGGTGTTTGATTCAGGTTATTCATAGGCTTGTACTCTTATCCTAGTGCGGAGATATGTTTACTGAGGCTATGTATTGACTAATAACTCTTTTTCCAGTGTATAGGAGTGTTTTTGGAGGTTGTTTATGGACTCATATCCTTTTGTTTTCTAATGTGTAAGTATTTGTTGGGGTTGTTTATTGACTTAAATCTATTTGAGTGTTAATAAGTGTTTATTGAGGTGGCCTATGGACTAACATCTCTTTTTTCAGGTGTATAGGGATGTTTATTGAAGTTGTTTATGGACTCATATTCTATTTTGGAGTATAAAAGAGTTCTCTAGGTTGTTTAGTAGTAATGGCGGTGCTTATTGAGGCTGTTTATGGACTAATATCTCCTATTCTAGGAGGGTTTATTAAGGATGTTTATTGACTGTTATCTACTATCGTGTATAGGAATGTTTATTGAGGCCATTTATGGACTAATGTCTTGTATTTGAGTCTACAGCAGTGTTAACTGAGGTTGTTTGTGGACAAATATATCATATGCTGGTGTATAGAAGTGTTTATTGAAGCTGTTTATGCACTAATATCATCGATTCTAGTCTTTAAGTGAGTTATTGAGGCTGTTTATGGACTAATGTCTCCAAGACACTGATGCATTCTTTGCTGTCTGGGTCAAAGCATTAGCAGAGGCACTTTTCAAGCTTGATATGCGGCCTGTAGCTTCCCTTTAATTGAAGCTGAATAACCCATCAGATAATTCTCTGATACCTTCAGTGCTAATGTCTGAGTAGCAGACAGTTACTGTAGCATTTCACCTTCTGGTTCATCTACAGGTTACCCACAGGCACAAATTGCCCCTTTATCAAGATGATTCCTCTGCTCCTTCAGCTCTCAATGCTGTCGGGAGAGTTAAAAGCTACAAAAAGAGGACAGAAAAATGCCACACATTAGCTTTAAAGAAATATCAGAGTAATGGAAGGTCTGACTGAGAAGACACATGGCACAATAAAGGTAAAACATGGTCCACTTCAGTAAAGAAGGTTTCTCTACAATTAACCATTTCACACCAAACCACTCAGAATGACTTTGTTTACATGTTAACCATTGAATAACGAAGACATTTTGAAAATATCTGTATTTAAATGTGCTCCAATAGGCCGCTTCATTAAGTTCACCTCCTTATAGCTGGACTTTTTGTCTGTTTTATCAGCTTCACGTACCATACAGGTGCACTCTGTAGTTCTTCAATTACAGACTGGAGTCCATCTGTTTCTCTGCGTACTTTATTAGCCCCCTTTCACCCTGTTCTTCAATGGTCAGAACCCCCACATGACCACCACAGAGCAGGTACTATTTGGGTGATGGATCATTCTCAGCACTGCAGTAACACTGATGTGGTGATGGTGTGTAAATGTGCTGGTGTGAGTGGATCAGACTCAGCAGTGCTGCTGGAGTTTTTAAACACCTAAATGTCACTGCTGGACTGAGAATAGTCCACCAACCAAACATATCCAGCCAACAGCGTCCTGTGGGCAGCGTCCTGTGACCACTGATGATGGACTAGAGGATGACCAACACAAACTGTGCAGCAGCAGATGAGCTATCGTCTCTGACTTGACATCTACAAGGTTGACCAATAAGGTAATAGTGTCTAATAGAGTGGACAGTGAGTGGACACAGTGTTTAAAAACTCCTGTCTGATCCACTCACACCAGTGTAGTACACATTATCATCCCACCACCACATTGGTGTCACTTCAGTGCTGAATGATCCACCACCCAAATAGAGGTCCTGACCACTGAAGAACAGGGTAAAAGGTGGGCTAACAAAGTATGCAGAGAAACAGATGGACTACAGTCTGTAACTGTAGAACTACAAAGTGCACCTATATGATACTTGGCCTGACAAAATGAACAGAGTGAAGATAAAAGGCAGGTGTACTTAATGAAGTGGTCGATCAGTGTATGCAGTTTCTATGAAATGGTAATCATTGAACATCAGCTACCTTAATTTCAAAAGCGAAGAGCTAATGATCAACAGTGGCTCTGCTTTAGAATGAATACACTTTCTGTCTTGCTTTCATTTCAGCAGATGTCTTTATTTTGAAAGCTCTGTAGCTCTTCACTGAAATTAATATTGATTCTCGTCTCAGAGTGCAGCAGGTTCAGTGCTGGGTAATACACAATTTCCACCTAACTGCTAGAAACCAGCATCAGTCATACTCCTTGTTTCAACGGCTGGACAGCAGTAATAATAAAACAAAATGTAAAGTAATTTAAGAAATATATGCCGGCATTGGTGTGGATGTTATAACATCAGAAGACCACAAATGTGCTTTAAAAGTGAAATGATTTGAATGAGACTATTACAGTGGTGTGTGTTTACTGATTTCGAGTGATGCTATTTCTTTCCGCGCTCTGTTGATGGCCTCAGCTTTTCCGGGTGTTTTGCTTTTCCACACAGCTGCCCACCATATTCTAGCCATTACTGCATATGAGTTTAGTGCCAGACCAGACAGCTATTCTCTGAAACACTGAAGCTTTGTGTGTGCATGTTCCCAAGGGCATCATCATATCCAAGAAAAGCAGCAGTTCAGCCACACACACCCACCAACGGTGTTTGCCAGTCTCACTTTCTCTCCAAATCGGAGGTGTCAAGAGGATAAAATGGACCATTGGATTCACTGCCTCAGCAAAATTAGGCCATTCCACTTTAATGAGGAAAATGTGATTTTACAGAGCAGGCGATATCGGAAAATTAGTGCATCCACCCTGCTCGCTCTGCATAGAGGAGAGCGTTTGGAGGCAGGCCAAATCATGCTTTCTGCAGTGACCATGGGAAATGCTGGAGGAGAGATAATTCTGCCTGTTCAATATAAATAAGGCTTAAAGGATGAAGAATATTCTACATACTGTGTTGTATTTCATTTTTTGCTTCCCTAAAATACAGTTTCAATGTGTTAATTTTATGTACAGAATCAGTCGTGATTTATTTTTATGTATCCACTTTTCAGCCTCTCATTATTAAAATTTTTCAATTTATTTAATTCTTTTACTTATGAAGAGCTTTTACTTATGAAGTGGAATTAAGAGTCCAAAAACAATCTCCAAATCAGCAAGAAGCAAAAAACATTCTTAACTTTCAATGTAAATTCAGGTAAAAATACAACCCCATTTCCAAAAAAGTTGGGACACTGTGCAATATGTAAATAGAAACAAAATGAAATGATGTGCAAATCATTTAAACCCTATATTTTAATAAGAATAGTACAAAGACAACATATCAGATCATTAAATTGAGAAATTTTATTGGTTTTTGAAAAAAAATATATGCCCATTTTGAATTTGATGCCAACAACATGTTCCAAAAAATCTGGGAAGGGGGCAACAAAAGGCTGGTAAAGTTGTGTAATGCTAAAAAAACACCTGGTGGTTGATTGGCCACAGGCCAGTAACATTACTGGGTATAGAAAGGAGCATCTCAGAGAGGCTGAATCTTTCAGAAGTAAAGATGAGGAGGGGTTCACCACTCTGTGAAAGACTGCACAATCAAATAGTGCAACAATTCAAGAATAACATTTCTCAACATAAAATAGCAAAGACCTTTTGGTTTTCATCATCTATGGTACATAATAACATTAAATGATTCAGAGAATCTGGAGAAATCTCTGTATGCAAGAGACAAGGTCAAAAACCAGTATTTGCTGGCTGTGATCTATGGAACTTCAGGCAGCACTGCATTAAAAACATATGATTTTGCAGTGGAAATCACTGCATGGGCCCAGAAACACTTCTGAAAACCACTGTCTGTGAAAACAGTTTGTCTCTGCATCTGAAAATGCAAATTTAAACTCTAAAACACAGAGAAGAAACCACCTATAAACAGGATCCAGAGGCACTGCCACCTTCTCTGGGACCGGGCTCATTTAAAATGAACTGAGGGGAAGTGGAAAAGTGTCCTGTGGTCCAACAAATCAACCTTAGAAATTCTTCCACTAAGCTAAGGACCACTCAGCTTGTTGTCAGTACACAGTTCAAAATCCAGTATTCATAATGGTATAGGGGTGCATTACTGCATATGGTGTGGGTGATGTGCACTTCTGTGAAGGCACCATTAATGCTGAACAATATATGCATGTTTTGGCAACATATGTTGCCATCCAGACAACGTCTTTTTCTGGGAAGGCCTTGATTATTTCAGCAAGACAATGTCAAACCACATTCTGCACATATTACAACAGCATTGCTCCACATTAAAATAGTCTAAAGCACTAAATTGACCTGCTTGTAGTCCAGATCTGTCACCCACTGAAAGCATTGGTGCATTATTGAATGGAAAATATAACAAATGAGCCCCCAAACTGAGCAGTTGAAATCCTATATCAAACAAGAATGGGAAAACATTTCGCTTTCAGAAGTACAGCGGTTGGCCTCCTCAATTCCCAAACACTTACAGAGTGCTGTTAAAAGAAGAGGTGATGAAATACAATGGTAAACATGCCCCTCTCCCCTCTCTTCTTAACATCAAATTCAAAATGAGCATATATTTTTCAAAAACAATAAAATTTCTCAGTTTCAACATTTGATATATATATATATATATATATATATATATATATATATATATATATATATATATATATATATATATATATGGATGTGCATATTTATTTATTTTTTTTCAATTAGCAACTGGCAAAGTGAAACAACCTTTGACTTCTAAACTGTCACTTTTACCCAGCAGATCATTTTCAGTCAAGTGCATTTATCTGCATATTAAATGAAGTTTATTTGAGCAAAAATATTGCCTGAACAAAAGCAGACAAGCTAACTTTGGCTATTGCTAGACTAGACTAGCCACTGGCAACATAAACAATAACATTATATACATTCAAAAAATAATGGATTTTGGTACAATTTGTGGAAATATGTTGTTAACCTTTTCAATGAATCACCATTAAATGAAGATAAAATAACCCAAACAGGAGCTTTACTTAATCTAAATCACTTCAGTTGCAGTTTTACGTGACAGAACCAGCCAGATGCTGGTGGTAAAAACAAGTAATGAGGCTTTACTTGTAAAAGGTTTGACAAGAATCATAGTTGGTGAACAGGCATAGGTCAGATCCAAAAAACAGAACAAGAGAACAAACATTACAAGTAATCGTGCTACCAGATCCAAAAAGGGGAAAGGAAATTAGCACACAGGAAATGCTCAGCAGCTCTACTTGGAGAGGCAATAGCTCGTAAAGAGTCTAGTCTAAAACATGAGCTTATAAACTAAACTAAGGCTAGTCACATGACAAACAGAGCAGGTGAAACAGATCAGCATTCAGGAGATTGAGAACAGTGACTGGCAGATTGCGGAGCTTTTATAGCCATGTGATCTCCCAGGGGATTTTGGGAAATGGAGTCTTTGGGTGAGTCAGAACCTGGGGGGGATGTGTGATAAGCAGTAAGCTACTACACTTTGTGTCAGTTGAACTGTTGGGAAACAATGACCCAGTTAAACCGCAGCTACTTAAGGTGGGTCTTTTCAAAGTCCTCAACCAATCACAACCTTATGTTGATGGGTGAAAGTGACCATTTAAATTTCAAAGGCTTTTGTTTGGAGGGGATAAATAAAAACAAACAAACAAAGACATATAAAGGTTTACCACATAATTACCACATACGGCCAAAATTACTGTGCCTTGAGATATATGTAAATGATCTCTGCTCTGACTGGTTGCCCTCTATTGCATCTTGTTCAAAAATCAGTCTGGGCTAGAATGTGGAATTTACAGGCCCTTTGGATATGTGAATCCTTTGGAAGGTCGCTTCGATCCATTTGTTTCCCCACAGCCAGACATAGCACAACATTTAGTTGTTTTCACCACCTTTCTACTCTAATAACTCTGCAGTAACAACACTCTACATCACTTCAATATTAGTGGTTGGGACTAAACTTCTGTAGGCCGAATAGACTGTTTATATTGGGGACTGAAAGATATGTCAAAACTTCAGCAGCTCTTTTTTTCTTTTTAAAAAGCAAAGAAAATACAAACGTTCCATGAACAAGACTTTTTAATGCTCTAAAGAAACAAGTACAGTTGTACTATAGAATTATATATAACTCATTTGCATGTTGCAAAGTTTCGAACTGTCAGAAAACCCAGCACAATCTTCACATGCCACATGGTCCGCTGTCAGAAGAAAGGGAGGCTTCAGCCAGCACCTAGACCGCCGCTGCCACTGCTGGCGAGAACAACCATCCTGATTAGCCTGGTCATGCAAGAGCAGCCACAAAGCAGATCTCTCAAAGGCCCGAGTCTTGCAGCTTGTAGGCTCCCGCTCTTTAACATTCACGACATGTCCTACGCCTCCGCCTGCCGCATGCAAGCACTCCCAATAATGAACACCATATTGTCTCCTGAAGTACTAAAAATACAAACTCATATTTTTCTGTTTTGTTATAAGGTTGCATTAGCATACTGGGGATGTTAGCGACTTCCTTGCAAGCACTCAAAAGTCAGGAGTCAAGAAAAACTTTAGTTGTCCCATCTATGTATGAGTACATGGGAATAAAAGAACGTTCCTCCAAGGCCTCGGTGCAACATGCAAGTCAGGGCCAGTGCTTACTGGACCATACAGTACAAGTGGCCAAGACACTGGCTGCACAACAGTGCAATTAAACAAGGCACTGAAATACAACACCAACGGTGTGAAACTAGGACCAAAGCTGGACAATAAGTATAATATAATCAATACACAGGACAAGACAGAGTGAGACAGGGAGTATAATGTAAAAGAAAGTATAGACCTGATAAGATTAACTGTGCAACTTATACTATCGTAAAAAGTTTGACTTGCTGTTTACAATTTGGAATTAAAGTTTTCAGCAATATAAAACCAATTTGATAGCAAATTAATGATAATTGTAATATTGTTCTATGCAACATGTAGATGATTCTAAAGTCACAGGAAGAAAGAAAAGAATGAAGTCTATATGTACCACAAGCAGGTGCTTTAAGAGTACACAGGAAGCATGACTTCCCCTACAATTGTATCATAACAAGGTTCTGAAATGTTTAACATTGAGTCACATTGCAATTCAGTATTTTAGTGTTTAGTTTAGTGTGAAATCACAGAGCCCTGAAGGTGACAAATCTTTTTGAGAAAAATAATGCATGGCCACAGCTGACGAAGATTTGAGAATGGAAAACTTAGTTAAACCATGGCCTTTACTAAGGTGTGGGAACAAGATAATTAAGTCATTCCCATGCTTGACTAAGAAATAGCAATGATGTTACTTGTTCTTGTTACTACACTGTCTTAAGTCATGGCCACGACATAACTGTCTTGGTCCCATGTCTTAAAAAGACATGGACACGGCTTAAATATTTTTCCCCCACACCTTACTAAACTGTGGCCACCACTTAACCATCTCATTCCCACACCTTAAAAAATCATGGCCACAACTTAACCATCTCTTCCCCATGCCTTACTAAGTTGATTTAACTATTAAAACTAATTTCATGTTCCTATGCCATACTTAGTTATGGCCACAACTTAGCTATCTCGTTCCCATGCCTTACTAAGTTGTCGCCATGACTTAGCTATCAAAATTGATTTCTTGTCCCCATGCCAAATTAAGTTATGGCCACAACTTAACTATCTGATTTCCATGCCATACATAGTACTCCATGCGTACTATGTTATACTGGATGTTGTTGCTCAAAGCTATCTAGATTGTTTTTGGCTGTTCTTAGTTTTGTGCATCTCAGTTTGTTTGTTTGTTTGCTTTTTTTTCCTGTTTTGAAGTTGACAAAACAACTGACACCTCATAGTTACGGTTAAGTCACTAATTTGTTGTAGCTGCCAGTCACAGGAGAGAAATTCAAGGTTCAGCCACCTGTGAATTCATCATTCCCATCCAAAACAGCATTCCAAGCGCTGTTACTGTTCACAAGCCAGTAATACCAACAGCAATAATGGCACATATGTGAATGATAAACAGTGCACAATCTGAGAGGTGCCAGGTGCCACAACACTGACTGTGGTGAATATATATATATATTCCTCCGGGTACTCCGGTTTCCTCCCACGGTCCAAAAACATGCAGTCAGGCCAATTGGACATGCTAAATTGTCCCTAGGTGTGAGTGTGTGTGTGATTGTGTCTGTCTGTCTGCCCTGCGATGGACTGGCGACCTGTCCAGGGTGTATCCTGCCTTCCGCCCAATGACAGCTGGGATAGGCTCCAGCACCCCACCGCGACCCAGAAGGATAAGAGGTTTAGATGAATAGATGATATATATATATATATATATATATATATATATTATATATTATATATATATATATATATATATATACAAACTGGCGACCTGTCCAGGGTGTATCCTGCCTTCCGCCCAATGACAGCTGGGATAGGCTCCAGCACCCCACCGCGACCCAGAAGGATAAGCGGTTTAGATGATGGATGGATGGATGGATGGATGGATATATATACAAATAAACATAAATACCATAATACATATACATAGATTTGTTACATTCCATCACCAGCACACCTAAATAAATGTAAGATTGATTAAAATAGGTATTGAATAATAACTGTAAAAACTGAAAAGCTTTGGAAATGTTTGTGTTGACACACATCAAATAATTTGTTCATTTGTTTATTTGTATTTATTGTAATGTTAGTGTTTTTAACAAAAGAAATGCTCACAGCCCAGATTACTGGATGAATGTTATCTGTGAGAAGACGAGCGACACCTAATCAGCCATTGCTTGTCTTTGCCGTGTCCTGCAGCCTTGCTCTGAGAGCACTTTTAATTCCTTCACAAGTGTTTTAATCATCTCTGGCCTCATTATCAGCGATTCATTCCATCAATCTCCACTGACGCCCACGGAGCCCTCCGCCCACTCGTTCTGAGGATTTATGGGCCGTACGGGGGCCCCACTTTCATCCCTCCATTCCTCCATCCCTTCGTCCACCCCCTTGGGTGCCCATGCCGACAGTAACTGGAGAAGACAGAGCATTCTTTGTGGGAAAAGGTCGAGGTCAAGGTTCCGCTTCCGCTCCACTGGAGGAAAGTGTGTTATTGTCATGGCCAATACTCGGCAGGTCTGGGGAAGAGGGAGAATGGCATCCGTAAATGGAGATGTCATTGTACATCCTGCGGAGCGACTTAAGGCCCGACGCCAATCACCCGAGCCTGCGACAAGTCCCATCCAGACCTGGCTATCACACAAAAGAAAACTATTTTCTATCATTTCCCCCCTATCTTCTTTTTCTTTTTTGCTTTTTTTTTTTTTAGATTGCTTTTTATTTGTTATACTGGTTGAAGTGCCCTCACTTCCAAAGGCCTAGCCTGTTCCAGTGCTTATAATGAGACACTCTGTCACTGCCGAAGGCTTGATATAACTTTGAGGAAGAGTCAGTTCAGGCAACAATCCAATTAAAATCTCTTAGGTGGAGCCGTGTGACTGAGATTTCATCTCGCCACCCTGACATCTCATGCTACACTGACCTTGGACAGAGATAACATGGATTTCAAAGCCATGTTTGCCACTTCGTCCTATCTCAACCTCGTCTCGTCTGATACGCAGGCCCAATGTGTTCTCTTCTCCACCATAGCCAGTGTTGTACGATACCTCTTCTAAACATCAGTCTTTTCACTCTTAGACATCACAACTATCACAATAACTGAAGCATAGCAGCTTATTAACTATTTATCACTGGTAGCTCATTACAACAAGTGGCAAAATTCTACAAACAGTAACTTTCAATCCATACCACATTTGTGCCTGTAACTGGAAGAGGAGAAATTCCACTACAAATTTTATGATGTTACTGTTATCATTAAAATGTCTTGTTATGAGAAAAGAAAAACATCTTATTTTTGCTGTTTTTGTCACTTCCTGATATCCAAACAAAATAAAAAGTCATAAAATATAGACTAAAACCTGTCAATACAGAATGTGAATCAAATATCATGTAACTCACCATTACTTACCATGTAATAAATATGTAACTACACAGAATTTTATATACTATAGCAAAATGTCAGTAATAACTCTTCTAAGGGTTTAAATGACCATCTGTTTTCCTCTATCATATCTCACCTTGGTCATAACCAGCACCTTCTTCCCTTTTAAGCAGTCATAAAAGCAGCATAATCACCTGTGCAATTTAGCCTGCCTAATTCATCACACGTCCATGCTGTTGTTCAGTCTGCAGTTCTTGAAAGCATGTACGCCACACCGTTTAAACTCAGAGCCACACAACACGCATACCATTACAGAGCCTAACCAGTGGTATCTAGGCTCTTACAGGCCCCAGTGCAAAAACAAATTAATGGGCCCCCTACATGAAAATTACTTTCATTGAATAAAGAAAATGACAATGTAATTGCTTGTTTACTCACTTTTTCTATGTGTCAACCAAGTTGGTGCACTAATGGTTGAAGCATATTATTATCACAGCTACTCCTGAGTCACTGGTGAAGAAATACATAAGTAGGGGTCATGTAAAGATGTCCCTGCGCTACAAGCCCTGGTGTTATTGCCCCACTGCTGGAGTAATAGCACTGAACTAAGCGCGAGTTGTTTCTGCAGCATTGAGTGTGTGTTCCACAGTGAATGCATCAATGTAAATGATCCAAAGTTACTTGGAATAAATCTTATTACATTCACACACCTTGATGTTAAAGGCTCAACACAGTATTTTCCCTCCTACTCAAAATCTTAACCTAGTAGCAAATCTGTGATCATCTGCAAACCTTTTTCATTTATTTTTATATGGCCCAATGGCCAGCTACATGCAATTACACTTCATTTGCTGTTGCCTTAGATGTCAAACATAACACTAATTGAGTACTGGACAGCTTCACTCCACTGGACAGCCTAGATTTTGCAAATATTCCATTTTGGGGTGAAATGGGGATTTAGGTCACTGTCTTCTCAATTCCAAATAACAAATTAAAACTAAAATGGCTTGAATTCTTTTATATTTTTGTTGTGAATGTTTTTTTTTTTGTTTTTTTCAGACTCCAGCTGCTTTTTGTCTCATCCACATCTGATCACAGCCTGAACAAACAAAACTAAATGTAACGGTGGCAGATGAAACCAGATGCTTGCAGCAGAGGCATGGGTTAAGATCGTTAATGCCAAAGGGGTTGTCCAAAATCACAGTTGATCAGAAAATGGGTCATACATAGAGAAGCAGTCAGTAACACTGAAGAAACGCTCGTTATGCACATAGATGTGACGATACTTCGCAAAGGACCTTTCTTAAAACCCAGGCTTAAACACTAAACTAACTGACAAAGGAAATAAGGAACACGTGTGTGTAATCAAAAGTGCATGGATGAGAAGCACTGATAGGTGGATTGGTGAGAGTCCTGAGTCATGTGATGCAGCAAAAAGTTTGGGAATTGGAGTCCTGGGTGGCCCCGTTGGCTGCAGTCTCAGCCAGGCTGGAGGGAGGTGTGACACTAAAGCACAGGATATTCCAGTAAGATCATAAACTGATTTAGTTTTGTTATATAAATATGAAGATGGGCCAACTGTGTGGTAAGATTTTAATCCTGCTAGCTTAATTTTAAGTTCAGCTATTGCCTACAGGGAATTCACCATAATATATTAGCATCAAGCTAATGGTGCAAACACTTCTTATGGCAGCTATAGACTGACATTGGAGCTTTGTAAGAGGTGCATGTAACTTCTTTTTATGTCATAGTTTTTGAGTGAATTCTTCAGTGAACATTCTTTTAAAACCTGAAGCCTAAAATGAGCAGTTAGTACACTGTAAGCCCAGATGAGTTGAATTTACTTAAACAGTTTGAGGAAACTGGTTGCCTTACAAAAGAGTTACAACTAGAATTTTTGTGTTTGGCTAACACAAACTCATAAATTCTAATTATTTTAATTTAACGTCTTGAAATTGCAATTTAACTATATGTTTCATTAGGCAATTTCTAATTAAGTGATATTGACCACTTTGCCAAACACTGGAGGGTTAACCTTCACAGTGAACATGGTCACTGACCAACACAAAAGCCCACTCATCAGCAAAAAAAACAATAACCTTCACTCCATCAACACAATGTCAGGCAGCTGAGTAAAGCATATATAAAAGACATTCGCCTGAGGAAAGACAGCCTGGGTGGAATGAAAGCACACTGACGGTGAGTAAAACAAAGGGAAAGAAACACTCAATATGCAAATAGACGGAGCCAGGAGCCAATGGAAAAGAAATATACGTTTAATCTAACAAGATCGTGTTAACAAAACGAACATATAACTGTATTTTACAGCTCACTTAGCTTCACTCAGTTTCACACATTTGTTCAGCAACTTCAAAGAGAAAGAAACAACTAAAACCAACAGGAATGTCATCTTTTTTTGGATGTGGGGTTTCAAAGTTGCCATAGCAACAGACTAAACTAAATAACAATAAGTTAATTCAACTCAAAAATGCCATTTGGGTGTACAAAACCATCAAAAACGGTCCCTTAACTTGAAATTGTTGAGTAATATGTGGGATATACTGAATTTTATGTACAACAGACTTAATTTATTTGAGTTAAAACAAAATGCGGGATTACAGCTTGATACCTTGTTAGCTCTTTGCAAAGTTAATTGAAAAAAAAGGGCCTCATTCGCCAACCATATTTAGGAAGAAATTTCGGTAACACTTTCTATGAATGTCACCTTTGTAAGCATCTATAAACACATTCATAACATGTTATAATGCATTCATAAGACATTATAAACATAGCTATAAATATTTATACAAATGCATTATATGTTATAGCCATGTTTATTATGCATTATGAATTATTAACATAATACATTATAAGGACTGATCATAACAAATTATAAGAGCTCATAAGTTGTATTTGTCCGCTCTAAGTAAAGTGAAGCGTACTGTACTAAAGCCTCCTCCAGTGTTAAGAGTGAGGCTTCAAGTTGAAGTATTTACTGAAGGATTTACTAAAACACTAAAACATACACAATAAAGCACATTACAGACTTCAAATGTCAGAGTTTAAACTAGTGCTGCATCAGTGTTTTACCCAATGTGGGAAAGTCAATATACACCACCGTTAGCTTGGTATTTGTCTTTACTTTACACTCTCCAAGCTGGGACTGACTTCTTTGGCACTGACATTATAACATGTTATTAACACTATTTATAATGCATCATATTAACAATTCATAATGTATAACAAACATGGCTATAAAGTGTAATTCAGTGTAATTCTTTTTTATAAATATTTATAACCACGTTTATAATGCCTTATGAATACAGTATAACATGTTATAAATGTGTTTATAAATGCTTACAAATGCGACATTCATAGAAAGTGTTACCGAAATTTCTAATTTTAAAATTTCTGTTTTAAGAGCAAACTTAGGAAGATTTTATTGAATGAGAACCAGTAATACGTTCTCATGTCCTACGATAATAACTTAATCGAAAGCACAGCAAGCAGAACTTTAAGCTTTAGTTGAAATTTTCTTTATCATGGTGTATAAGCAGCCTTATTTTGCAATTTTGCGTTTACTATCCTATGTTACATTTACATTTACATTTACAGCATTTAGCAGACGCTCTTTTCCAGAGCGACTTACAAAAAGTGCTTCGTCTATCCAGAGAAAGTATCTTTGCTAGTTACCAATAGGTTAGAGAGAAAGCCAGTCCTGAGCTCAGATACTGCTAGAATCAGAACGTCATTATTGACACCTAGAGAAAAAGGAACAGAGTTAAACACAGAGCAGTGCAATACAATACAATACAATACATAAGTGCTGTACAATGCATTACAATCAATACTTAATTTAGTGCTCATTTAAGTGCTGTATAAACAGATGAGTCTTCAGTCTGCGTTTGAAGACTGCGAGAGACTCTGCTATACAGACAGCCAGTGGGAGTCCGTTCCACCACCTGGGTGCCAGCACAGAGAACAGTCTTGATGCTTGCCTTCCGCGTGCCTTGAAGGATGGCGGGTCAAGCCGAGCTGCACTCGAAACTCGAAGGGCTCGTGGTACAGTTCGAGATTTGACCATTGCCATCAAGTAGGGAGGGGCTGGTCCATTTTTGGCTTTGTAGGCAAGCATAAGGGTTTTAAATCTGATGTAGGATAAAGTCACCAAGCACTATAATACAATACCAACAAGTGCACCACAATGTTAACAGGAATTAAACTTGATGCAATGTCCGCGTTTTCTGATCTTTATAGAATGTTTCCTAAAGTAACATTAGCTATCTTAGAAGATATAATGCTGGTGCCATAGATATACATACCTAGATGCTGCGTTACCTGTTGTTCTCTAGCTGAGGGGATACGTCTGCGTGTCCGCCATGTTGGAGAGGTCAAGATCCGCTTCACTTGCATTGAGATGAAGAGTCTCAGGATTAAACTGGCCACACCTTCCTTATTACTCAACCGATGTGTTTTGTTATCATCAATAGACATAGATTAATCTAGGTAATCTCTCGTAGCTTTTACTTCTTTTATTACTGATCTTTCTAATTAGCCATCCACACCAGCAGAAAAGTATTCAGTGTGCACCTGACGTTAAAAACCAATTTTATCGCTCTGGTAGAAACATGATCTCACACACATCAGCAAATCCATCAATGTGTGAATCACTTCTAATCTTAATACACCTAAAAATAAAATAAACCCCAAAATACACAGCAAGAAGGGCATAGTTGGCATCCTAATCACCAGCTTCTTGTTTGAATTTTCCCATTTCATATTAAATGGTGCAGCTTCAGGCACCAGAAAGTGACTGCTGCAACATTTAAGGCGGAACGGGAAAATTCGAACAAGAAGCTGGCTGATACGCCATTTAAGGTGGAATGGGTGGCAAATAAGAAGCTAACTTCAGGTACATGTAAGAAGGTGCCAACATTAATCTAATATGAATATCTACACAGATTAAGGAATGCTATACCTAGCTGCAAAGCATTAACCATCGTTGTAAATAAATTACTACACAAACAATAAACATCACACAAACATGAGTGTGGATCACTGCTTTCCCTCCATTGGTATAATCCTGTTCAGCTTTCTGAGTGCAATAATTTTGAAATAGTGTAATTGTGGACAGTATCTTTCTTAAACTGTCGCTCTGTAATGGTACTGAATGCAGTCCAGCGGCAATGTTGACCACCCTAAAATGGCGGCGCTGTTGATGTGCCTGGCTGGACCCAACGCATGTATGATAACAGCCAGAGAACTGGTTGTTTTTGCTCTACCAAGAGACCATTTACATTTTGTTTGACTCTAAACATGATTCTGCATAACTTTCATTATATGAATTGTGGCAACAGTGCCACGTTTAAAATCACTGAGCTCTTCAGCGCCTCCAATTCTAGTGCAAATGTTTTTCTATGGAGTTTGCTTGGCTTGCGTTTTGACCTGTTAGCAATGAGTGTGGAGGAGTGGCCACATACTTTTGCCCACATATATACATGTGTGTGCCTGGTTTCATCACCTATCATTTCAGAGGCACTAACGATATGAAGATCAAAGAAATACAGTATAAATACAATAAATACAATTGTCATGGATTCTAATTAGAAGAATCAATTCTGTGGCATCCTATAAGATGTGCAGAAGCTCCAGCAGAATGGGTCCATGCAGTACAGTAGAAAATACAGAACACAGCCAAGCACAGCTTCAGGACAGTTCCGCTCACAAAGAACCTGGCGTTCTCATTCAGAGCACACAAAAACACATGCTTCCTTCCACCACCCTGCAGCTCAGCAGCCAGAAACAGCTTCTTCCCTCAGGCAGGCCCTGCAGGAGCCACTCCAGCACCCAGCCGATGGACAGCGAACCATACGATTCTATTGGTTTATTTATTTATTTATTACTTATTTATACGGGAGAAAGCCTACCGAGACTGAGGTCTCATTTTCACTGCTTGCCTGTTTCCATCCCAATAATGGCCAAAAGTGAAAAAATGCAAACAATCATACCACCAAATACACCAAAATGCAAAACTTCAGAATTGTGGTTAACAGTTATTACATTTAATTGAGTTTGAAGTGAAAAATGATTAGATTTCATTACTAATGTGTAACAGATGCAACAGCTATAAGCCATAAAACTTAGCTATTTAATTAACATAGTTCATGATTACATTGCTTTGGTATACTGCAAGGAAAGAGATATTAATCAGGAGTGATGATCTAGGTTTATTTTTTCTCTTTAATAGCTTAATGACTATAATTATACTTTATTGAAAACTCCTGTATTGTACTTTCACTACAATAGTCTAGCTACCTTATAGGTTCACTATATAGATGTACAATTGAAGTCGGTAGCATACACTGATCAGGCATAACATTATCTTGTTTCTACGTCCATTGTCCATTTTATCAGCTCCACTTACTATATAGGTGCACTTTGTAGTTCTACAGTTACAGACTGTAGTCCATCTGTTTCTCTGCATACTTTGTTAGCCCCCTTTTACCCTGTTCTTCAGTGGTCAGGACCCCCATGGACCCTCACAGAGCAGGTACTATTTGGGTGGTGGATCATTCTCAGCACTGCAGTAGCACTGACGTGGTGGTGTTGTGTTAGTGTGTGTTGCGCTGGTCTGAGTGAATCAGACTCAGCAGTGCTGCTGGAGTTTTTAAACACCTCAGTGTAACAGCTAGACTGAGAATAGTCCACCAACCAAAAATATCCAGCCAACAGTGTCCTGTGGGCAGCGTCCTGTGACCACTGATGAAGGACTAGAGGATGACCAACACAAACTGTGCAGCAGCAGATAAGCTATCGTCTCTGACTTTACATCTACAAGGTGGACTGACAAGGTAGGAGTGTCTAATAGAGTGGACAGTGAGAGGACACTGTTTAAAAACTCCAAAAGCACTGCTGTGTCTGATCCACTCAGACCAGCACAACACACACTAACACACCACCACCACGTCAGTGTTACTGCAGTGCTGAGAATGATCCACCACCCAAATAGTACCTGCTCTGTGAGGGTCAATGGGGGTCCTGACCACTGAAGAACAAGGTAAAAGGGGGCTAACAAAGTATGCAGGAAAACAGATGGACTACAGTCTGTAACTGTAGAACTACAAAGTGCACCTATATAGTAAGTGGAGCTGATAAAATGGACAATGAGTGTAGAAACAAGGAGGTGGTTATAATGTTATGCCTGATCAGTGTATCTGTTGCACACAGCTGTTCACTACACATTTAATCATGCATCATTTCTGACCACACAAATAATTTTACCCAGATATTGTTTGGATGGTGCTGGTACAGTTATCATGCACAGCAATATAGGTTGGGAATTGTTCACCACCCAAAAATATCCAGCCATTATTGATTCTATGGGCAGAAACTGACCAGTATGTGCTCCCACAACTATTTCACCATTGCCTCATCACGAGATCACAAGTTTGATTCCCAGTGATGCCACAGCCAAAGATAAGAGTCCAAGAGAGCATCACTGACCTCTCTCTGGGTCGATAGGACAGCCCTTCCCCTCCCCATAAGTAGCATTAGCAAGATGGTAGCTGTCATTGTTGTAAGTGAATTGCCAGTTAGCATTCTTCAGCAAGTATGTTGAGCTGTTCTACAATATAGTGTCACCGTCCCACCTTGGTATCTTTGTTTAAATAGGGAAGATGAAACTAGTGGGTGGATTTGACTAAATTAGAGGGAGCCTAACACAAACTGTGCATCAACAGATGGGCCACAGTCTCTAACTGTATACTAGCAAGGTGGAGCTGACCTGATGTTAGCACTCTAGCTTTTAGATGCATCATAATAATGGGTCATTAGGTTTATACCTAATGAGAATGCAGGCTGAGAAACAGTATAATTACTTAATTATTCCTTTGGGGCACTTTTCACAGTGCAACCCTCCTAAGCATGTTCCAGAGGCCATGTCCTGCATCTTGTATTGTATTTGTATTGTTGCATTTATTCTATTGCCGTGACCTGGTCTAGGTCAGACTGTAAGAATATTAAAAGAGTGCATTTTAACAGTGAAGTGGGTGTGGAAAATGAAACAGCAGGCGTAACTATTAAGTTTAAAGACTGTATTATTTGTAACTGATGTATAAATATGAATAGTTGAGTCTCACACCAACAACAGACTCCAGGAGTGGCCTCGGCCAAAACAACAAACAAAGCAACACTACCTGTAGGACAAACTGCAGCTGGTACACACTGACTATTTACAAATATATACAATATATACTCAGTTGCTAGGGGACAGGCTAAATGCAAGTTAAATAAAGGTAACAAATGAAACATGCAAGGAATCAAGAACTACAAAATGTACACAACATGCAAATCGGCGCTGTAATGACGAAGTCTCCTTCCGACCAGGCCGCCAGGGCGCCTTTTATGCAGGTGGGAGGAGATGAAACCGAATTTCACTTGAGTTGCATGATGTTAAGCTATGACAAACGAGTTTATTGACCTAACTTTTTTTTATACGCTACTGGTTTAACCAGCCAGATAGCAGTAAGAGCTGTATAGCTGCTGTCTATGATGCTAGATTTTTAATTTTTCTTCTTGATGACTACATATTTTATCATTTTAGATGATTACAGAAGAGGAGAACTCAACTAGCCACTTCATTAAGTACACCTACCTTGTAACTAAACTCTTTGTTCATTTTTACAGCTCCACTTACCCAATAGATACAGTTTTGGTTGGTAATGAAAGGTTAAGTTTTTGAAATACACCCAATATAAAATTATCCAATCTGTGTTTGCTTTCTCTGTTGTATTTAAGTATCCCTTGCACTGGTAAGGACATCAGGAGGTGAACTGCAGTCCTTATGTGTCAGATTGACCACTTACATAATTAGTAACTAATGAAATAATGGAAACAACCAATCATGTTTTGATTTCCAGTGGGGGCAGTTTTATGAGAAAAATGTCACTCTAGGCCTTCTGGAAGTTCTAGATAGGTGACTGTGAACAGGAGTGCTAGTCTGAAGTAATGTGCATCAGTTCAGGGGGGAAAACAGTAGTAACTCAGTGTCTGGGCTCTGATACTCGCCGTGAATTGGCTACAAGGTAAAATATGTGTTATGTATATGTTCCAAGCTGCAAATCAATCACCTGATACTTATCCATTTCATTAGGTCCACTTACCATTTAGGTGTACTTTGTAGTTCTACAGTTACAGACTGTAGTCCATCTGTTTCTCTGCATGCTGTGTTAGCCCCCTTTTTCCCTGTTTTTTTCAATGGTCAGGACCCCCACAAGACGAGCAAAAAGCACATATTACACACCTACCATGCAGGTCCACCTTGTAGATGTAAAGTCAGAGATGATAGCTCATCTGCTGCTGCATAGTTTGTGTTGGTCATCCTCTAGTCCTTCATCAGTGGTCACAGGACGCTGCCCACAGGACGCTGTTGGCTGTATATTTTTGGTTGGTGGACTATTCTCAGCCTAGCAGTGACACTGTGGTGTTCAAAAACTCTAGCAGCACTGCTGTGTCTGATCCACTCAGACCACTGCTATATAAAATAGGCTATGTTGGTGGTTTGGTCTTTTTATATGGATACTATAAATAGTATTTACATAATACTTACTACATTTAGTTCCTTTATGTCATAAAAAAATCAAGGAACATTTGTTTTTCTATGCTAAGTGACCTGTCCTCTCTTACTATGTTGGCTGACACTGTTTGGTTGTTCACATGATTTCGCAGAGCCTCTGGAAACATCTTGCACTTGTCACTGTTGCTCACGGAGTTTCTACCTCCATCTGTGTGCCTTACACTGAAAACACCATCTGGACCATCTGACGGCCTCCCAAACCACTCTGCTAGGCAACACAATCAAAACCTGCACATTTTTTTTTGACCCCAAAGTGTAGACTCTCTCTCACACATCCATACGCACAAAATCATGCATGTACATGCGACATTTGTTGAAAAACAGGTGCATGAATGATAAGGGTCGTGCGGCTCTGTTACACAGAGGAATTACTGCAAAACACAACACATACTCTCCGAGCTCAGTGTGAACAGGCCACATGACTACAAGCCCCGTGCATGTTCAAATCATGCTATAATTAATTCAACATTCCGAGGAGGGAAGAAAATGCAAGCAATTAACAAATCCATGTCATTTTTACACCGGAACGAAAGCTGAGAGCTAAGTGTTGTCACCATTCAGAAGCATGTAAAAAAAGTACATTGAATTAGCTTGATTCAAATGTGTAGGAGAGAGTGGAGTTGCACAGTTTTCACTTTCTGCCTTATTTCCCAAGCATGTCTTTCACAAAGATAACCTTAAATGCATTCTTTTACAGTCCCTTAAGTTCTAAGCATTGACTGGGTAAGTGTGAGGTACAAACCCCAAAGGTATTAGGTCATTATTTTGTGTTAAATGATGATATGTTCAAAGAGATTCTTACTAAATTTCAAAAGGAAGCTTCAGAGAAGACCTAGTTCTTGAAACATATCCCAATGGAAGATTAATCAGAATCAGATTTGCTTCCTCCATGGCATCCAGGCAGCTCTGCCATTGGTTAGGACTTCAGGAGCCAAACTGAAGTCCTTTTGTGTCAGATTAACCACTAACATGATTGGTAACTGACAGTGTAATCAGCCAATCATGCTTTGATTTCCAATTTGGGGGGCAGTTTTGTGACCAATAATGCTACTCTGGGTCTTCTAGAAGTTCTTGACAGTTCACTGACTGTGAGCAGGAGTTGTAGTCTGATCCAATGTATTCTATTCAGGGGGTAAACAGCAGCAAGTCTGAGTCAGGGTTATAAATATAGTCACTGTGAAACTGCTACAAAGTAAGATTGACGTTATGCATCTGTTTCAAGCTGCAAATCAATCATGGAATGTCTTTTACAAGCTTCAAATGTCCATGTTTATTCTAGAACAACCAAGAAAGTTGACGTGAATTGCCGCTAACTTAGTGCTTATATTCTACTGAAATCCCAGACAAGCTATCAGAAATTATGATTATGAAATAGAGGTGTTTTTTTGTTGTTGGCTTTTATAGTATGTACTTGTCTATTACTTAGAAACAGAACTTTACCTGGGCTGCAAAAGGCTTTGCTGGACGCCGGAATGTGTTTTAAGTTGGGGTGCTGAAATTCGAAGCAGTGTGACGTGACCAGTGATGTCATTCAACATGATATGCCAATTTTCATTTGATGGTTTTGGTATTTTTTTTTTTCAGCTAATTTACAAGAAACTGCATGTGTCATACAGTGCTGTGCCAAGGTGAGAGAGGACGGTCTATACACATAACTGATACATCAAACCAGTAATGCACATCTGCGCTCTGCGCTCTGCTCTCTACTTCTGGACAGACTTCCTGTAACCGATTGTATCACGTTCACAGAGACACACTGAGATTTCACACTGAAACATACAGAGAGGGAGAATATAGGCTGATAACAGCTTCATTATTTTGTTGGATGACTTTTTCAAGTTTGAAAAATAATATTAGGCCACCTTGGGGTTCAGAACTGCACAGACTCTCTCTTTAAAGCTCAGCCTGCATGTATTTGAGCGACGCCCCCCCAAAGCAGCTAGCTGTTTTCAGCTCACTGTAATGGAAATACAATATTTACTTAAACAGTGCAGCTACTGCAGATTTTTAACAAATAAAAATACAAACTAGGACACAAGGCTGTATACTATACTACATTCATTATGGAGCTTAGAATGTTTTATTA
The DNA here is from genome assembly GCF_904425465.1 of Colossoma macropomum. Classification (NCBI taxonomy): domain Eukaryota; kingdom Metazoa; phylum Chordata; class Actinopteri; order Characiformes; family Serrasalmidae; genus Colossoma; species Colossoma macropomum. Next base: position 2,802,759 of record NW_023494807.1, on the reverse strand, counting down.
ATATTATTATTTTTAACAGAGACATTCCTAATGTCAGGAGGTGGCCGCAGCATTTTGGTGCAATTTGGTTACACTCTCTTGGTACTTACCACCATTTTATCTCATTTAATTACACAGCACTTTGGAGTACCTCATATCTAGAACATATCAGATGTTTCAGTGCAACTTAGTTAATCAGTTTTGCAACTTACCATCATAGTATGTTAAATAATTACCTGGTGCGTTGGAGTTTGTACGTCATATTTACCTGACTAATATCAGATTCAAATGTGTAGGGGATAATCGGGTTGGTTGGCACAGTTTTCACTGTGATATATATCCAAGACACACCATACATTATGATACATGAGTATATATGTGGACGATATATATATGGGACAAAAGTATTAGGACACCCCTCCTAATTATTGAGTTCAGGTGTTTCAGCCATGCTCAGTGCTAACAGGTGGATAAAATTAGACACATAGCCTTGCAGTCCCCATAGACAAAAACTGGCTGTAGAATGGGTCATACTGATGACTCTAAACGTGGCACTGTCATTTGATGTGCCACCTCTGCCTTAAGTCAGTTTGTGAAATTTCTGTCCTGCTAGATCTGCCCCTGTCAACTGTAAATGCTATTATTTTGAAATGGAAGCATCTGGGAGCAACAGCTTAGCCACAAAGCGGTAGACCATGCAAACTCACAGAGTGGGGGTGGTGAGTGCTGAAATGCACAGTGTCTATTCTCTGTTAGTGAGTTGAAGCTCTCACTAAAGAGTGTCAAATTGCCTCTGGAAGCAACATCAGCAAAAGTACCTTGAGTTACGAGCTTCACAAAATGGGTTTCCATGGCCGAGCAGCTCACAAGCCTAAGATCAAAATGCACAATGCCAAGCGTCAGATGGAGTGGTGTAAAGCACGCCGCCGCTGGACTCCGGAGCAGTGGAAGTGAATTCTGTTGCATGACGAATCATGCTTCTTTATCTGGCAGTCTGATGGAGTCTGGGCTTTGGTGAATGCCAGGTTATCTGTCTGACTGCATTGTACCAACTGTAATGCCAGCTGACTTTTACAATGTGCAAAAATTTCATGATGAGCCACCAGAAATGCTCCAAAAGTGATTGGAAAAAATCTGGTTTCATTAACCAGATAACATTGTACATTCAGTCTGTGTTTAATCCCTCTATCTTCTTTACACTGCTAGAGGATTATTGTTACCTTTACAGCCATTAAAGCAGGATCATCAGGCATTAGCAGCTAATCATGCTCCATACAACCAGACAGCATGCAGACACTGAGAAGTGCTGGCTTTACACTCTTTCAGCCTATCAAAGTCAGTGAGACTTCTCATTAATCCCTCGGCGTACTTAAAGCAGTAGTTCAGCCAAAAATCCAATCTTTTCTCTTTTGCTCCAAAGGTAATCAATCAACTAAGACTTGGTTGGTGTTTGAAGTTTGCTTCATTAGTTTGTTGCTCACGAATAATGGAAGTTTAGAACTACCAGTTTAGCCTGTCTTTCGAAATACACGCCTAAATTATCACATGCTTGTCTCTGAATCAAATTTTTACATAGTCTAACACAGACTTGTTAATGTGGTTTCTAAAACAGTATGACACACTATAATCTATGAAAATTTCTATTAAAACTCATGCTTTAGGGGGAAGCATTGCTTTTAGCTGTGCAACATACTTTTGTCCTTTTTTTAGATAAAGTAAGAGATAAAGTGAGAAAGAGAGAAAGTGAGGGAATATATTATCACCACTGGTGAACCATTTGAGCTTCAGGCTATGATTGTCAAAACACTGTCGAAACACAGCGTAAAGCCTACCTCTGTGCTAATGCTAGCTTCTGCTGGTGTCCCTGTGGGATTCAAATAGTTTGTTAGCGCTATATCAACTATGATTCACATGAACATCTTTTGGCAGTTCTATATGTATTACTTGAAACTGTGACAGATTTAAACATCAAGTCAACGTTTACTAAATATAGTGTGTTTTACAACAGGCATTGTCACAAAAGCAGTAGAGGAACCAAGACTCAAAAGGGGAACCCGTACCCCTCTGGTCAACACCAGATAGCAAAATAGTAACACAAGAGCAAAATGAACAGAGAATAAGGTTTTACCATTAGTATATTATAGATACAGAATAGGGGAAAAGCAGGAGAAGCAATGACTACGATTAAGTACTTTGAGTTTCATGGTGGTCAAACTGGTTCAGTAGACGGACGAGCAACGGGCACCTGATTTTGGCAGGTGAAGCAACAGAATCAGACCAGAATGGGCAGTTGTTCAGCACAGCAAAGAAACACATGGGCAGTTAGTTCTGTTAAGAGAGATGGATTATAGTGTACAGTGTTAACAGAGTGCAGCAGAGACTTCAGCAGGTTGAGCTATTACAGCCTAACTACAAGGGAGAGCCAGAAGGTAACAGAGACATGAGGGCCCCCTGAGATGTTAGCGCCCCTGCACTCCACCATCAACAAATTTTAAGTGAAAGCTTGAGAGCAGCAGGACGACAGCACCAACACTCCCAGGTTTACCATAATACTCTATGTCCAAGAACTCCCAGGTCTGCACCTTTTTATCAAATGAAAATATATAAAAATATAAATATATATATATATATATATATATATATATATATATATATAAATAAAATAAATAAATAATAATAATAATAATAATAACAACAATAATAATAATAATAATAATAATAATAATAATAATAATAATAACCAAATATGTATTTTACCTTGAAGCAGTTTCCCAGTTACTTTCCCAGCTGAGCTCTAGCATTAAGCTTCCACTGCTGTTTACTATTTCTAACAACCCACTGATTAAGCTGACACTCATTTTCACAGTTGTAGCACTTCCAGAAGACCAAAAGTGACTTTCCTTCTTGTGAAATTGGTCCAGCCAGATGGAAATCAAAACATAATTGGCTGATTCCTCTGTCTCTTTGCAAAAATGCTGGTAGTTATTCTAACAAGTAAGGCCTTCTCTAACCAATAGGAGAGCTCACTTATCCAAATCAATCCACATACCACTGAGAAAAATAATTTCTGATCATTTCTAACCAATTTTCTGCTGGGAGATTCAAATCCCATAAATGGCCAGGGCCCATCAGCAGGCCCAAAGAGTTATTACACACTTCTCTAATCTAAGAATCGCTCGTCTAGTTTGCTCTGAAGTCAGTGTAGTTGAGAAATAAGCCTTAGTATGTAATACACTTGGGATTTTAAGGGGTTAACCCTTTTAATACCCTGCAATACTTGCAGAGTTTAAATACAAGCATTACTGTATTGAGAAAAAAAAAAAGGGAAGAAAGTCAGAGAGATGAGAAAAAGAGAAAGCTAAAAGTGAGAGAGAGAGTGAGGGAGAGAAAACAGAAGGATTACAGAAACAGAGGGAAGAAAGACAGAAGAACAGACAGACATTTGTTTTTAATACATATGCACCATCATTCAGTGTTAACATGTAGGTAGCAGCACCTATTCTGAGGATATTGCTATTAAACGTGAGCCTTTTTTGCCTTCATCTTCTAATTAGTGCTGTTCAGAGCCAATTATCTTCAATTGCTTATTCTTCCTGTTGGTTTGTTTGTTGTTTATGACATGAGTGACTCATTCATGTGATGTTATTGATCAGGACGTGAGCGTGCAGGTCATTTCAGTACACAGGTGTGTTCATATTAATGACAGGTTTGTCACTTACCTACATGTGAATCGTCATGTTAGGATGATCAGATTTGAGCAAAAAATGAGAATTGCGCAATGAGGCTTGTAATGGGAATGTTGCCAAAGAAGACAAGAGTGTGAAGGAAAGAGATAAATGAGAGAGTACGAGACCGAGATAGAGAGAGACCAGACAGTGAGAGAGAGAACAGAGGAAACCCAGACACCGTTTGGTTTTATTCATTTTTATAGATATATAGAGGTTAGCATGATGCTAATTGGGCTAATTGGTGGGGTACAAGTTTCCATTACTCGTTACCTATATTAGCCAAGGGTAGGGCTGTCCAGTCTTATTCGCAAAAGGCCGGTGTGGCCGCACATTTTCACTCAAACATAGCAGAAGGCCACCTGATCAAATGCTTGAAGTCTGAGACAGACAGATTAAACAGCTTATTTGGTGAGAAAATAGCCACACCGGCCCCTTGCAGATAAGAGTAAACACCCCTGGCCTAAAGTGACCAGATATGCCTGTTTTCCAGGGATGGACCCCATCTTTGGTGGCCTGTCCCCGGCTGGAGGTGTCCTCAGAAATGTTCCCGTTTTTAACTGTGAATTAAAAACACAGCAGAAAGAAAGACCTGGCAGCAGAGCAGATGGGCGGACGTCTCACATTGTGCGTGTTTCTCCAACAGAGAGGGCTGCTGCTGCTATTTACTGACCACTTCTATCACTTGCCTGCCTAGTTTTAGGGAATACTGCTGTGGTGGATTACAGGACTTGAATTGTACTGAATTATCGGGTGATAGGAATCCTACTAGCAGGTGATAAGTAGGCTAATTTGTACAGAAATACAATCTACTTGAATATAGCTAACACACAATCTACGAATAGAACTTCAAATAGAAATATATATATATATATATATATATATATATATATATATATATATATATATATTTTAACTGCATCACTTTTTCAGCCTTCCAAATATGACATATTGCATTTATGGATAGCAGCCATCTCTGTTTCTCCAGAATTGGAGAGGCCCAGGGGTGCATATAGGATCTGGCTATTAAGCTACAGCTATGGGTCCCTTTGAACTTCCAAAATATTTAATATGAATATGAATTATGGCCTCATACAACCATTGAATCTTTTGTGGTAAACATATCCCTGCCTCATCTCTGCCTAGGCCACTAGACTTAGTGACTTTTGGGACCTTTTTTTGCCAAGGCTATGTTCACACAGCAGGTAAAAGTGGCGCAAATCTGACTTTCTCAGCAAATCCGATTTTTTTGTTTGGCTGTACACAATATCTTTTCAATGTGACCTATATGCGACATTAGTCTAAACAGATCACGCTCCTGAACTGACCCACATGCGCAAAAGAATGATGCTTCATGTTGCTTCACGTGGCTCATCCAGAGGTAAACAACTGCCAATGAACATCAGTCACTCCCAGAGCTTCTTCCCCAGCATCGCAGGAGCAATCATAAAGCTTATTGACTGACAGCTGGGCTCATCACCCAGAATGTGTTCGAGCTCACAGTAAAAAAGGTACGGTCACTTCTTTAGTTTGTGATTATTTAAACTTTGCTTTAGACTTTTAACTTCTTTGACGCAGCAGCCTCGCTCTCCCTATGACCGCATTCAATCATTTCTTTGAAAATCTCTTCAAACACAGAGGGGTTTTGGATGAGTCTCTTAGAATATTTTAGAACAGAAACATCAGCCTTGCTTATGAGGCCTTAGTAGCACAAAATTATGACGAATGTTGAGTTGGATTGACGTAAAAGTCGCATGAATTCCGATCTGGCTGTTCAGACTGAGCCGCATTGCCGCATATCGGATATGTATCGGATTTCAGTACTACATATGAAAGCGTCTCACATCGGAATTGTGAGATCCAATGTGTTTTTTGTTGTTTACACTGCCACACAGACACATCTGTGTCACATATGAAGAAAAAGATTGGGATTTGGGCCACTTTTACCTGCTGTGTGAACAAAGCCTTAGAGACTTTATTTCTAAAAAGCAACAAGCAACAAGCCTCGCAAGGGGGAATGCAAGAAGCATAAATCATTTATAGAACTATTGTTATTTATCACATTCTGACCATTTTCTTCATTGAGTGTTCTGTAGTTTACTATAGCTTCAGTCACCATAGTGGACTACTAGAGGATTTTCTGACACGGTTTACAAAATTTACTTAGCGCTTGAGTTTTATTAGTCAACAGAGATTCTTATAGTTCATAGTTTTTGTTATTAGTCAGAAAACTTCACCATCGTTTATTACTAGTATTAGTACAACAGTTTGAGTACAACAGTGTTAGTACAACAGTTACCATGGTCACAATACATGAAACTGGAACTGTCCCCTCTTTTTTTTTATTCCATAGATAAAAATATTGACTATACTTATGATATGCTGACCACCAAATTGAAACTGTCTGCTCACATTCCATTAGCCTGTGGTGCAAAACTAAACAAGCAAACGTCAGACACTAAACACGTCTTTGCTGAATTGGATATTCTGCTAAACTATCGCTTTAATGGGGATGCTGCATCTGTATTCCCCCTCAGCTCCTGCACAAGCTTTCTTTTTTTAATTAGTGCTTTCTAAATACTGCACTGTAAATATCACGGGGCTCAGGAGTATTCATACGTCAAAGAAAGCCGCATCCCTGCTGTGCGTGCCTCGCTGCTTTGAAACTCATTTTCTGCAATCTGCCTGCACTAAATTCTCCCCTGACACTGATGGGAATCCCACAGGGCCCAAATGGTCAAATAAACAATCTTTCAGTGCCGCATTCATTATTGTTTCACGGGTCAAGTAACATTTGATAAGATACATCAAATATCATAAAAATTCATTTTATTATGTGACTGGGGACTAATAGGTTCGGCATTTTGAATAAATCTCAGAAAGATCAGATTAATAACTACCACTACTTCTCTTCTCTTGTTTTCATTACAGCGCCGTATATTATTGTGTTATTGTGCTGTCTGATATCAGTAAGATCTCGAATTAATTAGTTAATATGGGGCTGAATGTAAGTGTTCAGATTAGTGCTATCGCAGTTATATGAAGGAGAACGGCCCCCAGCACACTGTGTTAGCATCAGATTGAGTACGGTGGGGGTGGGGAGGGGGGCAGAGAGTACACAGAGAGAGAGTGTGTGTGGGTGAGAGAGAGAGAGAGAGAGAGAGAGAGAGAGAGAGAAACAGAATAAGAGAGAGAAGAAAGTAAGACAATGGCAGTTATATCAGAGAGAGGGAGTGAGAGAAAAAGAAAGAAAGAAATGAAAGAAATGAGAGGAATGAGAGGAATGAGAAAGAAAGAAAGAAAGAAAGAAAGAAAGAAAGAAAGAAAGAAAGAAAGAAAGAAAGAACTTAAGAGTGTGTAAGAGAAAACAAAGTGAGACAGCTTGAAGAAAAGATGAAACTCAGAGTAAAAGTAAGAGAGAAAGAAAGAAAGAAAGAAAGAAAGAAAGAAAGAAAGAAAAAGAAAGAAAAAAGAAAGAAAGAAAGAAAGAAAGAAAGAGATAAAGAAAGAGATACAGAAAGAAAAATAAAGAGATAAAGAAAGAAAGAAAAATGAGAGTTAAAAAGAAAGAAAAAAAAAGAAACAGAAAAACAAAAAGTGAGAGTAAGACACAATCATAGCCTGTGTGTGTGTGAGAGAGAGAGAGAGAGAGAGAGAGAGAGAGAGAGAGAGAGAGAGAGAGAGAGGGAGAGAGAGACAGAAAGCAAGACAGTATGAAAAGTTGAGTGACAATATTAAAAAAAGGAACAGAGTGATGAAATGAAAATGAGAGAGTAAGAGACAAGAAAAGAAAACAAGAGAAAACAGGAATGAGGGAAGAAGCGAAAAACGAAAATGAATGAGGGAAAGACAGAAAGATTAGACAGTAAGATAAAGGGGGGGAACAAAAAGTGTGGAAGAGAGTCAGAGAGAGAGAGGGAGAAAGGCAAAGATAGATAGATAGATAGATAGATAGATAGATAGATAGATAGATAGATAGATAGATAGATAGATAGATAGATAGATAGATGACAGAGAAAGAAATAAAGAAGTGAAGGAAAGAGAACATTAAGAGTGATAAAGGGAGAGAGCGAGAAAGAAAGAACAGAAAGTGTGAGTAAAAAAGAGAGAGTAAAGGAAAGAGAACCTGAGTCAGAGAGAAAGAGAGAGAGAAGAAAGACAGAAGGACGAGAGAGCCAGAGAGAGACAGAACAGAAAGAGAGAGTGAGTGAGGGAAACACCGGAGAAAGAGAGAGAGAGAGAGATGGGCGGTCGAGATGGGACGATAGTGCAGAAAAACACAGTGACATTAAGTCTGGGAGATTCTCTCTGTGCTCCTCGTATTCACCTTCTCAGTGTTTCTGTTCTCCGCTGCAGACGGATACCGACTCCATACGAGTGTGAGTGAGTGAGTGTGTAGCCTTCTATCAGCTAATTGCAGTGAGGAAGCTCTGTCTGTCTGCGCACTACAGCAGCGCTCTTTCATCCTTTCATCCTTTCAGCTGGAGTGCCGACAAAAACACATCAAGAGATCAGGTAAGAGTCGCTACGTTTCCATTTGACACAGTGCTGTTTGGAAACGAGACCTAAAAGCAGACGTGTTTTGTTGTGGCGTTCAATGTTTCTCTCTCTGTTGAAAGCCGCACTCCAAAGCTTGTTCTTTGCGCTTTGATTTTTTTAACTGACAGCACTTTGCCGATAAAGGTGCTAAGATGCTTTTGTTTAAAGTCGGGAACCGCGATAGAATTTGTCAAATTACTTTTTTTTTGTCACAGGCAGTTGTGTAGTGGTAGGAATGCCACTCTTTTTCGGAAGACATTAAACGCCTACAGAGCTGGTCAAATGTTTGGACCCATGTGATTGTCATATGCTTTTCATCAAAGGTGGACAAAGTACACCATCTGTAACGTAAACTTTACTTCACAGGTAATCTTTAAAAAAGGTTTACATTTCTACTTGAGTTAACATTCAAAAGTGCTTGTTTTTAAAGGTGTCAAAAAAGTTCTTAGAGTTGTTCTAGCTATTTTCGGTTCCATTATTTTGATGCAGGAGTTCTAGTAAGGCCGGCGTGGCTGCAGACGTGAAGCAAGCCTTATTATAACTTGAATAGTCAAGTTGTAATACTTTAAGTCCCAGTCCCATTTCTCATTTTCACCCCTACCCCTTGTTTTCAAGTCAGAACTGCTGGACTATTCAAGGTTGAACAGGTAGTTTAGCCAGCTAGCTACCGAGACATTAGCATACTATTAGCAAATTTTATGCTTGTTATGTAGAAAAGGACCATAATACATTGAAATCACATTAAACTAAGACAAAACAACGGTTATCGTAATATTATTAATGGGGAAAATACTCATATTTGTGGGTTTCTTTGGATGCTTGTGCAACCATCTTGATGTTTTTTTTTCCTTTTTTCTCATAAAACTCTGTGAAAAACCTCCCTTTGGAGGGCCACGTAGCCCTAACACTTTGTTCTATCCCTCCATCTCAACAAAAGAAAACAGCACACCCTACCCCTAGGCGTGAGCTCGCAAATCAGAGGGCTAAGGGCTAAGTGGTAGGGACGAGGGGTGAAATGAGATTGGGCCTTACTTTCTTTCAATTAAATATGATCACTTAATCCATGCAAGCTGTTTGTACTGTCTGGTTGAAAATCCAAGTCTACTTATTTTAGTGAGTAGAACTCACCCAGAATTCCTAGCAGGTTAGTTGTTTGCTGTTTATTAGCTCTTATTGTTCCTTCAGATGTTGCTTTCACACAAACCGCATATTCACATTTTAAATATAAATATAAGTTTGGATGCTCTTTCTAGTTTCAGTTTTCCTAACCATGAATGTCTGTAGTGTCTCTGCTCAGTTTGGTGTGTCTGTAGTGTCTGTAGTGTCTCTACTCATTTTATCTCAAAGCTGTTGAAATAGTATATAACTTCTTTTACATCTCAGCTTGTGATCATTAGTATCTTGTCAATGCTGTGAAAATGAATAAATGAACTTCTCCTTTTCGTTCTTCTGCCATTTTTCCACCAGATTTTTATCTGCTAATTCGTCCTGCAGGTTTCAAGATATCGACACCATTCCAACTCTTGAATATTTAGTCAGGTCGGGAATGAGATGCTTGTGTATGGCTTTTTGATCAGATGTACAATTTTTCTGCAATTATCTTTAAACTTTACAAGTCCATTAGTAATATCATATTAACTATGTGGGGAACCATAGTAACCACACAGTAACACTTTAGCAACCACCTGGGGCAATAGCAACCACCTACCTACACTCTAGCAACCACCTAGCAACCGTTCTGGGATACAAAAGCAATCATTCAACAACACCTTTGCAACCACATAAAATACCATATTCATCGTTCGCCAACACCCTAGCAACCACCTGGGAGCTGCTTCGGCCATGCAGTCGCTCTTCATTTTCTTCAGTCTAGATCTTCCGTCATTGATGCAAAGCACTGCTCCTATGAAGAATCAAAATGAATTTGGTTGCTAATGGTGCCCCCTTGTGGATCATTATCACTTCAGCCTACTAAACATGAGTGAGTGAGTGTGTGAATGATCGAGTGAGTGCATTAGTTCCAAGCTAGTTCTATGAGAAGCTTTGCATTCAAGTGTATTAACTGGGACTCCTGAGTAGCACTACTGTCTCAAGCATGATCTCTGGGTGGGAAGGATTCTCCCTCATTATATTATTATATATATATATATATATATATACATGCATGTTATTACACATATATTAAGAGAAAAAGAGAGCAATATATAGTTACATCTATAATACACATAGCACATACAAATGATCCTACGTCCTGACAAGGCATAAAAACAAGCACATTTACATGTGCACACGTGTATACGGACTCAACGGCCACGTGCACAAGACGCCTCATTAGTTGTGAACGTTCTGAAATACGTGCAGTACAATGCATGCTGACTGCCAGCATGCCTTCTGCAGCTCAGGTGTGAAGTGAATTTATGTTGCTGATATTGGAGTTGAGTCCTTGCCAAGCAGCACAGCAGCAGCAGGCAGCTGGGCCTGTTTCAGAGGCTGCATCTTCAAAAGACAGGCGGGAACAGCCTCGGGAACAACGCTAGCCTAAAGAAACCCAGCCGAACCGTCACCATCTTCAGTCACTGAAGAGAGAGATAGAGCCATACAGAGCAAACTTCTTACACTGACCATTAAAAACTGCAGTCATCAACGGCGAGCATAACAAAAGCATGGTGTGATTTAACTAGGGCTAAATATCAGTCATGGTGTTCCTGGTGGATTAAGATTCTGCTCATTAGTGAATTACATGTATTTATTTGTTTCCTTGTTTTGATTTTTACAAGTGAATTACGCTTACAATTGTAGATATTTCTGAAATGGGTTGTTCAGACTGTCTAGCTGGGAAAAAAAAATGCTGTCCAAATTGCTGTTATGCTAAAATATTGCAAATACAACTATAACTGAAAAAAATGGCATGCCAGTTAAGTCAGAAAACCCGGTTTTACACCAGTTTAAACCTTAAAAACAGTTAAAATGATCTTTTCCTCTGATCTATTTTTTTACAGAATGGTTAACACCTACAACAAGTGACCACTTCATTAAGTAGACCTCTTTATTTCTACACTCATTGCCTATTTTATCAGCTTCACTTGCCAAATAGGTGCACTTTGCAGGTCTACAATTACAGACGGTAGTCCATCTGTTTCTCTTAAATGGTCAGGACCCCCACCGCACCACAACAGAGCAGGTATTATTTGGGTGGTGGGTCATTCTCAGCACTGACGTGGTGGTGGGGTGTTAGTGTGTGTTGCACTGGTGTGAGAGACACAGCAGTGCTGCTGGAGTTTTTAAACACCTCAACAGCATCCTGTGGCCTCTGATGAAGGACTGGAGGATGATTAGCACAAACTATGCAGAAACAGATGAGCTCTCTGGCTTTACATCTACAAGAAAAGCCAACAAAGTGGGACTGTCTGACAAAGTGGACATTGCGTAAATACAGTGCTTAAAGCTTCAGCAGCACTGCTGTGTCTGATCCACTCAGACAGCGCAACACACACTAACACACCACCACCACGTCAGTGTTACTGCAGTGCTGAGAATGATCCACCACCCAAATAATACCTGCTTTGTGGGGGTCCTGTGGGGGTCCTAACCAATGACGAACAGGGTAACAAAGTGTGCAGAGAAACAGATGGACTACAGTCTGTAAGTGTAGAACTACAAAATGCTCCTATATGGTAAGCAGAGCTAATACAATGAACAAAGAGTCAAGATACAAGGTAGGTGTACTTATATATATATATATATATATATATATATATATATATATATATGTATATGTATGTATATAGAACAGTGTAATGAGATGAATGATTGGCACCTGACTGCCAACAGAACAGGGAAATGCTTCACAATACATTGAAAATAGAAAGTCAGAAAGGCTGACTTGAACATGATGTTACAGAATGTGAATTGTATGTAAATGTAATTTATGCCATAACAATGTAGCGAAATATGTAAATCCCATCCCATAATGATACCTTAACTTCTAAGAGATGAGTGCTGATCACACTTTTACATCCTGGCAAATGCAAATAAATGGACAGAGGAAGCTTTTACTTTTACTGTAAAACATATTGTCCTGAGTGTCTACAGTGTCAATAAATCAGTGCAGTGGGTGAGAATTTATTGACTAACACTGAAGTTGCTACATGGAAGCGTTAGCTGAGTGCATTTCTGATCTACTGCCTGTGTAGCAGGAAACCTCAGCAAGTGTCACAATGGGAAAAAAAAAGCTTAATCTCTCCACCTGACAGCACAAGCAGTGTGGAAAATACTGTGGATGTGATCTTTTAGCCCATCTTTCAGCTTAAAAGCTTTTTCTTGTTCTTGGAAAGTTCAGCGCACTGGCTCTAGTTTTAGGCAATATTTCATCTCAGTATTACTTTATATTGTCCTCTCATGATTCACGCTGTTGGAGAATTTCAGGATATTCTTTCAGTTCATGCTGTGAGACCATTACCAATGCAAAATATGGCCTCCACACTTTTTCCTGCTTGAAATGAGTGAGGGTGGATTTAAAAAGACTTCAAAAAGGAGCTCGTGCCGGCAGTATACAGTCGTCCGCAAAAGCTTGCATGCAACTAGTCAAATTGCAGGTTTTGATGATTTTCTAATTGAAAATAATAACACTTTTCTACAGAGTTCTGCACAATTTAGTGCTCAATTTCTATTTGCTTGCTTAGTTTGACGTATTGGAACAGCATAAAATAGAAAATATGAACTGTCCCCTAACACTTTTCATTTTCCTCATTATATTAACTTCAACAAATGCACAGTAATTGTGCATTTAAAATGTGCAGAAGTGTGTTGTAAATATGCTTAAAAAGAACTTAGCATCACTAGACGTCCACTCCATGAAGCAGACCAGTGACAGTCATGGGGAGGTCTCAAGACCAATGATGCACTAATTAGGAGTTCTGTTTTGTAAGCAATGCTCAACCCACCAAACAACTGTCACATTTTAGCCAAAAAGACTTGCTCTGAAACTGAATGATCAATTGAAGTACGCTGCAGGATATGGCCTAATGTTCTGATTTGCTACCACATCAGATTTATAAGACTTAAAATAATGCCTTAAAACAATACTTTGTCTAAATTTCCTTCCTTTTGGTGTCTGAAGTTTGCTTCTTTAGCTTTGCACCAAAGCTCCAAGGTTAATGTAGCTAAGTAATGAAAGATTAAAGCCTCGGGGTTAGCATCACGTTAGTCTCATAAGCTAGAATTCTTCATATCCTTGAATTTTCATTGCATGGCAAAGAGCCACTTACATGGAGAGGTAAGGGTCATCTCACTGATTTGCAAAATAACCGTGATTGAGCATTGTGTGATTTCATATCTCCATTTTCATCATTTTTCAGTTTTTGACATAATTTGAAAATGCCTGTTGACCTTTACATTGTGGGTAAATTTAATGATGAAGGAACCAAAAGAAATGACCCAAAATGACTTGTAAAAAAGTCTGGTTCCATTGACTTACATTAAAAATAAAATATGTTTTTGCCCTCTCCTGTAAAGTTACCATTTTGTGGTATGAGGTTTTGTTACAACAGCAGCGATATGCTGCTCTTACAGTACATACAACCTACATTTGCATTCACTCCACTCTCTCTGTATATATGTATATTACATTTATACTTGCATATCTATATTTTTTACCACTCTACCGTCCTTCGGCACTTTATGCATGTAAATAATACTGTATTTTGCACTTCTGGTTAGATGCTAACTGCATTTCAATGTACTCTGCACAATGACAATAAAGCTGAATCTAATCTAGTCTAATCTAAAAAAAAAGGGCAAAGAAAAACAAAAACACACTCGTGGGAAACTAAATTCTATGCCACACAATCATGCAAGGTTATCTCGCTCGCTAGCTTCTAAATGCTTCAAAGAAGACTGGTGTAAAAAATGAGCAGCTGAGCTGTAAGTGATTCTGGGAGCTTTGCTGTACGCCTGCCTCAACCCTGTGGTCTGGATGGGTTATAATGCTTCAACGGATCAGCAAGATACATTGGAGCTATGCCATTAAGACTAATCAGAGGCTATTTAGAGAGACAGCAGGGCAACCAGCCAGTTACACATTACAGTAGTCTGGTAGTTATGAAAGCACAGACTAATTTCTCAGGCTCAGCATCTTAAAGAGCAGTGGTCTCCAATACTGGTCCTGGAGAGATTAGTTCCAACCTATATCCAATAAGCTGCACCACCTTTTATTTAACTCTAATATATCTGATCCAAGGCGGCACGGTGGTGCAGTGGGTAGTGCTGTCGCCTCACAGCAAGAATGGCCTGGGTTCGATTCCCGGCTGGGTGACCGGGGTCATTTCTGTGTGGAGGTTGCATGTTCTCCCCGTGTCTGCGTGGGTTTCCTCCGGGTACTCTGGTTGCCTCCCACAGTCCAAAAACATGCAGTCAGGCTGATTGGACATGCTAAAATTGCCCCTAGGTGTGAATGTGTGGGTGACTATGTCTGTCTGTCTGACCTGTGATGGACTGGTGACCTGTCCAGGGTGTATCCTGCCTTCCGCCCAATGACAGCTGGGATAGGCTCCAGCACTCCACTGTGACCCAGAAGGATAAGCGGTTTAGATGATGTATGTATGTCTGATCCAGCCAATCAGGGACTTGGGAAGAGGTTGATTAGCTGGAGCAGGTGTAGCAAATTGTAATTAGAACTAGGCTCTGCAGGAAGTGGTCTCCAGGACCGGGGTTGGAGACCACTCATCCTCTTGGAATAAGTTCTATCTGACATTTTTGTCAAAACTGAGTTTTTCACATATTCTTATTATACATATTCATATTCTGTGACAACTTCTTAACATAATGTGAAGTATTTTTTGGTGAATTTTGGACTCTTTGTCTAGAAAATAAAAAAGGTTCTATCTCCAAAATCAAACACTAACTTAGTTCTATAAGTTTCTATCTGTGAGCCAATCAGCACTTCGCATACACACAAGAGGACCAATCAGGTTCCGCTTCTTTGTCATGTCACTGCGCTGCTCAGTGACTGCGGGAAAGGTGTATAAAACTTTATGAAACATGAAAACATGTTGCTGAAACTCTGCCTGTCTTCTTGCAGATCTTTAAAAAGTCTTAATGTGTGAAATATTTGTAATATTAAGCCTTAAAGGTAATTAAACAGTAAACATTTGAATTGATGGGGTTTTAATTCCAACATAAACATCAATTTCATTCATTCATCCATCTTTTCTTTTTCTTATTTCCCCCAGTGTAAGACATTTTGGTGCATTGGAGCCAACAATTCTAATATAAAACAAATCTTCACACTACCTTTAGACTGACCTGCTACACTTACTTGCTGGGACAGTTTATCACAGTAGCTGGTTTCTGTTTAACCTAAAGGAAACTTAAACTAATGATTTCTGCCTAAAACTAACCTCTGCACTGGACAAAATGCTTTTTTTTGAATAAGAAAAAGATGATTTGTTCTAAAACAAGAAAGAAATAACATATAAAAAAAAAAATAATACAAATAAGTGTCCTAAATATGTCAAAAAAAGCATTAAATTTAATTTTATGATACACGTGGACACTGTTACAGCACTGATTTTGCGTTTTAAAACAAATTACACGGAAACTGTTTGTGGTCCTTGAAAATCATTGTTTCTTTTCATATTTTGCCGGATAGAAGTATAACTCCAAGCAGAAAGTGAGTTCTTAGGATTAGAAGGTTCTATCTGCATTTGAGCTGTTCCAAAAAACGTATTTACAAATTTGCTAGGATTTGATTGTATACATTTAGAACACATTTAGGTTGTCTGCCATTCTCATGTATGAAAAAGGTGTGTTCCACATATTAGTTTTACTCTTTGGAATGCAAAATCTTTGAAGCTCAATATCTCAAAACTGCTCAGAACACAGATAGAACCTATATCCAAGAGGATGTGCTGTTGTGGAAACATTAGCTGCGTTCCAAGGCTTATGCTGCTTTTCTCGGCTGCTACGTCATAGCAGGCCGTTCCAAAGTGAAGGACCCTTTTTATACAGTGTTAGAAATTCGGCAAGAAGAGTCAGGAGACTGGAGCTTCAGTGTTGACTGGAGTTTATTTCCACATACAGAGTATGGGTACAGCGTGGTCGATTAGCAGTCAATCAGCAGGATCAGGAGTCTAGTCTTATTCACGTGCAGACAATCATGCACGGGCACAACTTGGTCATCAGTGTGTCACCAGTCTGGTCTGGTCACCAGTCCAGTCTAGTCTGCAGTCCAGTCTAATGAATACATGGTCTGACATGGTTTTAAGTAGAGATACTGGGGGTCGGGGGAGGAAGCAAAGAGGGAGGGGAAGTAGGTGACAATCAAAAGGTTGGGGAAGAAGGGGAAGGGGGTCTGGGGTCAGGGAAGACCCCAGGGGTAAGGTGAGGTTGTTCTCACCTCAGGGGGAACAATACAGATAAAACACCAAAAGGCACACAACTGTAGGACAAATACAGCTGACACAACAAAAAAACAACATGGCTTAGAGCATAGAAGAAAGCAAATGTGAAAAGACCTATACTTTCTCTCAACAGCCTAGAAATGCAGCCTATGCTCTGAGTGATTTTGAGGATGAAACAGATGTATTATCATTTCTATAACAAGACTCTGCTTCATTAACTGGTTTTAGGTGAAAATACTCCAGTGTCACTCTTGGTAAACCAATAATTTAATAGAATCTCATTAATTAGTGACACTGATGTCTATTAAATTATCATAAGCACAAAACACTGAAGGCAAACAGTTTCCATTAGGTAGAACTGAGTGGCTCTGAAATCACTTTACAAACAAGCAAAGTTTCAGTTTAAGATTTATTTACAACTTAGTTACAAGTTTAAGTTTAATAAAAACTTGCTTTAAACTCAGATTCACAAATGTGTTTTCCTTTACTAAACTGCATCTGTAGGTCTCTGTTCATAAACATAAACTAGCAAAAACAAATTTACTGTAAAATGAAATGTGTTTGTATAAATTCAGAAAAACGACACGTCACGTACAACATACAACTGCATATGTGTACATATTTCTATATTGTGGTCTATTTACACAAAGTTAGGTTAGTTCATCATTTAGCTTTTAAAATAAAAAAATAAATAAAATTACGCTGCTGCACTGATGTTGAACCATATGCTTGCACTGGGTCGGTGTGTCCAACAGGTCAAAACAAGCTCAAAACAAAGTGCGCGCTGTGCCCTGATTGGTGTTCTTGCTTCACGCTTCTTTCGTTTTGACATGTTATGTTTTAATACACACTTAAGCCAAAAGGAACGACAGATTTTGCTAAATGTAGTGGAGTAAAAAGTGAGATATTTGACTTTGAAATGTAGTGGAGTGAAAGCAAAAAGTCACCCAACATGGAAATACTTCAGTAAAGATACACAAAAAAAACTACTTAAGTACATGAATTACATTAACTTTGTTATTGTCCACCACTGGTTAGAACTGTTTCATTTGTGTGACCAATAGGCTACTAAGGAAAAGTCTTTATAGGACAGTCCTACTGAGAACCCACCCTACCTTGGCTGCAGTCTAGGCTTTTAACACAGCTATTTTGTCTTATATTGAATGTTTCTCAATTAAAAAGCTGTCTTCAACACGCTGGATATTCAATGGTAAACTAGCATCCAACCGATGTTTTGGCACTAAGAAACCATCAAATTCAAGGATAAAATCTGGAACCTTACAAGAATATCTGGTAACACTTTCTATGAATGTCACATTTGTAAGCATCTATAAACACATTTATAACATGTTATACTGTATTTCATAAGGCATTATAAACGTGGTTATAAATATTTATAAAAAAGAATTACTCTGAATTACACTTTATAGCCATGTTTATTATGCGTTATGAATTGTCAAAATAATGCATTATAAATAGTTTTAATAACATGTTATACTGTCAGTGCCAGTGAAGTCAGTCCCAGCTTGGAGAGCGTAAAGTAAAGACAAATACCAAGCTAACGGTGGTGTACATTACCTTTCCCACATTGGGTGAAACACTGATGGCAGCTCTAGTTTAAACTCTGACATTTGAAGCCTGTAATGTGCTTTACTGTGAATGTTTTAGTGTTTCAGTAAATCCTTCAGTAAATACTTCAACTTGAAGCCTCACTCTTAACACTGGAGGAGGCTTTAGTACAGTACGCTTCACTTTACTTAGAGCAGACAAATACAACTTATGAGCTCTTATAATTTGTTATGAACAGTACTTATAATGCATTATGTTAACAATTCATAATGCATAATAAACATGGCTATAACGCATAATGCATTTTTCTAAATATTTATAGCTATGTTTATAATGTCTTATGAATGCATTATAACATGTTATGAATGTGTTTCTAGATGCTTACAAAGGTGACATTCATAGAAAGTGTTACCGAATATCTTTTAAAGATGGGACGCTGTGAACTTTAATCTAGGGTCAAGGCTCACAAAGTGAGTAACAAAGACAGTGTCCAAAACCACATAAGCAAGTTTAGTTGAGACTACTTAACAACTCAACTCTGTTCTGTATTTTTTAGATATTTGCGCAACTCATGATTTGTGATGTTGGTACTGAGGAATATAATTAAGAAACATAACATTCTTTATCATTTTACAGTATACTGCAAGGCTCGCCATCTGGAGCCGGTGCGCTGTGATATTTAATCATGGTGTAGATGTCTGAATTCATTATGGAGCGGCACGGAGAGTTCTGAGTGGAAGAGTTTCTTCTCACAGAGCAGTAACTTTCTCGGCTGATGAGAAATGGACTCCTGTCACGTATCATTCTGCATGAAGCGGGATGAATTTCCCAAAAGAGTCCGAGAACAAAGATTGTAGTGAGATGGTAGGCGAGTGTTACTTCAAACGTTCTTACTACACTTTAGATCTCTAAACTGCGGTCCTTTTGAAGAAACTTGGTTGAGAGCTAAGAATGGGAGATATGGTAAAAGTATAACATGAAACTTGAAGAATTCAAATTTATTAGCACTTTTTTTTCAAGGGGCCTTGTCACAAAGCGGCTTTAGAGAAAACCAGTGACAATGGATGAAAAACTATGTGAGAGAAAGAGAAAGAAATCTTGAGAGGAATCAAGACTGAAAAGGAGAATTCATCCTCCTCTGGTGGACGCGACACACAGCAATAGCTGTAAGAGATGAAAGAATATGTCCATTCTTGCCTAATAGAGTGAAAAACCACAGCTAATAGCTAATAATAGTTACTTATTCTCAGCTTCATGAACGTACCAGCAAAACAGAAGTAGCTCCTTAAAAAGACTCTCGACTTATTGGTCAGTCTCACACTGCAAACCCAAACATTTCGGTTTTAAACCGAAATTTAGTTTAATTTAGTTTAGTGGTCCTTAATTGAGAACAAACTGAGGTTAAAAACCTGAACAAGTGTTCTCTTGTTCCCTAAATGCTGTGATTATTTTACAAAAGTTTACAAAAAATTCTTTCACACCAGGGCTGCATTCAGCCATGACAACATTTAGCAAAGCATTTATTCAAGCAAAACAGTGGTGCATTGAACACCCTGATGTGAGAAGCAGCTAAAAAGGCCATTCTTGGCAATTCAGCACCTGATTAAATGGGTTTAAACACATGTTTAATACTTTAAAATATGTCTTCGGACGTCTTCAGTTGTTGCGATCACCAAGCTGTAGCATAATGTAGATACTTTCTTACAATCCACTGTCTTTTTAATGCGGTGGGGTTTATATACATGTTGCTGTTGATTGGGTAAAACTTCTGACACGCCCATCAAATGAATACCTCAATGAGGGCCTCAAAACATACCTCAAAGCAGCTTGCACCCAGTTTGGATGAAACATGTCATCAAACCGGAAACCATAGCAAAACGATGCACAACGTTTTGAGATTATTTTTACATAATTAGAGTTTATTTAGAGTTTTCTTGAACACCAGTGTGTAAAACCTGAATAATATAATTATTTTAGAAAATAAAAGTTCCCTTATTTAACACCAGGGCTGCGTTCAGCCCCAACAAAATGGAGCAAAATGGTTATTTAAACAGAAACAGTGGTGCGATGGACACTCTGTTGTGCTACACAAGCATTCCAACTATGGCAGCTGAGAAGACCATTTCTGGTGTCCTTCTAGAGTATTCTAGTAAAAAAGTCCTATGACAAGCATGTCTTTTAATGTTTTAAATTGTTGCATACACTATAAATAACAGCACTCTTATTCTGTAAAATAATCACAGCATTTTATATTTTGAACATTGAGGCACATTCATTCCCAGCAGCAGCCGCATTAGTGGATTACTTTATTAGAACCCACCCACTGTGTGCAACGCCTTTTTAATATGGCGTAGTTTATATACAAGGCACTGCCGATTGGCTAACACCTCTGACACGCCCATCAATTGAGAGGAAACGTACCTCAAAGCCCATTACACACTGTTTAGCAATGTTTTGAGAAAACATGTTGTTCAACTTGGAATCAACCTGCACAACGTTTTGGGATTGAATGTGCCCCAGTGCTTAAAACCCAAACGCTAAAATCATACATACATACATCATCTAAACTCTTTTCCTTCTGGGTCGCGGTGGGGTGCTGGAGTCTATCCCAGCTGTCATTGGGCGGAAGGCAGGATAGACCCTGGACAGGTCGTCAGTCCATCACAGGGCAGACAGACAGACATACACAGTCACACACACACTCACACCTAGGGGCAATTCAGCATGTCCAATCGGCCTGACTGCATGTTTTTGGACTGTGGGAGGAAACCGGAGTACCCGGAGGAAACCCACGCAGACACGGGGAGAACAGGCAAACTCCACACAGAAATGACCCTGGTCACCCGGTCGGGAATCGAACCCAGGCCATTCTTGCTGTGAGGCGACAGCGCTACCCACTATATAAAATCAGATATTTTTTTTATTTTATTTAACTGTGTTTAAAACCTGAGAAATGTAATTGTTGAATTATCGAAGTATTCTTCTTTAACACTAATGATTAAAAGCTAAGCAGTCTGATTATTTTATAAAATAAAAGTTATCATTTTTAAAACTAATGTTTAAAACCTAAATGCTGTGATTATATAAAATAAAAGTTCTTCTTTAACACCAATGTTTAAAACCTAAATGTTGTGATTATATAAAATAAGTGTTCTTCTTTAACACCAATGTTTAAAACCTAAATGCTGTGATTATATAAAATAAGAGTTCTTCTTTAACATCAGCATTTAAAACCTAAAAACTGTAATTACTTCTGAAGTGTTTTATTTAACACGGATGTGTTCAAAATAAACACAGTAATAATTTTATAAAACAAGTCTTCTGTTTGTTAACCCTGTTCACACTGCAGTCAAACTTTCCTTAGTTTCTAAATTCCATTTAAAAAGAGTTGCAGAGAAGAGTTTAAAACCAAAACATTTGGATTGACATTGTGGTGAGACCCATCGCCATAGTAGAGGTACGACTGAAACTGTTTTCTGTGATGATGCAGGAAGTGTGCGTGTGAGTGTTGGGGGAAGGGGGAGGGGGGGTGTCTGGTTGGGTCGCTGTTGGCTAGCCTTTTCCTTTTGATGTTCCACTTGAGTGACTTTGATTTATATTTTTTTAGTTTTTTGATGAAGAGCATGAAAGGAAGGCTCTTCTGGCCTAAAGAGCTCCTGTTGCTCAGATATTCACAGACTTGATTCACACCTGACTGGCAGCCTGAATAATGAGGGCAGAGGGAGCGGAGGAGTGAGGATGAAGGACTGAATATGGGGAACTGAGAGTGGAGCAGTGATGTTGTGCATCTTCACAAATACTAGCAAATTGTAAAAGAAAGTTGAAAACATTGTGTCTTAACATCACAACACAGTGTTTTTAAGCAAAGTCATAGAAGAACCACTTCTGGTTCCCCAAAGGATCATGTTTGAGAAAGAGTTTTGTGAGTCTGAAGAACCTTTTGCACGTTTTAAGGAACCTTCACATAATATTAAGGTTCTAAACTAAGTTTATTCTTAGAAATGTTACATTATAAGTGGAGGTTCTTAAAATGTTAAAAATGATTCTTTATACTCATTTACAAACATGATTTTCTGAAGAGCCATCCATTAAAAGATTCTTTAGGTTCTCAATTTTGGTCCTCAGGGACTCCAAGTGGTGATGGACGTCCACGCAGCGCATTACAGCTATTCTACCTGTTTAATTCGGTGATTTTATAACTTCGGTTTTGGTCTCATTGTAGAGACGGGGGGGGTGGGGGGGGGGGGGGGGGGGATGGATCGCTGTGTCAGTAAAGTATCTTTGAGACAGGACGTCTCTTTCGAATTCTCCTGTTCCATCTTAAATGGTGTCACATTTACATTCAGTGCCTCAGTTAGAATTTAAGGTGGAACGGGTAAATTTGAACAAGAAGCTGGAGAATAAGAAGCGACTTCAGCCTCGTAAAACAGTCGAACGTTGAGAGACATTTAACTGATCTACTTCTGAGGAAAAGTTTTCTGGCGGAGATGGGAGGAAAGCAGCTGTAGCTAAAGCTTAAAGCAGAGCAGAGTAAGTCTGCGTTCTCATTTATATTGTTTAGTCTATACTAGGACATTAACACATACTGACACATACTGGACATTAAATGTTGTGGCTCCCAAGGTGGTTTGAAGTTTGTTGAAAGGTCAAAATGGCTCTTCTTATCATTTGTGTTGTGACTCCTGATCTAACCTGGCTTCAATGCAGAGGGAGCCGGTCGGATTTCTCGCTCATCCAGTAGTGTTTTTGTTATGTGCCGCCACAGACTGTCCGGGCGCTGCACTTACCCACTTTCAAGTTCCGCCTTTTGCGTTCCGCAAACTTTACGTTATAAATTAAATATTTAGAAAATCGATTTTTGACATTTGTGAATCGATTCAGAATCGTTCACATCTGCATCGCGATGCATTTAAGAATCGACTTTTTCCCACACCCCTAATATATATATATATATATATATATATATATATATATATATATATATATATCTTTGTGAATAGATGTGAATTGTTTCCCAACGGGAGGTTCTCATCCCCTCCTTTTTCACCCCTCATTGCTTGCTAGCTCAACACAGACTCACTACCATTCACACACAAAGAGCCAATGGTATGTCTGATAGAACTTTGGGAAAAATATAGTTTACATGATCTTTGCAATAAAACAAAACATCCATTATATACTTGATTTCTGTAGCAGAATGGTCAATATGGGGCCTGCAGAAAGAAGTTAAACGTTTGACCATGTGTTCTAGTTGTCAGTGGCCAAACTGTATGGAAATATTTTGATGAGATGGCAGTGGCTTAATCAAGTAGCCTCTCCAATCTCTGAAGTTAATACAAATATTTCTTGTCCTGTGTGAATGGGTCATAAACACTACAGACATCAGGGGAAAGTTACCCTGCCCCACCTCCCCATGCCAAAGTGACTGAATAGCACTTTTGAGAAAGTAGAAAACAATGCAGCTACATAATTACATTAATCCTACTACTACAATAGTTGCGAGATGGTAAACTGCTAAGGGTCAAAAGAGCTTCTCTAGGACCATCTATTACTTTTTTACAGCCCTACAGATGCAAGTAAATGGATAGCAAATGCTTTTACTTTTACACAGAAACACATAGTTATGCCCCTAAGTGCCTGTCTATAGTGCAATGAGTGAGAATTTATTGACTGAAGTTGCTACATGCAAGCATTGACTGATTGAGCGCACTCCCAATCTACTGCCTGTGTAACTGCAAAACTGTGAAACTGCAGTGGATGTCAGAATGGAAAAAAAACAGCTGCTTGATCTCCCCACCTGACAGCACAAGCAGTGTGAAAAAGACTTGACTAATTTACTGATGAAATACTGTCGACTTGTTGAAGGTAAAGGAGAGATGTGGAGGAATGACACATCCAGACAAGCCACAAGTGAGCAAACCTTCTCTGAAATGTACATTAATGTAGCAAGATTTTATTAAAGAAATTTGTGACCATTTTTAATGAGCAGTTCAGTGTTCCCCAACCTGGTCCACAGGGCCCTCCATATTTATGCTCCAATGCAACCTGCAACACATAGGGATGAAGGAAAAATATGGACCATCTGGTGGGCTCTGAGGACTGGTCAGTGAACCACTGGGTCAGTTTATCATGACAATGTGAAGAGCAGCTGGGATTTTCCAGAGGCAGCTTGGAACTAGTCGCAATCTGGCTTTGCTAAATGCTTCCATTTCACGACAATAGCACTTACAGTTGACTGGGGCAGATTTAGTAGGGCCAAAATTTCATGAACTGACTTGTTGTAAAGGTGACATCTTATGACAGTGCCACGTTTAGAGTCATTGAGCTCTTCAGTATGACTCAATGTACTGCCAATGTTTGTAAATAACTATGCACTTGATTTTATGCGCCTGTTAGCAGTGGGTGTGGCTGAAACACTTGAACTCAATAATTAGGAGGTGTTCACTCACTTTTGGCAATATCTGGTATCTTGAGTGAAGAAGAACAGGCAACAATAAAAGGAGTCATAGCTGACTTTACAAACTCAAAATATTACAAATAAATATTATTATTACTATTTTGTGAATCATTACAGTTCACTTTCCCTCTGCATCTCAAAGTACATGCTGTATTTCTAATATAGAAAAGATGAATTTGTTTATAATTTGGTGCACAATGTCCCAATAAACAAATACAAGTTTGACGAACAGTCAGCTAAGTTAGCTAATATGTATTTTATTTTTATGTGCTTTTGTCTAATTTATGTGCACTTATATGAAATTTAGATGTCAACATCCACTTACACTGACCAGATGTGTCAACCATAGCCAGTAATGACAAAAGAGAGCATATATATATATATATATATATATATATATAATATATATATATATATATATATATATATATATATATATATATATATACGGATTTGTTGTTTGAATATTTAGAAAGTAAGTTACACTATTTTTAATATCCCTGGGATGATTTCAGTCTGTAGCACTGGCTCCCATCGTGTTATCCCCACACTGAAAAAGTGAGTTGCCTCCAGTGTTCCTGTACAAAGGTTTTCCCCTCCAAACAACCTCTCTTTTATGAAACAATTAAGTAGTGGCCAGGTCTTAGTAAGGCATGAGGACAAGATCATGCCTTACTAAGCTGTGTTCAAGACTCAATTAACTCATTTCGATGGCTTACTAAGTGGGGCCACACGTTAGGATCTTGTTCCCACACGTTCCTAACTAAGTCATAGCCAGAATTATCTCAGTCCCACATCTTACAAAGTCGTGGCCATGCATTGTTTTTATTTAACACCAGCAGGACTCCATGCTCTGCTTCAGCTTCTATAACAGTTCTCTCTTTAGTCCCTGAGGATGGAAAAAAAAGTTCTAAACCAGCAGCAGCATCTCACAAAGTACTAGTTGAGACAAAAGCAGCAACAAACAGCAAACACCCAGTGTTTTGAAATTCGGCTGTCTTCTGTATTGAAAAACCAGTGTGCTCCCTGCTGAAAAACTGCATAGAAATCTAATGTGTTTTGGCCTTTTATCAATTGGTTGATGTCACCATGTAAACCATGGTTTTACAGGTAACCAATGGCTGATTTTAAATAAGTTTGATGGCTTCCTAATGCGATCTAAAGGTGTTCTACAGAAAACTAGTGGTCTCCATTTCTAAACCATTAAGCTGATTCCAGTTAGAATAGAAAAACATTAGGTTTTAACCCTAATGGTTATTAACGGTCCTTTTTCAGCAGGGCTTACACAGTAGGGGGGTGCATACATTAGTTGACTAGTCAACTAATAAATCCACTAGCTGGCACTTTGGGCAGAAGTGGACTAGCTGAAGACAGTTTCTGAGATACGATGGTGGTAAAAACAACAGTGAGGAGAGAACATAAATCAGTTATTCTTCTAAACACAAAGCCAAAATACTTTATTAGCGTGGAAATACTACATGAGCTAAAAGCAGTTCCACTGCAAGCTGTGTAAGACTGTGTTGAAGTACAGGCCCGTACACCAGACCAGGTAACGTTTGAGAACTGTGATAAGAAGGACTGACACATCAAACATAGCAAACACAGTAACTTCAGTTTTTTTGAACACTGAGGTAGAGCCAAGTCAGAGCATGGTAACTATCAGGTATGGGTAATGCTGAGGGACAGTGTGGTGGACAAGACCGTGAGGTTACTTATGTTTCAGAGGGTTGGGAAAGTCATGAATAAGCACAGATATATCCTATTTGCTTTATATCTTATTTTTATGGGCAAACATATATCCTCTTTGGGGGATATTTCAGTTCCCTATCATTCTTTTTTGGCACGGAATGGAACACATAGGGTTCAGGGCAAGGACACTGTTATTGAATCTGCTGCTGTTCGAAGTACATACTTTCCAAGTACAATTTCAATGTTTTTGAGTTGTTCTGGCTCCTAACAACAGCACACGTCAAGCCCAAGCTCATGTTTGAATCATGCAGTCCATGTCACAACCAATTTAGTTTTCTCACCAGACATTCTCTAGTTAGCTCCACTGGAATTCAAACAAATGGAAATAGTGAGGCGTCATGGCAGCCACCATTGGGTTTTCAGGAAATATTGTGAATACCCCAATCTGAAAATCTCAATAGTGAGTAGATGCAACTGCTTGCTATAAGCATTTAGCGTGACAGACAATCCTTTTTTCTTTTTCCCTTCGGACTGTGCATGAACCGGAGCCAGTTTAAATTCTCCATAAGAAGTACATTTCTGGGAGTTGTGGTCATTTTAGCATGCTGTTAACATCAGACAGTCTGGGTGCTTCTTTTGATGAGACTGAGAGTGAAATTTACTGAAATACAACAAAAACACTCTTCTGCAGTACATATCTCACACCTCAAACTGCAACATCTGCTGCTAGAACCAGCCTTTATATTCTTACTTTATTTGGATAGTCCTCTATAGATTATCTACAGATGTTCAAATTGTTAACCAACTATCTGTTGAAACTCAGTTGATTATAAACAGTGGTGAGGTTAGGGTTAGGATTTGGACCAGGGTAAGGGCTCGGACCAGGGTGAGGGTTGGGCTTAGGTTTTGAGTTGAGGTTAAGGTTAGGATAAGGATTAAAGCCAGGCTTCCAGGCTTAGCTGAAGGGTTAGGATTAAAACCAGGCTTCCAGGGTTAGAGTTAAAGAAAATTATGGTCAATTTGGTAGATATTTAGTTGAATATAACTTGAAAGTAAGTGAAGTATCTACAAAGCATCTAAAGTTGACTATCCAAATAAATTGTTAACAACTTTATTAGCAAACTACTAACAAAACGTGTGTATAAACAACAAAGACATTAAGTTCACTACAAGAAAAAAACAATTACATTTGTAAACCCATTCATCAACATATACAACATATATAATCATTCTATTTGATATGTTTTTCAAATTAAAATGATGGAACTTAGGTGGAGTGGCCTGTAATGGGTTAACTTAAATCCACTGAAGTTTGTTTGTTGATTAATAGCTTCACAACTGTTCATTTAAGACTTTTGGTATATAATCTATAAGTCAGATAGAAGATTTTACTATCATTAATAGAAGTCTAATTACTTCTGCATATCTGTGTATTGCTGTGGCCTATCTTCTAGCAATTTCAGAGGTATTGTGTTATAAATGGGGAGCATACTGATTATACCAGTCTCCGTGGGCTGTGTTAGCACACAAAAGTTCAGAGTGTACTTTTCCTTTTCTAATACTTTTTTTTCAGTTTTACCACTGAGAAAAATCATGAAGTCATTACTGCTGCAGACTGTTGACATCTGGGCTTCATTACTTGTCTGCATCCTAGGCAATTTAGAATCTAGGATTATTTTATTAATTCCTATCACAGCAGAAATATATGTTGATCGAACTGGAACAAGACTTCCACAAAGTTTGGAACATCTTCTTTTTGGCTTGACATTTGCATTTCAGCTTTCGAATGGTCTGTTTTAATGATCATAGTCAAAAAGAGGTTCTTCAGTTCAGTAGTAAAGGCAATGATTATACATAGAACTATGACAATTAACTTTAAATGCTTACATGAATATTTGCATGGTTAAAGTTATTCTCCATGATCCCTGCATGTTGTTGTTTAACCCCTTGCAATCTCAGTCTTCTTATTATAAGTTTATGGACTGCAGTTAAAACCTGGTGATTTATTCTTAAGCCATTGAAATGTGTAATTAATGTGTGGATCTGTTGGCAGGTCTTAATTTTAAATTTAAAGAAACTTTTAAATCACTGTTCTGTGTATGACCAAAAATAGTTTGTATGTATGTTGTACTATATAGAATCTGTTTTGTAGTAAAGCTGCAGATTTACTTGTCTGAGGTCATCAAAGTTGAACTATATGAGAAGTTTCACACAAAAAAAAGATACAACATCCATTATTTCCACACACAATCTAAAAGGTTGACTTGTCAGACCACATTACACGTTTCCAAGGTGACCTAATACATATCAGACAAGATTGAGCCCAGAGAAGTTGGTGGTGTTTCCGGGACATTCTTGATATGTGGCTTTCTCTATGCATTTGTACAGCACTGTCATGCATTTGTGGATGCAGTGACAAACAGTGTTTATTGGCAATGGTATATATAGTATCTGGTCATAACCATCACAAATGCATGCTGGTTTTAAATGCAGTGTTGTCTGAGGGATCAAAGGTCACACGCATTCAGTTGTGGTTTTTAAGCCTTGCCCTGAACACACAGACATTTCTCTGGATTCCCTAAATCTTATGTGATATTATGCACCATGGAGGGAAAAATACCAAAAATCCTTGCACTTACTTATTTAGGAATGTTGTTCTTTAACTGTTGGATTACTCATTGATGCACTTGTTGGCAAAGTGGTGCGACTCGACCCAGCCTCGATCATTAAGGATTAGGCCTTTCCTGGATTCTCCTATTATACCCAAGCATGATTTTATCAAAATTTTAACCCCTTTAATGGCCAAAGTTTTATTACACACTTCCATAACCTAAGAATAATTCAGCTAGTTTGCAATGAAATCCCTGTGGTTACAGAATAATAAGCCTTAGTGTGTAATAAACCTGGGACTTTTAGGGTTGAGAATAAGAGTACACTTACAAAAGATGCAGTAGAGAAGGGGAAAAAAAAAAACCTTAAATTTGATTTTGTATTGTTTCGTTCATCTTCAGGTCAAACTATACTTACCGTAATCACTTTTCCAAATTGTTTTAGCTTTTTGGAATTGAGCTTGTGTGTTATCCATGTTGAAGCTTAAATCAAGGTTTTTAGTGAAGTAATGAGTGGGTGCCATTGCATTTAGAGCAAAGACTAGAGGAATATGAACACTAATGCTGTTCTTAGTGGCCAATCATAGCTAAAATAGTTGCATCTCCAAAATGAATGTCCTATAATTACAGCGTTTTTGACAAATGTCTGAAGTTTTGACAAAGTTCTGTAGTAACTCAGAAAAGAACCCCAGCAGCCAGTAAATAGTGATGACTAAGAATGAGATTTCTTATTTGTGGCTAGATCACTCATGTTAAGAGAACTTCAAAGGAGTTAAATTTGTATTCTGGTTTCTGAGTAATGCCTGAAACATTACTATAAATAGTTGCTATGCCGCCCTCCTGGCCATTTAGATGAGGGCTATGTACATAATTGTAGCCTAGAGGGGGTAGCCTCATTAAAGGTAAGTAGTCTTTGAGTCTAAACCCAGTTTCATTGAGACAAAGAGTGTTTAACCCATGATCTGTAACAATTTTATGTACAGTGGCTACTTTAGATGTGAGGGATCATATAATTATGACTGTTATATACTGCATATACAGTATTATATATAGCAGTCCTAGTTTCAGATCAAAGGGACTGGCAGTGCAAATAGGATGATCTAGTTTGATAATAATTAGGTTGCTGCAGCAAATTTTTTGAGGTTTCCTGTATTTTAGTTTGATTCGTGAAACAGACAGAGCACCATACACAGAACACATTTGGATTTTTGCTATTTATTTTTTAGTTGTTTGAGCAAGATTGATGTTTCCTTTTTCCAAGCAACCTACACACCTCTGCTACAAATGGAAATGTAAACTTTGCTCAAGCACCTATCATTTTTGGACAATTTAACCAAAAGTCATATGAGTGCATAAGTTACATTACCCCATAAGTGAGGGTTGTTGTGACGAGGGGCTAGTTGTCACACTTCCTTAAAAAAAAAATCTATTGAATCAGTGCATGCAAATTAGTTCAGTGCAATTCTATGTTGAACCAGACGAGCTGACCAATCTAAATGCATAAAAATATATGCGTTAATGTAAATATGATCAGTAAAAAGAGGCTCCATCAAATGTGGTTGATTTATTTTGTCACCACAAAATGGCACATATCAGCATGATAAAGCTGAAAAACATTTGTTTACATTATGTCTATAGTGCATTATTGCTGAATTTGAAAATTTAAAATAACAGTTTATACAGTTTTATGGGAGGAAATTGAGTAATTTCATTGTTTTTTGGGTGACCTACTTGCATAAGGCTGTGTTAGAACTAACCCCTCCGTGTGGAGGTTGTACTTCAGTCTGGCTAGCTGTCACAGTGATTTGGGTATATGCCTTAATATTAGAGCCACAAAAAGGTGAGGGGGTGGGTTAAAATAATAAAAAATAGTTTCTTTTTTAATACAAAAAATGGCGAATCTCAAGAAATATCTGTTCATTTGCTGTCCCTTAACAACCATACCAAATTCATGCATGAAGTCGCTATAAGAAGCTATAGGAATACAAGAAGGTGACCAAAAAAACATTTGACTTGATCCTGTTAACCCATATTAGGTTCTGAGAAATCCTGGGAAAACATGCTATAAATGTGACCACAATGTCAATATACATCTGAATCTAGCGTTCTATTTACTACACCTTTAGCTAATCATGCAAACTCCATTTAAGGCCTTCTACTAACTACCCTATTGTAAAGTTGGGTGAGCATGAGATGAAGCAGGATGCAAGTGCAAGCTGGTTTTATTAGATTCCATGGCAAAGACAGTAGCAATATACACGAAATGAGAACACAAGGAAAACAAACAAAAAAAGAAACAGAACTAAGAGATAAACTAAAACAATAACAGCAATAACAAAGTTACTACTGCTCTAGGAACTCAATGCCAAGCAAAGACAAACCTGAATAAGGAGTATAAATACAGTGAGAACACCAACAAGAAATACCTGGGAGTAATTACTGGGAGGGGTCTAAACACAAGACACAAGTGAGGGGTATTACAAAGGGGTCAGAGCTGGAAACCAAAACAAACAAAGGCACATGGCAGAAGTAAACAAGGAAACAAAGGCAGAAACAAAGAAAGACACAGAGAAGGTAAGAGAGGACGTTACAACTAGAAAATGAGTGCATCGTTTTGTAGGTGTTGTCATGCCCACATAAGGAAATCTAAGTCTATGTTGGTCTAAGTTTTTTTTTAAATCTATGCCGATGTCTCTTCTTTTACCATTAATGTTTATCATACGAAATTTTATTCACAGTCCAGTGACATTCGAGGGGAAAATGTACACAGGATAAGATGACTGGAACATATATGTTAAAATGGATTTTTTTTTTTTTGTTTTTTTTGAAAATGCCATTCATTTTTCCCATAGACAAAAAAGCCTAGACCTGGAGTTCCTTATTTAGAAACGGTGCATTGACAGGACTATGCAGTAGAAGACATCAATAAGCTTGGGACAAAAAACAAAATGCAAGATTAGTGATAAAGAGATAGTGATGTTTATGAATTATATTCTTTCCCATTAAAACCTTCTACAAGTGGATATTTGAGTGCAAATGATGAATTAGCTACAGTTTTTAAATTCAAGCGTCAGCCTTCCAGCACCTCTCACAATTTTACATGAAGCACATCCTAATTCATGCATTTGTTTTGACAGGGAGCCAATAAAAAGTCAACTTTCAGCATGGCTATTCGTAGGCGGAGTCAGTGAGCTCACCGTCCCTCTTACTGACCAAACTTTACAGTGTTAAACTTACGATGTCGGGAAAGAATAAAGATCAAGATAAGATCAAAGCGTTCTTTGCATTGTGAAAGGGTTCTTCAGATTGATGGAGAATGTGCTGTAGATAGTCCTATATAGAACCTTTTTTTTACTGAAGAACCTTTGAAGAAACATCTTTTTTTAACAGTGTAGCAACCAAGTTTCCTTTACTATATAGAACATTTTGGTAACACTTTCTATGAATGTCACATTTGTAAGCATCTATAAACGCATTCATAACATGTTATAATGCATGCATAAGACATTATAAACATAGCTATAAATATTTATAAAAATGCATTATACATTATAACCATGTTTATTATGCATTATGAATTGTACTGATCATAACAAATTATAAGAGCTCATAAGTTGTATTGTCTGCTCTAAGTAAAGTGAAGTGTACCATACTAAAGCCTCCTCCAGTGTTAAGAGCGAGGCTTCAAGTTGAAGTATTTACTGAAGGATTTACTGAAACACTAAAACATACACAGTAAAGCACATTACAGGCTTCAAATGTCAGAGTTTAAACTAGAGCTGCATCAGTGTTTTACCCAGTGTGGGAAAGGTAATGTTCACCACCGTTAGCTTGGTATTTGTCTTTACTTTACGCTCTCCAAGCTGGGACTGACTTCTTTGGCACTGACATTATAACATGTTATTAACACTACTTATAATGCATTATATTAACAATTCATTTTTATAAATATTTATAACCATGTTTATAATGCCTTATGAATACATTAGAACTGTTATGAATGTGTTTATAGATGCTTACAAAGGTGACATTCATAGAAAGTGTTACCAAAAACATTTTTTAAGAGTGTATGTGAACACTGTATAATTGCAGTAAAATGCTTCTGCACTAGCTGTGTTTTTGTTTGTTTGTTTATTTGTTTTGTTTTTGGTTATGTCAGTAATATATGGAATGATTGCAGCATTTACCCATACATATGTACAAGCAATTATTATTATTAGTACAATTATTAGTACTATAGTTGATACTGTTGATAGCTTTGCTTAGTTAAACACAAATCATTTCAAAATCATATGTTTTCAGATTTTTAAAATTTATGCTTAAATTTACACACATTCCTTTCAGACGTGAGTTTGATTGTACTGATACACCAAAGATAAAACTGATGAATCACTAAACTGTCAGGAAAATTTGCACTCATTTTACTGAAAGTGTTATTCTGTGAGTCACTCTGACTGCTGTCTTTGTTAAAAGGTCTCCCAGTAACATGCTTTTGTTTCAGAAACCCCAGTTTATTTTTACATCTGGTTTAATTCAGTTCAATTTACAACCCAAATTCCAAAGAAGTTGAGACGCTGTGTAAAATGTAAATAAATGTAAATAAAACCAGAATGCAATGATTTGCAAATCTCATAGACCCATATTTTATTCACAAAAGAACACATATCACATGTTGAAAGTGAGACATTTTACCATTTCATGAAACACATCAACTCATTTAGAACTTGATGGCAGCAAAGCATCTCAAAAAAAAGTTGGGACAGGGCCGTGTCTACCACTGTGTAGCGTCTCCTCTTCTTTTACCAACAGTCTGTAAAAGTGAGGAGACTGATTGCTGGAGTTTTGAGCCCAGACACTTTTAATACAGAGCCGTGCTGTTGTAATACGTGCAGTATGTGGTTTAGCATTGTCTTGCTGAAATAAACAAGGCCTTCCCTGAAAAAGACGTTGTCTGGATGGCAGCACATGTTGCCAAAACATGTTCAGCATTAAAGGTGCCTTCACAGATGAGCCAGTCACCCATGCCATGTGCACTGATGCACCCCCTATACCATCATGATTACTGGCACTGATAACAAGTTGAGTGGTCTTTAACTCAGAGGACACAGTGCCTGTGATTACCAAAAAGAATTTCAAATGTTGATTCATTGGACCACAGGACACTTTTCCACTTCACCTCAGTCCATTTTAAATTAGCTTGGACCCAGAGAAGGTGGCAGCATTTCTGGACCCTGTTTATATGAAGTTTCTTCTTTGCATTTTAGAGTTGTAACTTACATTTGTGGATGCAGTGATGAATTGTGTTCACAGACAGTGATTTTCAGAAGTGTTTCTGAGTCCATGCAGTGATTTCCACTACAGAGTCATATCTGTTTTTAATGCCCCAAGATCATGGCCAGCAAATACTCTTTTTTTGGCTTTGTCCCTTGCATACAGGGATTTCTCCAGATTCTCTGAATCTTTTTAATGATATTATATACTGTAGATGATGAAAAGCAAAAGTTCTTTGCTATTTTATGTTGAGGAATGTTATTCTTGAATTGATGCACTATTTGATTTATCAGTCTTTCACAGAGTGGTGAACACCTCCACATCTTTATTTCTTAAAGACTCAGCTTCTCTGAGATGCTTTTTTTATATCCAATCATGTTACTGACATGTTGCCAATCAACCACCAGGTGTTTTTTTTTTTGTCAATACACAACTTAACCAGCCTTTTGTCGGCCCTATCCCACTTTTTTCTGGAACGTGTTGCTGGCATCAAATTCAAAATGGGCAAATATTTTTCTAAAAACAATAAAATTTCTCAGTTTCAACATTTGATTTGTTGTCTGTGAAGCATTTTCAATGATATATAAAGTTTAAATGTTTTGCACATCATTGCATTTTGTTCTTACTTACATTTTTCTCAGTGTGCCAACTGTTTTGGAAATGGGGTTGTATGTTTCCACCATTTTTGTGTGGTCCTCCATCAAATTTATATGAAAAAAATATCATCTTTCCATGGATATGGTGCATAAACTGTGAATTTAGGTTCATTTCACTTTTATAGTATGCAGGCAGAGCATATCCTATTTGTGCCTGAATCTGGCACAAAAGGCATAGAATATTTGGTAGATAGTTTTATACATAGGGTGGAACTTATAAGATCTCTCAAGGCAGCTAGCAATGGTCAGTTTAGCCATATTGCACACTGCCTGGCCTTGGCTCTTGATTGTCAATGACTACCTACGATAAGACCATGTGCCAGATTACAAGAAATAATGACGGCCACCTTGTGTGAGGGATCAATACCATCTCACCTAAAAAGCCAGGCCTGCCCTATCATTAGTGTCAGCTTCAATCTTACAAAACATGTGATTAGCCAGTGCTTAATTTGCTCTGACGTCAGGCATCCTGGCTTCCAGAATTCAGTTGACCGTTGGCACCTCCAAAGGAGAGGCTATTTTCACATGCCTTAAAAATAGAAATCCTTATAAGTTTTGAAAAGGCTTCTTGATGAGTGTTGGGTAGGAAAGAAATTGGGGACGGCTGGTGGTAGCATAAAGCAAGATTTTACACATTTCCCCCACTGTGAAGGCTCTATTGCTGAAGTTAGGGGCTCATAGTTTTAGCCATGCTACCTCTTACAGCAGATTTATAAGCCTACAATTCTGGCCCCCTCAAATGTCCAGATGAACAACAGAAAGCTGGAGTCACATGAGACATTTGCAGTTTGCATCGTAGTTGCAAAATAGGCATGAGCAACGTGAGACCAGAAAATTGGTGACTAAAACAGATTATTGTGCTTGGTGCAGTTAGCAATTTAGCTAGCAAGGAAGCTAAGGAAACTTGGTTGCAACAATCTTCAAAGATGACGGTTCTTTCAAAGTAAAAACAATGATTCTATACAGAACCATAAACACTCAAAGAACCATTTGCAAGTTTTAAGGATTGTTTGCATGGTGAAATGGTTCTTTGAGTATACATGGTTCTATACGGAATCATTATCTTTTCTAAAGAACACTTGAAGAACCATCATCATTTTGTTTTTCTTAATGTTTACACACATAATGTCTTTTAACTTCTAAGAAATTATATATATATATATATATATATATATATATATATATATATATATATATATATATATATATATACTGATCAGGCATAACATTATGACCTCCTCCTTGTTTTTACGCTCATTGTCCATTTTATCAGCTCCACTTACTATATAGGTGCACTTTGTAGTTCTACAGTTACAGACTGTAGTCCATCTGTTTCTCTGCATACTTTGTTAGCCCCCTTTTACCCTGTTCTTCAGTGGTCAGGACCCCCATGGACCCTCACAGAGCAGGTACTATTTGGGTGGTGGATCATTCTCAGCACTGTAGTAACACTGATGTGGTGGTGGTGTGGTAGTGTGTTGTGCTGCTCTGAGACTCAGTAGTGCTGCTGGAGTTTTTAAACACTGTGTCCACTCACTGTCCACTCTATTAGACACTCCTACCGTGTCAGTCCACCTTGTAGATGTAAAGTCAGAGACGATAGCTCATCTGCTGCTGCACAGTTTGTGTTGGTCATCCTCTAGTCCTTCATCAGTGGTCACAGGACGCTGCCCACAGGACGCCGTTGGCTGGATATTTTTGGTTGGTGGACTATTCTCAGTCCAGCAGTGACACTGAGGTGTTTAAAAACTCCAGTAGCACTGCTGTGTCTGACCACTCAGATCTGCGCAACACACACTAACACACCACCATCACATCAGTGTTACTGCAGTTCTGAAAATGATAATGATCCACCACCCAAATCATATATATTAATGAAACTCATAGAGGAAAAAAAAAAGAAGGATTGATCCCCAGAGTGTAATACAAGGGTGGGATACTATCATCATAATATGGGGCTGCTTCTCGGCAAACGGTATAATCATTGAAGGAAATATAAATGGAGTGATGCACCAGGACATTTTAGAGGAAAATTTAATCTCATCGGACAAGCAAACTGAATCTGAGGAGAAAATGGAGTTTCAACAAGTCAATGACTCCAAACATACAACAGAAATTACTCGAGACACGTTTCTAAAATAGAAGGCGAACATGCTTGCGTGGCCCAGCCAATCTGCTGACTTGAATCTCATTGAAAATTTATGGATGATTTCAAAATTGTCCATCAGAGGGATCCTTGTAACCTTGGAGAATTGAAGATTGTTTGCAAAGAGGAATGGGCCAAAATTGAACTACAGTGCTGCAGGACAATCACACCTTACCACAGTCATCCTAAAGCTGTAATTGCCATCTCATTTGTGTTAAATCTGTATTTATTTGTGGTGTCTGAATGCCTTTTTGTTTTTTTTTGAACGTATCTTTGTTGATATAGCATAATTCGGAAGTAAAAAGTCAAAAGATACAATAGCTGTA
This sequence comes from Colossoma macropomum, assembly GCF_904425465.1. Classification (NCBI taxonomy): domain Eukaryota; kingdom Metazoa; phylum Chordata; class Actinopteri; order Characiformes; family Serrasalmidae; genus Colossoma; species Colossoma macropomum. The sequence continues at coordinate 2,765,394 of NW_023494807.1, read as the reverse complement.
AATGTTAAGTGGATCTATGCACTGGAAGTATGTTAAATAGCAAAAATAGTGTTTGAATACTTGTTTCCCCAGGCTGAAAGTATATTATATGATGCACACACTTAGAACTTTCGCACATGTGCAGCTGTGTGCATCTTTTTTTGAATTTGCACAGAATATTGAATAGTTTTGCATTTTATAGTCATGGTTTTGGTCACTGCAGGCCCAAACAGGAGTAAAAAATAACACTATGTGCACAACATGGCCTTCCTATACTTTATGTTTTACAGCAGAAGCAGAACTATTCTCGAGCAGACATCCATTCAGCGAATCAGCACGCAGGATTCAGGTCAGGTATTGCAACACTGCCGCAAACTGTTTTACCCAGAATCTCAAACGGCTCCCTTCTCCCTACAAAGTGCAGGGTGTAGGTCTTAAAATAATGGCTATTGCAGTTAAACAGAGCAGAGTGCGTTTAACAAAAAATACTTTGGATTTAGCCATGTGTGCTCAATTAATACTGGACATAAAGTGCAGTATTTGGGTGTAAAAGTCAAAATTTCATAAATCATATTGCACTATACAGGGGGGAAGTGAGCCATTTGAGATTTTTAATTTTTTTGTGTTATAGATGTTTAATATTGACCAATAATGAGCTGTTTTTTGTTGCAATTTACAGCACTTTTTCTATGTTTTATGTTAAAGAATGTTAAATAGTGCAGATAAAAGAAACTTATATCCATTAAATGGCTTTGTATAACTCTGAAATATGAAATGGCCATATATATATATATGTGTGTGTGTGTGTGTGTGTGTGTGTGTGTGTGTGTGTGTGTGTGTGTGTAAAATGTAATGCAAGTCAATGGAACCAGCTAGTTTTGGGCCATTTCTTTTGGTTCATTCATCATGAAATTTACACACAATGTAAAGGACAAAAGGCATTTTGAAATAATGTCAAAAACTGAATGAAATACGAGGTTTTCTTCCGACAGCAGCGATATATAATAAAATATTATAGTTTTATATTAACATGTGAATGAGGGGCCGCCAGATCTACTGAAATAGGTGCTGGGTCCAGGTCGAGTCTGGGAGTTACTGGATCCAAATCCAGGACAAATTAAGCTCAAATTAATGCTTTACAAACTGTCACTTCTTCAGTGTTTAACACAGCCCAAGCTGTTTCACTATTGGTCAGCAAGGCAGTTCACCAAAGTTGTACAGAGTTGTGAAGTGTACACAGTTTCAAAAATAAAACTCTTTAGCAACAATTTCGCTCAAAAAAAAAAAAGGTTTGTGTTAATGCTCCTGAGAACGTTATATCCACAGTGAAGTATGATGGTGGGAGCATCATGATATGAGGCTGCTTCTCTGCAAACGGCAGTGGGGCATTACACATGAAACATATTGGCTAACGCAAAACTCTTGATTGAGGTGATTCCCATTAGAATGAACTGACCAGGCCTTCTTTTGATTTCCTGATGATGAAAGAAGCACGCTGCACGTCATGCTATTGACAAATCATGGTCAGCCATGTTGAAAAATCGAGACTATACTTACATCCAGCACTTTAATGGCAGCAGATGCCACAGGAAAACAAAACCCCAATTTAGCATGGATGGAAGGACACATATACATATATACATGACAATAGATATGCATTAGAAAGGTTTTCTGAAGCGTAAATATATTAGTAATGAGAACGAAAGTAAATGAGTGTTGAGTGCTGTTCCCGACATGCATTACTTAAATAGAGAAAGCTGAATCTTTCTTTAAGTGTTTCTTTTTTGTCCAGTGCTGTCGCGATCTGTTCTCAATGGGCTTCGCTAAGACAAGCCTCATCATTACACGGAAAAAAAATAAAATAGAAATTGAGTCCAGGCAGCGACGGTTTGGTACTGTGGTGTAAATCGAGCCATTTTACTACCCAGCAGTGGTCAGTGGCCACCCACCATTGGTCAGATCAGGCCATGCCACTAATTTACTCTAATAGTCTACAGAGTGGACAGGGTTGATTCATCACTCTGCAAACCAGCTCCCTCAAAGAGCACATCATTCATTTCCTCGTTAATAGGCGCCGAAGGTGTAGTGCTGTGAGTCAGCACTAGAGTGAATCCGGAGGTATTAGCACAGGTGCAGTCAGCAAGCTCTTGGACAAGATTCCATGGGTGGTGCTAACATACAGAGTGGGGGTGGAGCAGCTTAAACCCTTACCCAATTAAAATGATAGATAATTCAAATAATAATAACCCAAGTAGAAGCAGCCTACAGTGTTTAAAAAATGGTCACCAAATGGTTCTTTACTTGGACATATGGTTTAAGGAAAAAGCTTTGAATGGTATAGAACCTTTACATTATAGAGGTTCTTCACACTCACACATCTTGTTTGCAAATGCAGTTTATTCAAGTAAAAGGTTCTTCAGGTTCTTCAAGTGCAGAGGTCAATAGAACCCTTTCTGGCACCTTATTTTTTAAGTAGCAACAAAAACGGCTTAAGTAAAAAGTATAAGGTCAAAGGTCAGTTGAGACACCCAGTAAAGTAAAGCCAGGATAGAACTGAACATAATGAGTTATGAAAAGATTAATACAATGAACTAAATATTATTGCCTGAATTGAAGCTGTGTAAAAAAAAACGTCTTCATGTATAAAAAGTACAGTCATCTCCATAAGTATTGGAACCCTTGGTAGTCGTGAAAAATGTTTCGGTGGTTTATTAGTTTAAACTTATTATGAAAATGAGAAAAAATCCGATCTTTGATTGCAGTGAACAGTTTAACTGCTTAAATACAAAGCAATGTGTATAGCTGCCTTCTTGCCTTCATAACTTCAGAACAGATTAATGCTGGCCCTCACTAGTCTGCATGATGTCATCAAGCTGTGATGTCAGCATCAGTGTGCAATCCAGCTCGAAAAACACCAAAAATCCTGATTTTATCGCTCTGCTTTTAGCGTTCGTATTCGAACAAAGGGTTAAAATAACAGCATAAAACATTGCAGCACTTAAAAGAACCTACCTACACTACCCAGAGTGATGTCATCCACTTGTGACCAAACATCAGCCAGCAATTCAGCTCCAAAATCACCCAAAACATATTAACATCTACTTAACATAAGTACTGTATCAACAGAACATCTACAAGATGTTTACTTCAATGTATTCAGATGCTTCACTACTGCTACTTCACTGATATGTTGTTGATGTGTTATTGATAATCTGTTAAGTGGTTATAAATCATCTACCAGAACCACTCCAAATAAATCGTTACCAAAAATGATTTTGTGAACTTTGAACCCTTTTTTTATGTATTTGGACATCCAATAATAACTCATTTTAAGATGTTGGCAGAGGCAGATAGATTTTCATTTAAAGGAACCGGATACTGCATGGTGTCCATGATGCCATGTATCCTAACAAGGTTCCCAGGGCCTTTGGAGGACAGGTAGTGGGGATGAGGGGGGGGGGTTCTTTTCTGTATAACCACACCTTAAGTGTTTGTTGCCAAAACATTGCTTCTCTTAGCATCTGGCAAACTCCAAGAGCTCATGTCTGTGGTGAGATGAAAGAAAAGGCTTTCTTCTGGGATGTTTTCCAAACAGTTTGTTGATGTGGGGGTGGCATCTAATTGTAGTTTCAGAGACTTGGTGACCCCAAGATTCTACCATTTTTTTGCAAATGGAGTTTTGCCTTTCTGTTAAATGACTAATTTTTGCCCTTACAGTGGAAAATTGACATTTTCAGGCATGTAGCTGTTTTTAATAGCCTTAGTCACAAAAGTCATGATACAAAAAAGTCATGGATGACTGCTTAAGGAGTCCTCAGCATTCAGATGGACTAGGAATCAGTAAAATACACTCCTAAAAAAGTTAGGAATTCTTCAAGGGTATTTAGTAAAAAAGCGTTCTATTTAGAACCGTGAACACTCAAACAACCTTCTGCATGATTAAAGGGTCCTTTGCATGATATTAATAGAGAGTGTGCTGTGGTTCTATATAGCACCAAAAGGGTTCTACCATTATGCTATCAAGCTTGTAACAATAGAAGAAACATTTTGGTACTATTTAGAACCCTTCCTATCATCCCTGACTTTTACATCTACAAGGTGGACCAACAAGGTAGAAGAGTCTAATAGAGTGAGTGGACACAGTGGAAGAACTTGGTCATGATGTAAAGAACCTCTCAATCATGCAATGGCTTCTATGAGTCTTCATGGTTCTATACTTCTCTTCACTATACTACTTTAATTAGAGAGTATATAGAACCATCAACACTCCAAAAACCATTTGTATGCTTGAAGCATTCTTTGAATCATTAAATGGTTTCTCAGATTGATGGACAATGTGTTGTATATAGTTCTATATAGAATTTAAGTTCTATATGGTTCTGCTATTGTCATGATGTCAAGTTTGTAACAATAGAAGAACCTTTTTTGGTGATAAATTGAACCATTTTCAAAAAGGTTCCATAAAGAATCATATACAACACATTCTCCATCCATCTGAAGAATCATTTTACAATGCAAAGAATCCTTTAAGCATGCAACTGGTTTATGATTATTAGTAGTCTTTGTTAAAGAACTGTTGAAGAACCATCTTTTTTTTATAGTGTATAAAGAACCTTTAGAAGGTTCTTTACCAATTTAGGGTTTACTCCAAGAACATTTACATTATATTGTGGTTCTTTAAACCATAAAAATGGTTCTTCACACTCACATCTCATTTACAAAAATGTTTTTGGTAAAACTTTCTATGAATGTCACCTTTGTAAGCATCTATAAATGCATTCATAACATGTTATAATGCATGCATAAGACATTATAAACACAGCTATAAATATTTATAAAAATGCATTATACAATATACCACCGTTAGCTTGGTCTTTACTTTATGCTCTCCAAGCTGGGACTGACTTCTTTGGCACTGACATTATAACAAGTTAACACTATTTATAATGCATTATATTAACAATTCATAATGTATAATAAACATGGCTATAAAATGTAATTCAGTGTAATTCTTTTTTTCTAAATATTTATAACCATGTTTATAATGCCTTATGAATACATTATAACATGTTATAAATGTGTTTATAGATGCTTACAAATGTGACATTCATAGAAAGTGTTACCATGTTTTTCTTTGAAGAATCAGTAATTTTGCTCTCTTCAGGATCAAAATGGCTCTTTTATGGCATATAAATGGCCACAAAAGAACCCTTTCTGGCACTTTTACTTTTGTGAGTGTGGCATGCAGTACAATGGCAATGCAGTTTTTTGGACAGTTCTTGCCACAAAGTGTAAGAGAAACGTTTCTCATGGTTTATGTCGAGAGTTGAGAATGGTAAAAAAATGGTTCTGTGATCCTAACATAAGAAGAGTTTCTGCACTCTTTAGCTGTGTGGGCTAAAAGTGCAGCGCTCTCCCATGCACTGTCACCACATCCTTGATCAGCAGCGCTAAACCCAAAAAGACGGCTGTCTTCAGATATCTGCAGAAAAATCGTAGCTTCTTTTACTGCCCGCTGGGGCTTAAGGTGTTAGAGGAAAAGTGCAGCCAATCCGTTCAATTACATTTCCCTTCATTTTCTACGCAGACAGGTTTGCGTTCTATTTTAGCATAAAAATGCTAATCAAGTCACACTGGGTAATGAACATTCATTTACCTAAATATTTAGTTCCAAATTAATATTATCTAACATTGCTCATGATGTTGGTTCCGATTTTGCACTATGATTAGTAGAATACGGTTCAGCTAATTGTTGCTGTCTATTAGGGTTGTATTTAATACCACTAGAGGCAAGTCTGAGTCAAGACCGAGGCTTGTACAGATTGAGACAGAGTCAAGACTGAGACCAGATTAAAATCCTTTCAGAATATAAAAATAAAAAGAAGAGGAACTGAAATTAAATTGTAGTTTACTGTCATTTATTATACATGATTTACACCAACTGGCCACTTCGTTGAAACCACCTACACTCTTTGTCCATTTTACCAGCTCCATTTACCATATAGGTGCACTTTCTATTTGTTAACCCCCTTTCGTCTTGTTCTTCAGTGGTCAGGACCACCACAGGGCCACCACAGAGCAAGCACTATTTAGGTGGTGGGTCATTCTCAGCACTGCAGTAACACTGACGTGGTGGTGGTGTGTTAGTGTGTGTTGTGTGGTGTAAGTGGATCAGACACAGCAGTGCTGCTGGAATAAACACCTATGGCAATATAGTGTATTATGAAAAACTCACTTTTCAGTGTTTGTGCCAGTACATTTGGGTATCTGGAGTTCTTACCAACCCATAAGAAAACCCAATCAGTTTTAGATCAAGAAAACAATTCATTCAGATGGCTTCCCTTCTTATATCAAGTGTAGGCTTATCAGATTTATACCTGCCCCCATCTGAGTATCTCCACCCACGGTTCGAGAACTACCTTTGTGAAGGTGCAGCATTTTTTTCTTCGCAAGTGCCGGACCTGTTAGCATTATATCGAAGCTAAGAGCTAAGCACAGGAGCTGCTCTGTTGTTGGGTGCACAGACCAGCACACCTAACTACATTGGTCCCCAGCCTCAGAGGACAGACCTGAGTGGATATGTTTATTTCTGATGGCAACATCCCAACTATAGTCAGCAAAAACCTGCATGTGTGTGCCAGCCTAGGTCAGTAGAACATAGGGCTGGCAATGAAACTTTACCTTAATGTGGGATTAATTAACCAACTGTCTGTGGCAAGTCTGCAGATATAGGAAATGTAAGTATTTAAAAAAAATGATATGCTGTGTATAATTTACAATAACATTGTAAATTACATCCATTACACTCACTTAAGGATGTTTACTTGTTGCTTTTTCTACTGTGTCAGTGCAAACAGCAGAGAAAACAGCAGAAACAGCAAACTGCCTTATGATTGTTTATTTGTGTCTCCTAGTAACAGGACAAGTTTGCATGAGTTCGGTGAGTTCGGTTCAGTTCAGCAACAACTTAAAAGTTGCTTAGTGTGTGTTCTGCAATATTTCACCCCAAAAATTCTGCAGAAACCAGCCAGATAATGTAAGATGCCCAGTCTTTTTGTCACACAGTCTCCTGGCTCTGATGTCCGTAAAGACTTCATGGTAACACTTTCTATGAATGTCACCTTTGTAAGCATCTATAAACACATTCATAACATGTTATAATGCATTCATAAGGCATTATACACATGGATATAAATATTTATAAAAATGCATTACACGTTATAGCCATGTTTATTATGCATTATGAATTGTTAACATAATACATTATAAGTACTGATCATAACAAATTATAAGAGCTCATAAGTCGTATTTGTCCACTCTAAGTAAAGTGAAGCGTACTGTACTAAAGCCTCCTCCAGTGTTAAGAGTGAGGCTTCAAGTTGAAGTATTTACTGAAGGATTTACTGAAACACTAAAACATTCACAGTAAAGCACATTACAGGCTTCAAATGTCAGAGTTTAAACTAGTGCTGCCATCAGTGTTTTACCCAATGTGGGAAAGGTAATGTTCACCACCGTTAGCTTGGTATCTGTCTTTACTTTACGCTCTCCAAGCTGGGACTGACTTCTTTGGCACTGACAGTATAACATGTTATCAACACTACTTATAATGCATTATATTAACAATTCATAATGTATAATAATCATGGCTATAAAGTGTAATTCATTTTTATAACTGTTTATAATCATGTTTATAATGCCATATAACATGTTATAAATGTGTTTATAGATGCTTACAAAGGTGACATTCATAGAAAGTGTTACCGACTTCATTTCCCAGAACTCTGTGGGAGACCGCATGACCCGTGAACTTCCATGATCCACTAATCAATGCTCCAGTTCACCAGAATACTAACCTGTTGCACCTGTGATGTATCTCAATAAATAGCTGTAGTTTATTATATAAGCCCAGGCTTTAGAATAATTGTGAGGTATTGCTCATCTCCGTAGAGCTACTGATGGTTTTATGTTTTTATTTTGCCTTCTGTGTTTCTTGACCACCTTTTTGTGTTTACCCTTTTGGATCTGGTTGCCTGATACTGTTTGTTCTGTATTTTGGCCTTTTTGGATTTGACCACTGTCTGTCTTCTTACTACGAGTATTGTCCAGCCCTTTCTAAATAAAGCCTCATTTCTTAGCTTTTACCATGAGCGTCTGGCTGGTTAGTTTTATCATATGTTGGTTAAAAAAAATTGTGTGTTATATCCAGTGCTTAACATTAACAACTGAGGTAATAAATTAATGTAAACAGGTAACATGTAACTGGTAACACTTTCTATGAATATCACCGTTGTAAGCATCTATAAATACATTTATAACATGTTATACATTCATTCATATGGAATTATAAACATGATTATAAACATTTATAAAAATGAATTACACTTTATAGCCATGTTTATTATACATTATGAATTGTTAATATAATGCATTATAAGTAGTGTTGATAACATGTTATACTGTCAGTGCCAATTAAGTCAGTCTCAGCTTGGCAAGCGTAAAGACAAATACCAAGCTAGCGGTGGTGTACATTGTTACCACATAATTTTCTACAGCCATCCATGGCTGGGAGTCCAAGGCAGCACAATTGGCCTGAACTCTCTGGGTGGGTCGGATGGCCCCCTGTCTCCCCCCAATCACTCAACACGATGCTAGTCAGTGCAGGCGTCTGTGACGTAACAGATCTGACGGTTGGCGCTTTCCTCGGAGCGCGTTCAGCTGTCTAATGACGTTGCATGAGCAGCAGTTTGAAAAGATGCAGTGGAGCTTCACAGGTCTCAGAGAAAGCCTGTGCTAGCCTTCGCCATCCTTGCGCTGGTAGTATTGTGTGATTGGGTGGAATCCTAACTAGTGGGTGGAACTGGAGATGACTAAATTGGGGAGAAAACTGGGGACATAGACATAATTTACTAGCAAGTTACTGGCATCACTTGCTGCAGAATCCACAATAATATTAAGGTCATTAGTTTGTTAGATGAATATCTGTAAGTTGAACTTGATCTGATCAAAACCTAATGTGAGAGTGAAATGAGAGAACGGGTGTAGATGCCTCTATAGTGTTCCTTGCTGCTGATTTTATAGAGATCCATAAGAAGTTTATGACTTGCCATGAAGCACTGAGACCATTTCACCTCTGCCGTACTCTCGTCGGGGGCAGCAGTGGCTCATTATCATTTAAAGGAGCTGGTGCTCAACAGGGCTGTTTAGACAGGGTGAGAATGGTGCTGGTGCTTGAACCTTGTGGTATTTTGACCAAAGCATGTCACAGACATTTCATTAAGACCCCAGGGGGTTAACTTGTGAGAAAAGAGGTGTAATATATCAGTTTTAAGACTAGGAAAGCCGTCTTCTGAGGATGTGCCTTGATGGTTGAGAGAGTGATTGTCAAAATACACTGTTAGAAATAAAAGTTCTGAACAGGTACATTTTTGATTTGTCAAGGTACAAACAATGTAAATGTTCCCTCAAAGGTACAACAGTGGTTTTAAGGTCCAATTGTGAACCTTAAATAAGTTTCTCGGTAACACTTTCTATGAATGTCGCATTTATAAGCATCTTTAAACACATTTATAACATGTTATAATGTATTCATAAGGCATTATAAATGTGATTATCAATATTTATTAAAAAGAATTACACTGAATTACATTTCATAGCCTTGTTTATTATACATTATGAATTGTCAAAATAATGCATTATAAATAGTGTTAATAACATGTTATACTGTCAGTGCCAAATAAGTCAGTCCCAGCTTGGAGACTGCAAAGTAAAGACAAATACCAAGCTAACGGTGGTGAACATTTCCTTTCCCACATTGGGTAAAACACTGATGGCAGCTCTAGTTTAAACTCTGACATTTGAAGCCTGTAATGTGCTTTATTGTGTATGTTTTAGTGTTTCAGTAAATCCTTCAGTAAATACTTCAACTTGAAGCCTCACTCTTAACACTGGAGGAGGCTTTAGTACAGTATGACTCACCTTACTTAGAGCGGACGAATACAACTTATGAGCTCTTATAATTTGTTATGATCAGTACTTATAATGCATTATGTTAACAATTCATAGTTTAATAATAAATATGGTTATAATGTATAATGCATTTTTATAAATATTTATAGCCATGTTTATAATGTCTTATGAATGCATTATAACATGTTATGAATGTGTTTATAGATGCTTACAAAGGTGACATTCATAGAAAGTGTTACCCAAATGTTTTAAAACAGAACAATAAAATAAAAGCCTGGAGACGAGACGGGATGTGTGGAGTCAATACAATATAATTTCAATGGATTATGGTACAATTTTGTTCCCTGACCAAAGGTACTGAGATGTACCCTTGAGGGCACCACCCCAGTGACAAGAGACCTACTGCCCCAGTGACAGTTTAGTACCTCTAAAAGTGTAGGACATCATCAGTATGATTGTGATAACTGTCTCTAAATCATCACAACAATTGAGAGAATGGATTAATTGAACGACAGATGAGGATGACAACCACCTAAAAGCTAAAGTTACCTAGTTGTCTGGATATCTTCCTCAGTTTGGCTCATTTTCACTGGCTGAAAGGGTGAAAAACCTGTATACAGTCATCATTTTGTGCTGAATAAAGATAGTATCGACAGCCGGGGTAAGAGTTACAGTAATGCCAGTTTGATTCTATTTATTAGACCATAGATCAGGTTATCTAGGCTTGCAGCCAGGATTGGTTGACACCACAGGGATTCTCAATGGTCGTATGACATGTTTTTGTATGCTGGCTATTGTGGCGAGTGAACACTGTTGAACGAAAGCCTGAAAAGGTTATACAACTGTGAATTCTGCCAAACTGATGAGGCAGAGGGTTAAAATCCTGAGCTAAAGAGTACTGTATTACACGATAGATTACATATTAAATGCTAAAGAATAAGAAGAATAAGAATAATAAGAAGAAGAAGAGGCCAGAATTTTTGTTAACTGTTAATCTACCAATCTGCTAATGTTATGAACCGTTCATATTTCTCCTTTCATTATAAAATGTTCACACTGGAAACTGTTTTAAAATTGTGTAAAAATGTGTGGCTATGGCTTTTTTAACAAAGCTTGGGAAATTGCACTTCATACAGGAAGTCCAGGTAGTTTTATTTACTATCACACATCATCCATTCTCCTGGCCTTTTCTTGCAGCTCTCTCCGCTAAATCTCACCTGCATATGAAAGCAGAAAGCTGATGTGCTCTTCTGCTATATATAAGCCTGTCAGTCCTTGACTGTTAAATGCCATCCAGGCTCTATGTGCGCCAATACGGCCATGCTTTTAAACGTGGCCAGCGGAGAAGGAAGCCCTGGACTGATGGAAATGAGGGGGGTGGGTGATGAATGGCTGTGATTAGCAACTCTGAGCATGTGGTTTTATGGCCTAGCAGCTCCACTGTTATCACTTAAACCTGAGGCAAGGCGCTTCATCATGGCTCCCCAGCATCAGACAGGTCCCGCATACAACAAAACAAGCGACCGCCACGACCTATACAGCTAGCAAATAAGACCATTTATGCTCCCAGGAAAAAGGCAATTATTCTCAAGGAGAAGTGGAGAATGGGCTGCTTTTGTGTGTGTGTGTGTGCGCATGTGTGTGTGTATGACATTTGCTTCTGGTAAAGAACAATCTCAGCGTTTCGTGTTTTACAGACATTTTAACGTCCATCCTTTGTGATAATGACTGGAAATAGAGATGGTCAGTGTCAGTTTAAGAAACTGTCTGCCAGGCAGTGTTCAACTTTATTAGACTGGCAAACAATGGATGAGTTAGTCTCATGAACAGTTTATAGAAATCATACATTAACAGTTACCAAAATGTCAAATCCAAACAGTTTGGACATGGTAGTTATATACAATTAGCTATCATACTCATACACATACATTTCTTTATCAATAAGAAAACTTTTACTTTTAACCCTTTATAGTGCCATGTAATTATATATATATATATATATATATATATATATATATATATATATATATATATATATATATATACATATATCAGGGGTGTGGGAAAAAATCGATTCTTAGATGCATCGCGATGCGGACGTGAACGATTCTGAATCGATTCACAAATGTCAAAAATCAATTTTCTAAATATTTAATCCATAACGTAATGTTGGCGGAACGCAAAAGGCGGAACTTGGAAGTGCGGAAGTGCAGCGCCCGGACAGTCTGTGGCGGCACATAACAAAAACACAAATGGATGAGTGAGAAATGTGACCGGCTCCCTCTGCATTAAAGCCAGGTTAGATCAGGAGTCACAACCTAAATGATGAGAAGAGCCATTTTGACCTTTCAACAAAAATCAAACCACCTTGGCAGCCACAACGTTTAATGTCCAGTATGTGTGAATGTCCTAGTATAAGTTAGGTTAAAAAAATATAAACGAAAACGCAGACTTACTCTGTTCTGCTTTAAGCTTTAGCTACAGCTGCTTTCCTCCCATCTCCGCCAGAAAACTTTTCCTCAAAAGTAGACCAGTTTCTCGTAAAATGTCTTTCAACGTTCAACTGTTTTCCGACGCTGAAGTTGCTTCTTATTCTCCAGCTTCTTGTTCGAATTTTCCCGTTCCACCTTAAATTTTGACTGAGGCTGTAGAATGTAAATGCAGCACCATTTAAGGTGGAACGGGACAATTCGAAAGAGAAGCGAATTCATCTTCACAACTTTTGTGTTCTCTCGTCGCAGATTCAACGTTCCAGGAAATCAACTGCTCTGCTTATAAATGCGAATAACGCATTGTTGCTAGGTGACCTGCAGTCTGACAGTTCTCAGTCATTGCTATGCTGCACACGACCCGTCTAGAGGATATTTTACTGACACAGTGAACCCCCCTTCTCGTCTCTACAATGAACGAGACCAAAACCGAAGTTATAAAATCACTGAATTGAACAGGTAGGATGGCTGTAAAGCGCTGCGTGGACATCCATTACCACTGGATCTTATTTCACCGTAGCTGCACATTTTATCGCAGATGAGTGGCTTCAGTGACTTATGTGTGTCCAAACAAGAGCAGTGAATGAGAGCCTTCCAGTTCCCTTGCCACATCACCTCCATTTGATTTATTAGTAAAAGATATTTGAAGTAAATTCATTATAGATCATTATAAATACTTTGCTTTAAAAGTACCAAGTCCTCACAAAGTAAGAAAATAGAAATCCTGTATAGAAGAAAAGATGCATCGATAATCATTTTAGAATCGCATCGCAGCCCTCTGAATCATAATTGAATCTAATCGTGAGGTGCCTAGAGATTCCCACCCCTAATATATATATATATATATATATATATATATATATATATATATATATATATATATATATATATATATATATATATATATACAATTACATGGCACTAAATGTCTACTGTTTGTGTTGGTCATCCTGTAGACTGTTGTGGGATATTTTTGGTTGGTGGACTATTCTAATTCCAACAGTGACGCTGAGGTGTTCAAAAACTCCAGCTGTTTGTGTCTGATCCACTCGTACCAGCGCAACACACCACCACTACCACATCAGTGTCACTGCAGTGCTTGGAATAACACACCACCCAAATAATACCTGCTCTGTGGTGGTCCTGTGGGGGTCCTGGCCATTGAAGAACAGGGTGAAATAGGGGAAATTATGCAAAGAAACAGATGGACTAAGGTTGTAATTGGAGGTGGTTTTAATGTTATGGCTGATTGGTGTGTAATATATGTATTTATACAACAGTTAGTTCCGGCCACGCCAGCTGATTGGTTGAGAAGCATTCTAGCCGTGCTGTTATTTCACCATAACATCATGTTTTTTTCACAAACACTGTATCACTCCGCTGAGACGCCGTTGATAAGCGATGACTTTGACAGCTGTAAGAGATGCTTAAGACATTTGAACATTTTTACTTCTTACTTTGCCACAAACAGAAAATGGACACTTTTAAGATCACATTTGACCGACAGCCGATTTGGTCAGACTCTGAAGATGAGACGACACTAAATTCCCAAACTGTCTCACCACTGAGCAGCTTTTCAGTCAGCAGCTGTGACAGAAGAACAGCTGAACAACCTGGAATCAGCCAGAAATGAACCCAACACCATTCGCCAAACTAAATGGGCTGTAAGATGCTTTACAGACCGGCTGAAACAAAACAACATTAATACTGATCTGGCAAAAACTGACAAAACCGAGCTAAACTTGATATTGCAGCAGTTTTATGGCTCAGTCCAATTTGGTCAGATTCTGCAGACAAGACTACATGTTTGGCGAATAGTATTTGGTTCATTTCTGGCTGATTCCAGGTTGTTTAGCTGTTCTTCTGTCACAGCTGCCGACTGAAAAGCTGCTCAGTGGTGATGACAGTTTGGGAATTTAGTGTAAGGAGCTGGAGAACGAAACTGCTGGCTGTGCAGCGAGTGGGCAGAGCTCGTTACTATGATGTAGCAACAAGCTGCTCGTTAAGGAACTATAATTTGGTGAAGGAACCGTGAACCTTAAAACATATTGAATGTCACATTCACGACCCAATTTATGTATTTCTTTACTTTGTTTATTTAACTGTTGTATAAAAGCAATAGAACACTCGAGGTCGTGTATTATCATGAATAACATCATGGCTGTGATGTTACTTCATGATAACACACTCCCTCTTATATATGTGTGTGTGTGTGAATTGGAAGCTACAAAATGCAGCTATATTGTAAGTGGACATATGTAAAACCTCTACTTATTGTTTTAATGTCATTTGTATATATTCTTATATTATTTTTTGAGCAAATAAACGCTTACTGCCCACATAAAATTGTTAACTAAATTTTATTTTCTGATCTAATACATCTAATATAATAAAGTTGGGATTATATATTTAACAGAATGATATAAACATAGATGACTATCTATAATATCAAATTTTCCAGTATTTAGTGTGTCCACCCCATTACAGCTTCCATTCTTTTTGGGCGAGAAATCTGGGGCACCACTGTCATTTGCAAAGGAAGTACTACAGCAACTTAGCTGAAATACACTGTATTCCCTTTCACGACACTTTCTCTGTGATCCGAAAGAGTTAATACGTTAAGTCAATAAGAGCTGATGTTGCCAGTTCAGAGCTGATTTGGAGTCAGATCTGGCACCGGCTATGCTTTCCACACCTGACAGTAATGGATGATTACCCGAAGTGAAGGGTTTTAAAGTGCAGTCCCAAACAATGGACGCTGTCTACATGAAACGTGGGATGGTTTTTCTGGCCCTGAAGCCTCAGCATGACATAGCTTAGTGCGTAAATCTGACTCTGACATCTGAGGAAGGCCTAATACACCTGGAGATACCGAGGAGAGGCTCCTACCTTCATTAACTTCATTTTACAGCTTTCTGATTAGAGTTCCCTGCGGGGTGCCTATCCTCTTATGAAGTCTGCTTAATGCTCGCCTGCCTGCCCCCTCAAAAGCGCGATCAGAGAGATCCAGCGGATAAGCTTCTTAGCGCCTGCCAGTTTAACTCGGCTAGACACAAGAAGTCATAAGCATTCGGATAATGAAATCATGAAATAAACAGATGTCATTTTGCTCTGTTGAGAAGATATGTGGCATGATCTAGATAACGTTTTGATCGAGCACATATTCTAATCCTGAAGATGTAATCCCTCTAGAAGATGGTCCAGCCCTGTCCATTAGCAATGCTAGTGGAAACACATTTCCACTTTGGTCAGACATATAAAGTGGTGGTTGTCAGTCGGTGGGTACTTGGGGTAATGCGGTACAAAATAACTTTACAGGTAAATCAGTGTAATTACTTTTTTCTGTAACTAAACACATTACATTTACTTACTTATCAAACATTAGGTTTTTTACATGTTCTAATATAATTACATACACTACCTGCATCAATTGACAGCATAACTTGGATCTGAGATCGGGCCTATGTAAAGTGAGTGTGGGGATAATCTGTCTGTCAAAGCATTTAATCAGACAGTGAATGCTAAACTGAAATGGAGAAAGATCAGGCCAGAAACAGGCCGAACATGAATTTTGCTCATGTTTCAAATGCGAGCGGTGTTATGTTTTTTAATATATCATAATTTCTTTTTGAACCATTTACCAATCCTGGTCCCAACACTGCATAGTTTAGTATTTCCTCTGCTTTAACATCACTAGTTCACCTCAGGAAGGGTTTGTTAATTGACCTAACCATGCTCCACCCACAAGTGCATTCGTTGACTGCAGTGCTACAAAATAAGCTGACAAATATTTCATTAAACCCACTAAGAAACTGAAGCATACAGTTTTGCGTCTGTCAAAATATTTGAATGTTGCTTGTATAAACCCCTTTAATGGCCCAAAGCTTTATTACACACTAATCTAACCTAAGAATAGTTCAGCCAGTAACCAGTTTGCATTGAAGTCCCTGTAATTACTGAATAATAAGCCTGTGTATTTAATAAGCCTGGGATTTGAAGGGGTTCATTTCAAATGCCTTTTCTTTTGTGTGCATGTGAAAGGTCACACTGGCAGGATCAATTGGGTGTCCTGCTGGGTTGTTTTTCTACCCAGACACAAGGTTAGGTGACCCCATTTTACTACTTCCAATTAAGTGAAAATAACATATATAACATATATATATATATATATATATATATATATATATATATATATATATATATATATATATATATATGTGTGTGTGTGTGTGTGTGTGTGTGTGTGTGTGTGTAAGTGTGCAACTTTCATGATGAATGGATCAAAAGAAATGGCCCAAAATTACTTGGAAAAAAGTCTGCCTCTACTGACTCACCTTAAAAATAAGGTATGTTTTTTTCCTTCTCCTGTAAAGTTAGATACGATCTTTAGCTTCAATAATAGCTATATATTTGTTTTATTTTTTGCTCGTTTGTTTGTTTGTTTTTTCCTGATTGTGATGTGGACTGACAGGATTAGCTAATATTAGCTTGCTGTAATGCTGCAATGTCTGTTTCCACTGTCTTTCTGAAGAGCCACTGGTAATTGTAACTCAATAAATTATATGTATTTAGTGTTTCAACTGAATATTTGGTTGTTTTTAAGTTGACATTAATGCCATTTAAGTAGTAAGTTTATTGTAGTTGGCTAAGGTTACACCGTATATCTAACCTAGCTAACATTAGCACAGTGTTGGCAATGTTAACACAAACTTGGCAAAGCTAGACTTTTTTTAACCACTCTTGTCTTAATGCAGTTTTTTTTTCTTACTTTCACTTTTTTCAATTTAACATAGCAGTGGTGAACACCAGATACCATGTGGTGAGCACCAGATACCATGTGGTGAGCAACAGATACTATCAGGTGAGAACCAGATATGGAAGTGGTAGTTTCTAGTTTCACCCAATAGTAGCTAGTGCCTACAACATGCAGTGTCCTGCACAAATATTGGCACTGCTTGGTAAACATGTACAAAACAGGCAGTAACATTCCTTTTGATCTTTCATTCAAAATATTAACAAACATCTAACTTTTTTTTTTTTAAATACAATAAAAAAATTAAAATAAATCTTATCAGGAAATAAATATTTTCCTGTTCTGTTTCTTCCTTCGCAAAAATAACAGCTCTGAGTTTTCTCCTGTAATGCTTAATAATAAGGCTGGAGAACACATGGGAAGCAATCTGAGATCATCCCTCTATACAGAACCTTCAGATTCTGAGGGTTCTCTCCTCTGGGGTTTAGGTCAGGGGACTCGGGTGGCCAGGGCAAAGCCTTAATTCTGCGGTCAGTGAACCATTTTTGTGTTGGTGTTTTTTAAAACATAGTTTTTTTCTGCATTTTTTTCCCTTCTTCCATATGCAAACTGCATTTTAGGTCAATGAAAATGGACCTTTTGCCAAACGTTCATGTCTCCACCCCTCTGGGGAGACTCTGCTTGGACTCTCTGGCTCCACCCACTCTCCTTCTCACTCACACCTGCATCTGATTCTCGACTTATTAAGACCACTACTTATACTTCATTGTTTCCACTGTGTGTGTGTACTCTGCATCTCTGCGTTCCTGCCTGAGTTGTAAGCCTGTTTTTTTCATGTTTGGCTTTCCCTGGTTTTGACTGCTGCTCCTCTCTCCGATTTTCTGATTACGGATCTGCATTTTCTCTTCCCCTGTGTGCTGACCCCTGTCTACTGTTACAATGAGCATTGGAGTGCCCCTAAATAAGCTACTTCACACTTTTGTCTGGAATACATCAGATTTTTACCTAAGAAAAGTGCACCACATCCTTTTAGAGGCTCCGTTGTTCTTATCAAAACAAAACACAAAAAAAGGCATCTCCAAAATGGTGACTACACAAGAGAGGGCAAAAATGCTTTTACTTTTAATAAAAGTCAATGTTTTTTCTTGACCTATTGACCCATTACTCACGATCATTTCTATTGGTCCATTCATGGTACATTCATTCTAGAATTTTGATATGATTTCAATAGACACAGAAAAAAAAAAAAATTCGATGATTTTTATTTATTTATCTATTTATTTTGGACAGGAACTATTTGTGAACTATGTTGTCCAGGGTGCCCAAACTTTATCATGTGACTGTATTAGGGTCTTACGATACACTTTAGATCTGCTCATACGCTTCTTTACAGACTCAAGGAGAATTCTCCATTCACAGCTTCTTTTATATCTGACTGTGTGTGGTAAACCATCCGCAGAGGAGCTCCACACCAGTGGCTTCACACTGAGACTCCTGATCCAATCTTGTTTTGTGTTGTGAGCACTCACATAGAAAAAGCTTACAGGGTGAACACAGAGCTGAACCACTTCCTGCCCACTTACTCACACTCTTACTGCTTGACATAGTAAGAGCCATGAAGCTGTTTCTAAAAATAGTCCCTGCCTTTAGTAGCAGGCTAATGAACTTGGTGTGTTGGCTTGTTGTTTTTAGGTCAATGTGTGTGTGTGTGTGTGTGTGTGTGTGTGTGTGTGTCACAAATGTTCTCTTCATCTAAATATAAGACATTGGCGGTATCAATTTGCGGTAACACTTTCTAAGAATGTCATCTTTGTAAGCATCTATAAACACATTCATAACATGTTATAATGCATATAAGGCATTATAAACATGACTATAAATATTTATAAAAATGCATTATACATTATAGCCATGCTTATTATGCATTATGTTAACATAATGCATTATAAGTACTGGTCATAACAAATTATAAGAGCTCATAAGTCGTATTTGTCTGCTCTAAGTAAAGTGAAGCGTACTGTACTAAAGCCTCCTCCAGTGTTCAGAGTGAGGCTTCAAGTTGAAGTATTTGCTGAAGGATTTACTGAAACACTAAAACATTCACAGTAAAGCTCATTACAGGCTTCAAATGTCAGAGTTTAAACTAGTGCTGCCATCAGTGTTTTACCCAATGTGGGAAAGGTAATGTTCACCACCGTTAGCTTGGTATTTGTCTTTACTTTACGCTCTCCAAGCTGGGACTGACTTCTTTGGCACTGACAGTATAACATGTTATTAACACAATTTATAATGCATTATATTAACAATTCATAATATATAATAAACATGGCTATAAAGTGTAATACAGTGTAATTCTTTTTTTAAAAAATATTTATAACCATGTTTATAATGCCTTATGAATACATTGTAACATGTTAGAAATGTGTTTATAGATGCTTACAAAGGTGACATTCATAGAAAGTGTTACCCAATTTGCTAGTGTGTTAGTACATATGGTAAACATATCTGAGGTTGGCTCCTCAGCTCCTCATGCACATTAAACCCCTGTAGGACGTGCGGTCAGATAAAATTATAAACTATATTCACACACATAGACATGCAGAGAGAGGTTAATGTGAAACATCTTAACAGTGATGGGGCAAATACTGAAATAATGATCTTCTTTTTTAATCACTTTCGACCATTTTAATGGTTTTGTAAACACAGCAGCCATGCTAGATAGTGTGGAAAGACTCTTAAATCTGATTTTTAATTTGTTAAAGCTTTGATGGTTTTCATACCTGCTCTCTGTGGCCTTGCAAAGCAGGAAAACACCATATAAAATGTATATAATTCATTCAGTCACCATTGTGTCTGATCCACTCGCACCAGCGCAGCACACACTAACACACCACCACCACATCAGTGTTACTGCAGCGCTGAGAATGATCCATCACTCAAATAATACCTACTCTAAGGTAGTCCACTGGGGGTCCTGACCATTAAAGAAAGGGGTAAAGGTGGGATAACAAAGTATGTAGAGAAACAGGTGGACTAGTCTGTAATTGTAGAGCTATTCAGTTCACCTGTTGTAAGTGGAGCTGATAAAATGGACAGCAAGTGTAGATACAAGGTAGATGTACCTAATAAAGTGCTCAGTGAGTGAATATCTGCCTATTCAGTCTACAGCAGTTTAGCTCCACCCATTCTTGATGAAGTTACTTTTGAAGATGCACAATGCAGGACAGCCAGGGGACATTTACATATATCAGTCTGCAATATACAGTAATAAAAACAGCCTGTTTAATTCTTAAAGATAAAGAGAGGTTGGAATATGGTCATGAATTATGAATTATAACTGCTTTTGGCATATAAAAGCACATCAAAGTCAAACATGGACCTCAGGGAAAACATTAAAATGCAAGATAAATATAGGATTTGGGCCTTTTATAAAGGAGATGATGCCGAAACATGACAGAAGAACACCAACAGCATCAGCCGTCACAAAAGCTTAACCATATTTGATTATAATGGGAATGTACACTAAAAAGAAGTGTTGTTTGGTATTTACTTGATTCAAATGTGTACATAATTTCTACATAAACAGACAAATGTATTTGTGTTTTACTCTTCTTACAAATGGTTTTTGGCTTGGATCTAAAGATGGAAATAAACCTTCAGTGGCAACAGAACATTTAGGTAACATTTCAGTACAGAGGACATTATAATGCCATTGTAATGGGCTCCAATCAAGCTTTATCAAGCCAGTAGATGTAATTAACTGGCCGCTCAATTTATTTATTTATTTATTTATTTTTTTTCAATTTTTTTGCACATATTTTGCACAACATGAACTTATATGAAGACATCCAACTAAAAGGTTAGACACTGGCTAGCAGCTAGCAGCTCTGTTAAAGGAGAATTCCATGAATATTTAAAAAATGTCCTCATAATCACAACGCCATTTGGGCATATGTTTTTCAAAATAATAAAATCTCTCAGTTTCAACATTTGATATGTTGTCTTTGTACTATTTTCAATTAAATATAGGGTTTAAATGATTTGCATACCATTGCATTTTGTTTTTATTGGAATTTTGCACAGCGTCCCAACTTTTTTGGAAATTAGGTTGTAAATGATTAAGACAAGAGTGGTTAAAAAAAAGTCTAGCTTTGCCAAACAGTCAAGTGGTTTGATGTAAAATCCTGCATTCTGGTGATAGGAACCAGATGTCTGAAATGTTTAATCCTCTAAAAGTTACATCACTGGATGCTTTTACAAGAAATGATCAAATATATGTTGCCTGTTGCCTGATTTTGAGATGACCTAAAATATATTGTTTATTGTATATTGAAGGGGAACTATTATGCTTATTTTCAGTGTTCTGAAATTTATTCTTGAGATCTTCTAGAATAGATTTACATACTTCAGTGTTCTAAAAACATCTCTATTCAACCTATGTCTGAAAAGCTGTTAGAGTTCCTATGTCTTTAAGCCCGGCTTCCCGATGAGCCCAATGTGCTCTGATTGGTCACCTCACCCACTCTGCTCTGATTAGTCAACTGCTTTTCCGCCCCCTACATATTCCGCCCCTGTCTTGCAGTCCGCAGACAGACTTTTCTCTCCTGAGCAGCTGTAAACATCTTTGTGTCTGTTTTACCAGCTGTTTTACCAGTTCTGCTGTATCAGTTTGAGCCAGAGTCCAATCTTGAAAGTCAGGTCTGCCTCTTTTTGACAGTTGCTGTGTATTGTGTGGGTGTGCCAAGCTTGCCGGTAAGTGGGCAAAAAGGACTGTGTACTGACATTACATCATCTTGTAACAACAGAAAAGGGCTGGAATTCCAATGAGGTGTTTCAGGCAGAGAAAGGTGGTTTCTGTGGGCGAGAGTTAGTCCCTCTGGCATATACTTTGAGCTTTGTGACCTTGAAGACAGAAAAATCAATATAACACACTAAAGGAATGGAAAAAACTGGAAAAGCATAATAGGTCCCCTTTATTACACTCACGGTGGAGAGGTACAGGCATTGTAAAGCAAAATAGACCCTGAAAAATACTTAATTCATCACTATAGCATTACTATCAACATTACCTATAAAAACTCAGAAGATGCGTAGGTTCACTAGTCATTTATGGCTATATTAGACATGGTGACCCCTGGTTCATATCACCACAACTGTAAACACAACCAAGCTGGTAAGTTTCTCTATAACACACCATTTAACATCAGAACAATGAATGCCTTTGATTACATCTTACTAATTTAACTATGCAGAAATACTGAAAAATCAGCACAGTAAATGCAGACATGGCCTTCATTTAAAGTGTATATGTGTGTGAAAAGTTCTATAAACTATAAATTTAGCTCTTTATATCAAGCAACTGAAAGGAAGAATTGCCCTTTGGAATTTTGTCATTGATTAGCCTGCTCACTCCTATGTATCATTTACATTTAGGATACAAGCACATGCTAACAAACAAGCTTGACTTTAGAACTGAGGGCCAGGGTGTCTTATTTTAGAGCGAAGTGGTGATTTATTATTGAGGCATTTATAAGAAACAAATAAAAATAAGTACATTATAGATCAAACTCTTAGGCAAGGGTTGTGGACAAGTTTATGATATATATTACACAAATAAAAGAGTTCTGAATGCTTGATCAGCCAGTATTAATAAGGTTGAATAATGGCATTAAAGTGTTGTGTAAAAGCTTATAATGTATAATGCATGCATAAAAGTGCTCAGAAAAATGCTTAACTCACCTTTTTAATAGCTTAATACATTAGTAATGAGCAGCCAGTAATTTCCAACTACTGGTTTGATGGGGCTTAATATAACCAAAATGAAGGGCATTGTAATGTCCGCTCTACTAAAGTGTTACCAACTCTTACATCATGTGACAGGTTCTGTAAAATTTGTAAACTTTGAATAGTTTGAATTCACAGTTCATAGTTATTTATATCTAGAGACTGAAAAAATGGAATTTGGTCATTGAGTAAACTGGTCACTCTTACATTTACTTTTTAGATTTGGTCCCAAAAGGCTATTAAAGAACCTTCTGAATCTGAACAGCGTTTTTGCTTTTGGGTATTCCATCAACAATATCATATAAAGAATCTTTCTCCAAAGTATTATGTTTTAAAGAAGTGGTCACTAACTCTTCTCTTGGAGATCTACCTTTATGCAGGTTTAAACTCCAAATCTAATCTAACACACCTCATTCTGCTAATCAAGGACCACTAAAGCCAGTGGGGTCAATTAGGATTGGAGCTAAAGTCTGCAGGAAGGTGGATGTCCATGATCAGGGTTAGTGACCATTGCTTTAAGGAATAAAGTTAAAGTTTCTTTAGAGTAATGAAAGTGGTCCTTCTCCAAAAAAAAACTTTATTTTTCAGAGCATACACTAGATTTTATTCCTGATTTGTTTCAATTGCCTTCTATATACCTGTGTTGTCCACTCTGACCTCAAAATGTTCATGGATTCATCATCCTGTGCACACCCAGTACTAACAAAGAGCCAAATACATGTACATGCACAACCTGCTACCTTAACAGTTGGTGGCAAAATGTACTCTTTTATTAAACTTGACACTGCATGTGTGATTACCTGGGTCTAGAGATTCTGTTTAAGAGGCCAACTCATTAGAGGACTTTTTCCATTTGGCAAACTGGCAGTTGCAAGTGGTCAGAGGTCACTGCCTGCAGAGATTATGTAAAGGTTGAAAGACTGCTGCAGTTTTTTAGCTTCCAGCTGGAATTATTCCAATTTGGGGAAGCAATATGAGTCAAACTTCAAAGAAAGCCGAGAATAAACGCAGGCACTCAAGGAAAAGACTTTTAACTCTCACTCTTTCTTTTTACCCACCAGGCCAACAGTTTCAGTATGTATTATTATTTTCACTTGGCATCCCATTGCCCCTGACACTGGCTGGCGAAGAGATTTAAGATTTATATAGTCATCAGGCGCAAAGTGGTGTGGCACATTCTGAATTCAGTATCACCAGCTTATGTGACCAATAGATGATCAAAATAGGCAGAAATGCATGTATTATTGATATTTATAAGCTACATAGCTACTTTACCACTTCAGTTTCGCACAAAACCCAACATAAAGTGACCATACTTCAGAAAGGAGGACATCTAGGCCTTCAGATTTCTGGTAACTCAAAAAATAAAAAAAATAAATAAAAAAATACATGTATGTAATTTTAGTTCATTTTCTTTAATGGAATCATAATGCTTATACTTTTACTCTATAACTATTGCAGTACTAATCTTATTTCATTGCTACGTTTTGGTTGCACACAAAAAGGTTAACTCTTTAAAATTCCAGGCTTGTTACATATGAAGGCTTATTATTCAGAAACTACACAGACTTCAGTGCAAACTGGTTGAATTATTTTTATGTTATAGTGTTTCGCCCATGTATGGGGTTAAAATTGTGAACTGCCCAACAGAAAGTTGTCCAATCAGGATTTTGTCTCTGTGGTGTCTAGTTAAATACAGCCTCACCAGCTCACACATTGGTTAGGCCTTCAGGAGGTGGACTGAAAGCCTAATGCATCAGATTAACTACCAACATAAATCTAAACTGACAGTGGAATAAGCAATCACATCTTAATTTACCATGTGTGGGAAGTCCCACACCGGTAATACCTACAGACAGCAATCCAAATGTTAGGAAGAGCCATTTTGTCGTATCAGCAAAAATCAAACAACCTTGGGGCCACAATATTTTATGTTCATTTCACCATTTTGGCTGTAAATGTGCCTCGGTATGCGCTAGGCTTACTTTGCTCTGCTTTTAGCTTGAGCTCAGCTATAGCTGCTTTTCTCGCATCTCCAGCAGGAAACTTTTCTGCAAGTAGAATAGTTTCTTGTAAAATATTTCTCAACATTTGATTATTTACGAGGCTTAAATCAGCTTCTCATTCGCCAGCTTCTTGTTAGAATTTCCCCTGCTGCACCATTTAAGGTGGAATGAGAAAATTTGAACGAGAAGCTGGCAAATGAGAAGCTGACTTCAGCTTTGTGACTTTTTTAGTGTTTGACAGGTTCTCATTGCAGATTAAACTGGAAACCAGGAAACAGGGAATCAGCTGCAGTGATTAGAAATGCAAATAAGTCAATTAATCTCCAAATTATTGATGTTCGTCTTAAATCTTTCTCTTTGCCTTTTCATTCGCTACTTGCTAGTCAAGATTGTTGTCTGCATTGCTATGGCGACCAGCAGTCTGCGCTGATCTTCAGGGTTAAAGGGTGAATTAGCAGTTCTACATTAACTCCAGTGTTTAAGACCATTTATTGTTAAAACTGTGTTAGAATGATCAGCAGAGCTTTATTTTACTGCAAAGGAGGATTATTTTATTTTTACCAAAAAATCTAATTCTGCTGTCAGGCAGTTAAAAAGGCCCACATGTGGCTCTGGAGCTGCATTTTGCTGACCACTGTCTTAAACACATCACTGACTACAAATACAAGTGGTAGTCTAACCAGGTTCCAGTTAGTTGTTAGGAATGAAAAACAGTGGAAAAGGCAAAATATAAGGTAAAACACATGCTAATGTCTATTACAAGCTTCAAATAAAAGAAATTTTATATGTTAATGTGTTAATCTAGAACAGTCAAAAAATATTAACATGCACCACTTCTTAGCACTAGGAATTAGCATTGTACTAGACTTGTATTAGATTTTTTTTTTCTCATTTATTGGCTGAATTTTGACATTGATGATCCAAACTGAACCTCCAATAGTCGTGAATCTCCATTGCTGTGAATATTTGCTCAGCACCTTGAATATATCTTCTTTCACCACTGAGACCAGCAGGAATTATTTATAAGATCAATAAGACAATTTGCAACACATCTTTAAGTACGGTCAGTCATTAGAGGCAATAGAGTTTGACTTTGACGAGTCATTCTTCATGAGCGAGTGTGGATCAAGAGAGCTGCAATTGATCTATCCATGCATCAGCCGCAGATGGATTGTTTTGTAGCAGCTGTTGCCAGGATGAACAAGCTTTATAGAATGTTGGCAAAAATACCTTAATAAGAAGCAGTAACACCAATTTGTTTCGAGTTGCTACAGAATGTTGAGTAGCCAGTTTTCACTGAACTACTGAGCTGGACTATGTTTTTGAAGCCAAACAAAAACAACTGAAATGATCTTAAGAAATGTGCCCCCTTGCTAATGTCGGCTCAATGACACAAAAAAATTAAATAAATAAACAAATGACAGCTGCTGTGTTTGAACAGAACGACTTTTCACTCACATACAAATGAAATATTGTAAAATTTGAAATTTGAGTTTCTTGACAAAAATGACAGTCATTTGGTACACTTTCTTATTAGATGGAAGGGGGCAAACTTTGAGGGGGGGGGTTGTTGGGGGGCATGCTGGAGCCTATAATCAAAAAAACAAAAAAAACAAAAAAGGTAACACTTTATTTGGACAGTCCACTTTAGATGCTTATGAAAAAGTAGATGCTTATCAAAATGCGTATGAAAAAAACACATTTGTGGGCAGATCACAAGTCTTTTAAAATTCTTTCTGTTTGTGTGAACCACATTTGCTGGTTGGAGTGGTATAGCAGTAACTTTCTTACCATCTTGAGTCTGCAGTTTCTCTATTTTTACCATTTGTTCCCCTGATAGCTAGCAGATGATCTGACATTGTAATAATTTATTATTTTGGCAGATATGAATGACAAAATGTGCTATGCTAATTAGCATTTCATATTCATTTATTCATTTGCACCTTCCCTGCCTAAAATGGATGAGAGAAGGGATTAAATGTAAGAGTTGTGAGATCAAGGCTCCGCTCTTCTCTGCTGTTTAGAAACAAGAAAAGATTTCATAACATTTCATTCATGGACATCACAATGTGTACCTTAATAATCGTCTTACATAAGAACTTTCCACTGAAACGATTTTTATGTTGCGTCTCCAATACCGTAATGTTTGGTTGAACTTTGAAAAATCCAATTAACTTTTTGTGAAACTGAAAGGCAAAGAGAATATGATGCACTCACAATATGAAGGACTTAGCCGTTAGAGTCCCTTTTTTAGCTCTACGTTTAGTACAAAGATTTCTGAGAGTAAATTGACTGCAAGCAGTCATTAAAATCTTAGCAAGGAAGAGAACACGATTGTGGATGTAAATGGAAGTATTTAGAAAATGCCCACCTTTGGGCTTCTGCAGCTTCTTCCCCAGCAGCTCAGATCAGTCTAATTGGTCTGAGGAATAGAGGGGTTGTTGAAGTCATCGCCTGTCATTCACAATTAATGAGCATCTTTCACGCAGCACTCGGAAAGAGCTCATCTACGAAAAAAACAAACTTGTCATCGCAGGGCCAGGACATGCCTCAGAAGAACATGTGTAAATTCCGCTTTTCTGTTACAGTATGCTTCATGATCCAGTTTATCCAATGTGGCATGTAGCTTTCGCACTGCTTTTTCAATAATGCAGCTTCGCTAATCTCCAGTAAAAAAGATATTTTTTCCAATCTGCACTTCTGCACTTTGATCTTTACAATTCCTTTTGTAACATAGAAAAAAACCCTGGAAATGTATGTGTCTTCAAGGTTCAACGGATTGTCTAAAGGCCTTGGTGACTGAACACCTAGTGTCTGACTGTGCAGTTTCAAGGCAGTGGAAGGCTTTTGTGGAGTTGCAGTGAGGATGGTTAAATTGCATTAGCCATGTGACCTTGGTACAGTACATAGGCTGGGTCAGATCCAATGGGATAAAACAGGTAATGAAGGGGTGCCGAAAGGGGCAGCAAGAATAATGGACCGTTTGACCAGAGGCAAGCATTCGGCTCTAAGGACGATGAGGATACCCCAGTGCAACAAGACTTTGTAGCAAAAAGGAGGCAACAAAAAACATTTTAAACTGCTCATATAATGGGAAAACTACAGGTTCTCACTTTTTTGATGTACTACATAAACATGTAAACATAAAAGATGAATTCCACCAATTTAAAAAAAAATAATAAATAAAAATATTCAGGATGCATTATTCAGGGTGGTTAGGCATGAAATGGTACATCATAGAGAACTTTACTGGCTGAGATTTTACTGTGTAAAATGTCCCATTGTAGAGAAACTTACTGGACATCTGATGTGTTTACAGCTCCTAAAAGCTCTCACACCAAAAATCACTACATAAAATGGTTGCAAACATGATGCATCATGTCTGAGACACTGTTTTGTACATATACTAAGCTGGTTTTGTGACTAGGTTTTAGCTAAAACATGGTTTTAAAAAGCTATTCATGGAAAAGAAGTACATGCAGGGTGTTTTAAGGCCAAATAGCCCCCAGAGAAAATGTATTTTTTCCAGATACCACTTTTACCACCATTTTACCATCAACAATATAACACATAATATTGTTGTTAGAAAATGATCATGTAGAAATGAATTATGACTATTTTTCATTATTCATAACCCCACATAAACATCATAAGTGGGCCTCAGTGGAAAAATAAAATGTAAAATAAGGACCTTTTAAGGGTCAAATCATCCCCGTCTTTAAGATGATTTTATGAAAATCATCTTTTCGTAAATCTTTTCCGCTGTCACTGCAGCTCAACCAACCATGCCAGTGTGCAAAGGAAACAGGCAATTGTGAATTAATATCAGCAGTCCTTAAAAAACTGAACACATAAAATAAAATACTGGTCTGTCTCATTTATAAAGTAGATTATGGATGTAAAAGCTGTCTTGGCAGCAATCCAATTTTACCTGACTCTCATTTTCCATCCTGTTTCTGGTTGGAAACGTTACAAAGCAGAACCGAAAATCCCGCCTCGGCGTCGCCGGGAGCGCTGTTCCGTGACAAATTCGTGCAGAAGTGATTATGAAAATGTCAAGTTATGCAAGAGGATGAAAAGAGCTTCCTGTGATAAGAATATTAGAAAACCTTTTGTCCCTCACATCTGACTACAGTCGGTCAAACTGAATCGTGTCTTGACAGCCACGGGCTCGTCCTCACCTGGATGCTGATAGCATCTCGCGGCTCGTATCAAAGCTGGTTAGCATTTGCGCACTGATATGAAAGCCTGACATCAGTAATTTGATCTCTGACTATTGTTTTGGGTTCATCTGCGCTTTCTTTTGAAAAGGAAAAACACGCGCACACACACACTTCCTGTGAAAACCAGCAAGTGAGTGCTAATTGGCAGTAATCAGTCACTTGCAAGCAGTGATTTGCAATTCCAACTTCATTATGCTGGTAAAAGCAAATGTCACTCGTGTAATGGACTGTTTGGTGTTCAACTAGCACGTGGCCTGTCATTCTCTGCCAGTGTTCAGACGTCAGTTCAAAGGCATCATTTAAAAAATGAACATGTCCATCGTCAATTAGAGTCGTCTTGAAAAAGTATCACAAGCAATTAACGGCTGACATTCAAACTACCATTTATGAAGCATGTATTTACTATTAGGCTTAAATGCTGCAACATTGACTGCATATCTAAGTATTTCTTCTAAGGTTCACTTATGATGTTTGTGTGGTTTTATGTAGCAAAAACAGTCATAAGCCATTTTCCAGCCTCTCTTTATCTATTTGAATTGAACGGGCTGTTTTAGCTACTGTGTCTTTAAGATTGATATATGTAAATAGCTGCTGTTATGATTGGCTGCCTTGTATTGTGCCTTATTATGGACTGAAACATTTTTAACACTTTAATATGAATAGGTTGGAATCACTGGGGCCTCCGTTCTTTAGCAAGAAATCCCTTCTTTAAACCCACTTATGCAGTTTTTAAGAAGATTCTGTTATTTACCAGTGTTCGAATTTGGGATTTGTTCTTAGGGAAGAACAAAATCTACACAAACTCAAGAGCACAAAGGTGAGAACAATTCTGCAGTTAAAGAACGCATCATAAATCTGACGTAGACTTTTTCTTGGGAGCTTTCTCAAGAACAAATTTAAGAAAAAACTTGGGAAGATACTGCTGAGTGAGGCTGAATGTCTGTCGGCTGAATAGCCAAATATTTACTAGATAATTGTGTTAGTTTTTGTGGCTTCACAAAAAAATTCATTCAAAAATGGCTGTTTTTGCATCTTAATTTCCTAATATGAACTGATAGTACAGTCTATTTTGGAAACTTCACTAATTGCATTCATTTTTCCTTTTTTTTTATTAAAAAACACTGAGGAAAATTTGGTTTTCCACGATATGAGGCCAATTAGGATTAAAACCTGAAACATTTACTGCATATTTAAGCATCCTCTGGGGAATTTAACAGTCTGAGGTCTAAGGGCATTTAACATGACACTCCCATGTTCCATATTAAAATTGGAACACCCCTCCTAATTATTGAGTTCAGGTGTTTCAGCCACACCCAGTCCTAACAGGTGGATAAAATTAAGCACACAGCCTTGCAGTCCCCATTGACAAACACTGGCAGTACTGATGAGCTCAGTGACTTCAAATGTGGTGCTGTCATAGGATGGCACTTCTGCCAAGTCAGTTTGTGAAGTTTTTGTCCAGCTAGATCTGCCACTGTCAACTGTAAGTGCTATTATTGTGAAATGGAAGCCTCTGGGAGCAACTACAGCATAGCCATGAAGCGGTAGACCACGCAAATTCATAGAGTGGGGCTGGTCAGTGCTGAAGCGCAGTGTCTATTCTCTGTTAAATCACTCACTAAAGAGTTCCAAATTGCCTGTGGAAGCAACATCAGCAAAATAACTGAGCATCAGGAGCTTTACAAAATGGCTTTCCATGGCCGAGCAGCTACAAACAAGCCTTAGATCAAAATGCACAATACCAAGTGTTGGGGGAGTGCTCCAGAGTCCAGCAGCAGTGGAAATGCATTCTGTGGAGTGACGAGTCACATCTGGCAGTCTGATGGACGAGTCTGGGTTTGACGAATGCCAGGAGAACGTTACCTGCATGACTGCATTGTGCCAGCTGTAAAGTTTGGTGGAGGAGGGATAATGCTATGGGGTTGTTTTTCAGCCTAGGCCCCTTAGTTCCAGTGAAGGGAAGTTCATAATGCTTCAACAGACCAAGACATTTTGGACAATTGTTTGCTTCCAACTTGTGGGAACAGTTTGGGGAAGGCCCTTTTCTGTTCCAGCATGACTGAGAACCCAGTGCACAAAGCAAGGTCCATAAAGGCATGGCTGGGTGAGTTTGTTGTAGAAGAACTTGACTGGACTGCACAGAGCCCTGACCTCAGGCCCGTCAAACACCTTTGGGACAAACTAGAACAGAGATTGTGAGCCAGGCGCTCTCACGCATCATCATTGTCTGACCCCACAAATGTTCTTCTGGATAAATGGGCAAAAATTCCCTCAGTCACACTCAAAAATCTTGTAGAAATCATTCCAGAAGAGTGGAAGCTGTTATGGCTGGAAAGGGGGGACCAACTCCATATTAATTGGACATAAACGCTCCTGTGGTTGTAATGTGTAGGTGACCCTGTACTTTTGTCCATATAGTGTACTTTATGAATTGAGTGAATGCTTGGAAACCTTAACAATGTCTACATAAAACTGTAAAATTTGTTTTTCCATGATATGGGCCCTTTAACAGCCTGAAGTTTTTGTCCAGATGGATTAATAGCAGTTATGTTATTGATCAGCCCCATAGCGTGCCACATGTCTAACGTACAAACATCCATTGGAGGCCTGTGCTCTCCATCTCTGTCTCTGTTTTACTCTGCATGCATCCACTAAATTGTTTCGTGCTGCCGAGCGCGAGCATATGGCTTATATCCCACGCAATCATCATCCTCATCTCTCTCTGCTATTCCTCCTCACACATCTCCGAGCAAACATTTCAATACTTAAACACGGCGAGGCGGCGGCCATGAATGTGCAATGTGAGTGCCTTGCCTTTTTTAAAGCCTGCGCGAGTACAACACCCGTAGAGCATCGTCATGTTTTGGTGGATGTGCTAGAGCATTCAGTCCAAATCACGAGTAGACAGTGTATTTTTGAAGAATTAGAATATGTCTTATGCCCTTAATTTCACATGAGACTTTTAAGAAATACCTTCAAAATAATGTAGTGTATAAATTGTTTCGAGCAAATCGGACAGGATGTTGTGTCAAATTCACTAAAATTCAGATTAACTTTCTATTATCTTTAGGTGTATATTAAGCCCCAGTTATAGTGGAACTCCATTGATTCTAAATCACCATATTTGAATGGTTAAGATGTAAACAATGTCATTCAGAGTGGTTTGGTGTGAATTGCTCTTTTCAAAAGAAATTTACAGAGTCAGAATTGTTCATAGTGGTGGTGATGGGAACCAGACATCTAAGGAGTTCAACACTTCTAAAAGCTCCCTCACAGAAAGTTACACATTGTTTTACGACAGTTCTACAAAAATATCTTGGCCTAAAACATTTTTATATTTTTATACATTGTGGAGAAGCAAAAATAGTTCCCAAACTTTTTTTAGATTTACCACTGTTTTACCTCTATCTACGTTATTTTTAAAACCCTGATCTCGCTAGGTGTCACGCCTTGTACGAACTCACAGACTGAAATGGACTTCATTTCCCAAGCTCCCTTGGGAGATCACGTGACTAGGAACTTCCCCTCGGAATTGGAGTCCGACATGGACTCCATTACCCAAGAGACACATGGGGGTCATGTGACTCCTGACACATTCCCACACACCTGTCAGAGATCTCAGTCTCCTGAGTACTAACTGGATCCACCTGTGTGCCTAAATCATGTGTTTAGCTTGAGCAGTATATAAGCCCAGGCTTTAGCTAGAATCAGTGTGAGGTATTGCTTCCCTGAGAACATACTGAGAGTTATTTCTGATTACTTGATTCTGTTTTTGACCTTTGCTTCATTTTCTGACTCTGCCTTTTGCCTGTTCCCTTTTGTATTGCTGCCTGGTATTTTGGATCTGTGTTTTGATTATTTTTCCCTGCCTTTTTGACCTCGTCTTTTGTCTTGCCCTATTGTTTTGTTCGCCTCGTGATATGATCACTTTCGTGATCTTTTTGCACTTCTTGGTTTTGACCCACACCTGTGTTTGGACTACGTTTTTGCCTAGTGTTAATAAAAACCCATCTTGTCAGTTTTATCCGCACGCGTCTGGATTCTGCTGAATGGTTACACTAGGACACTAAGCAAGATTCCACAGAGGGATCCTCCTTTCTGACCTGTGAGCCAAGTAAACCGTTTGCAGTTGCCACACAGTGGCCCACTCCCACTACAATCCTCCCTCTTTTAACCCTCCTGCTATCTTCAATCGCATATTTTATTCTTGGGTTCAGTTTGACCCCAGCAATTTTAACCTCCAGAAAATGATTCTATTTAAAATTGTTACCCAAGTTTATGTGTCAGGTACTTTATGTTTAGGTTTTCACCTAAATAGCCCATTAAATAAAACATACCTCCCCACCAACCCCCTTATACATCCAGAATACCTTTTATGTGACATAGCTCCCCCTTCAAGGGTCAGCTGTCCCGGCAACCCACACAGTCTGAACAAAGTCACTGGAGTGCGCCGAGTCCCAGCCAGCACAAGTGCCGCAGGGTGCCCACTCTTTGTACTCCCCCCAGTCCCCACTCCCCCCATTCCTCTCTCAGGGCTGGGTTCTTAGCATATGGCTGCTCAACACACTCCTGGTGGGCAGCCGAATACCAGCTCTGTCAGCATCCTCTCCATTGGCGGAGAGATTGAGAGCTGCATCCTCCTCTTGGGCACAGCAAAACTCCTCAATGCTTACAGCATCAAGTCTAGCACTACTGGGAGTGACCCTCCTCTCCACCACCTTCTGTTTTCCCATCATCTACTGCATTGCTGAAGCCAATGAGGATGTTGCTCATGTGATGCTCTCCGTTTATCCTCCGATTCTCCAGCAGCTGCTCTCTGGCGGTTGCACACCACCGGCACCCGCTGCAACATTGCTAGAAGATCATGGTCGCTGCTGCTAGTTTGTCATATTGTTCTGGCAGCAGACACACAAGCACCCATAGCAAACACCCAATGAGAAGCGCAACATCCTGGTGACGGCCACAATCCAGCCGTGATGCCAGGCGACCACTTGCAGCTGTGTGGAGTACGGCTCCCAGGCGTCCCTACCGTCGAAGCGCAGCAGGCACATGCACACCGTCTCCCTCTTGCTGAGCTCCAGCTGGGCTCTGCTGCTGAGCCTCGCCGTGCTGTCTTCTTTGACATCTTCTGCTGGGCTCAATGTCCTCGGAAACATATTTCCCTGCCTCCCCAGCACAGGACACAACAAAGTTCTTGTGGTAATTATTATTTTTTTCCTGCACTACTACAGGTGTGGTTATATTAGGCTAGAACCCTGAAACAGAGGGAAGTTTTTAAAGATTATAAAACTGCATGTTATAGTGACCTCAATAACAACCGAAAACAAATATGTGTGAAATATTGATGTTTTTCATGTTTTATACAACTAAAACTGCCTGGGGTCAAATTGACCCCGAAGAACACTGATGCGTACAAAATGTACAAGATACTGAAAACATATCATGATGTTCATTTCATGTTTCCCAGTTGCCCCACTAAACAAGGAAAAGTATGTCATGAAGCAGAAAATATGAAGCAGGAAAAATATGTCAATCATTTATTTATATTTATATAAAGATAAATGGAGGGTTAAAACAGCTCCAGCTATGAGGCTAAGAATAAGTATATTTATTAAATGGAATATTTTTCATAGAATCCTAAGGACACGCCAATATTAACATAAACACTGACAAACGTGAGCATAGCACCTGAAAAATAATAGACAATACTGTTATTAATTTTATCAGCTGCATCAGGCCCGTGCAAACTGGTTCCCCCAGATTTTATACATTTTCATATATAAAATACTATGGACTCAGTTTATTTGGATAGTCCACTATAGTCCTCTGTAGATTATCTACAGATGTTCAAATCGTTAACAAACTCTGTGTTGAAACTCAGTGGGTTCTAAAAAGAGGGGGGTTAGGGTTAAGATTTGGCCCAGGGTTAGGGCCAGGATCGAGGTGAAGGTTGGGTTTAGGTTTTGGGTTGATGTTAA
Source organism: Colossoma macropomum (assembly GCF_904425465.1). Taxonomy (NCBI): domain Eukaryota; kingdom Metazoa; phylum Chordata; class Actinopteri; order Characiformes; family Serrasalmidae; genus Colossoma; species Colossoma macropomum. The sequence continues at coordinate 2,730,213 of NW_023494807.1, read as the reverse complement.
GGTTAAGGTTAGGATTAGAGCCAGGTTTAGGGTTAAAGAAAACTATGGTAAATTTAATAGATATTTAGTTGAATGTAACTTGATATTTAATATTTAACTTCAATATTTAAAATATTTAAAATGTAATATTTAAAATTTAACTTCAGTAATATTTAACTTTAAATCGTTCACAAACTCTCTGTTGAAACTCAGTGGATTCTAAACAGTGGTGGGTTAGGGTTAAGATTTGGCCCAGGGTTAGGGCCAGGATCGAAGTGAAGGTTGGGTTTAGGTTTTGGGTTGATGTTAAGGTTAAGGTTAGGATTAGAGCCAGGTTTAGGGTTAAAGAAAATTATGGTAAATGTAATGGATATTTAGTTGAATGTATCTTGAAAGTAAATTAAGCATCTACAAAGCACCTAAAGTGGACTATCCCAATAAAGTGTTACCAATATTATTTATACAATGCCTTAGCTGAATACTTAATGATTATTATTTACTGAAAAATGTGTCCAGTATTCCCCAGTATGCCCAGCTAATCAATATTTTAAATTCAATATTTAACTCCTTAAAATTCCAAGGCTTATTACCAAGGATGGGGAGTAGCTAAGTAGTGCTCTACTTTTTGTAGCTAACTACACTTTTTTTGTAGCTAATAGCTGTAGATGCTACAGTTTTATGAAATGTAGCTAATAGCTGTAGAGTCAGGCAATCCCAACATTTGAACCATAGAATGCAGTCATTAACTGGGCTAGTGGCGATTGTCCAATCCTGACTGAGCCGCAGACAGTTTGAGCAAATAGTCACGCTGGACCCACGCGCTGATCACCCCTTACTAGTAGGCTTAGCTCTGGGGTCGCATCTCAGTCAGGAAACTTTCCCGGGAAAATAGCCAGTCCCTTTGACTTTTTACGAGGCGGAAGTCACTTCTCATTTGCCAGCTTCTCTTAAATGGTGCCTGAAGCACCAGAATGTAACCGCTGCGCCATTTAAGGTGGAACGGGAAAATTCGAATGAGAAGCTGGCGAATGAGAATGACTTCAGCTTTGTGACTTTTTAGTGTTTGACAGTTTCTCACTGCAGATTAAACGTATCAGGAAACCCAGTTGGGTTCTGCAATTCATCACCATTCATTTTCAAATCTTTCTCTTTGCCTTTTTGTTAGCTACTGGCTAGGCGAGGTTGTTTGTGTTGCTATGGTGACCAGCAGTCTGCGTGTCAGTCTCATCATTTAAGGTTGGTGAATTAGCAGTTATGCGTTAACTCCAGTGTTTAAGACCCTTTATTGTTAAAACTGTGTTAGAACTGTGTGTTATAATGATTATTTATTTTACAGTGAAGGAGGATTATGTTATTTTATCTAAAAATCTAGTTCTGCTGTGGAGCCACAACAGATCAGTGGAGAGGTTATTCAGCTATGCAGGCTTGATTCTAACCCCAAACAGAGCCAGGATCACTGATGAGAATTTTGAGAATTTTTGTCTGTACATATCTTGCATAAATGTTTAAATTGGAGCGGTTTTATATCAACAGTTGACAATGCTTTGCACAAAGTTGTTTGGTTTGTAGACGGTTATTTTTGTTGATTTTTGTGAGGAAAAACCTGGAATGATTGACTTTGCCTTTACTTAGTCAAAATTTTTGTTGGATATCACGTCTTTAGTTGTGTAAGTTTGATTGGTGGTTACACTTAAACTTACATTTTGGTGATCTTTTTGTATATTTACAGCTTTTCAATTGTACGATTCTTTCTGGCACATAATTAAATGCAGTGTCTTGTTCACACTATCAGTTGGGCTTGTTTGGTGTGTCAGGTGGAGATTCACAAACATTCTGACAATCGTGCTTTGAAAATAGCTAAAAAGTAGTGCACTACTTGTCAAAAAGTAGCTAAAATGTAGCTAGCTACACATTTTGGGAAAGTAGCTACAAAGTAGCTAACTACTAATTTTTCATTAGCTATCCCAACCGTGACTGTAGATTGTAAAAACACAGTGGCTTGTTGGTGTTCATGAAACCTGATAAATAGTATTTCATTCTCACAGACTAGAGAGAGATGCACTGCCCAGCTGGCATATCAACTTCTATTCATTAAACGTTATTATTATTATTTGCCAACATACGGATAGTCCTGCTTCACCCATTGAAGTTGTAAACAACTTTTTCAATAATGCAGACCCTACCTCTGAGTTAGTACTTGCGTTACTCCAAGCTTGTTTCATCATAAACACAGTGGTAAATCATTTTAGACCAGGAGCCTCATGAGTGCTGATGAAGAAGATCAAAATAAAACAGCAGAAAAAGTCATTGAAACAAAACCATTGTTTACAGTATGTGATCTGTGGGTGGCGAGAGGAATTAAAAGGAGATTGAGACAATTAATCTTTAATGATTTGTTGCCGGCTTGATTATTTGCATGCATAAAAGTGCTGTTAGCCTGAATTAATTGAAAACCATCATATCAATGGTAGGTAATCATCATCGTTAAGGTCTTAGCAAGTTAATAGCAGTCATTTGCTGGCTAAAAAAAAAGAAAAAGAAACACATCCACTGAGTCATTTTGCAGTATGCAAAATGTCGTGCTTATTGACAATGACTTCTTATTCATAATATATGATGCTAACAGCTGTGCCACCACCACAGGCAGCGTTTGATAATCTGCCATGTGGTCTCCGACCTCCCTTTAGATGTGCATTCAAGAAGCAAACAAGCTGGGGAAAAAAAGTTGAGTAGATGACTGACTATTCTTAGAGACCATTAGAAGCTCTCTAATCAGCTTTCCTCTGCAATCACATGTGTCCTATACATATAACTCAACATCGCGACTCACCAAGAGCTCTTACCTCTGAGTAATGGTGGTCTGGCTGCAGAGAGGTGTACATTTGTTTCTGTAATGACTAAGTTGGAGGAAATGGCCACTCTTACCAGCAGAAAAAGAGGTTTTAATGGCCTGCCAGTGCGTATGCAGGCATTTCTTGATGACCGTGACTCCAGCAGCCTAGTAGTTATGAATGTTTGGTGATTTTCAAAAATAAAGACAACGTGTATTGATTGTCTGAGAGATGTGAAATGTTCTCTTCAGGACTCTTTAATACTGAAACGAACATAAAAATTGAACATGTCCTCTGAGCTTAGATTTCTGACATTTGCTAATGTATTCAACACAAAAAGATGCACATAATCAGTAGCTTGGAAACACAATTGTATGTACATTGCATATTCAATATAACATTGTACTGTATATATAGCAGCGATACATTCCATTCCATTGTTTTCCATTAAAAGTGGATTTTTTCCTTCTCCTGTTAAGAGAGAGAGAGAGAGAGAGAGAGAGAGAGAGAGAGAGAGATAGAGAGAGAGACTTCCAGAAGTTGATAGACACCTATTCATTATTTTTTTCCCTGAAATCAAAAATATTAATAGGAGGTTTTGTCCTGTTTTCTGCAGTAACAGCCGCAAATCTTCTAAGATGGCTTTGCACTGGATGTTGAAACATTGTTGTGAGGATTTGATTGCATTCGGCAACAAGAGCATTAGTGAAGTCTGGTACTGATGCTGGATGATTGGTTTCAGTATCACAAACAATGCTCAAACCCATTCCATGAATATTGAGTGGTGCTCTACCCCTCGAGAGAACTTGGTTCCACTGTTCTCTAGCCCAGCGCTGGAGGCCACAGCCCAGTGCTGAATGCCTTTGCCAGCAATGGATGCACCTTAAAATATCTGGGTACTTTTTAACAGGAACATTGCTAAAGCTGTGAAGAAGATATAACATCCAAAAAAATAAAAACAGTCTACAGAGAGAAAGGATTGGAAGTGTCCGTATTCACCAATCACAGAAGACTTCAAAAAAAAGTATTACAGAAGCTGGATGCAAACCTTTCATCTAAGCAAACAACAGAAGAGCCAGTCTGGAATTCATGAAGAAGCATAAAGATGAGCCAGAGGAGTTTTGGAGAAAAGTTTTCTGGACAGATAAGACTAATCATTACCAAAGTGATGGAAAGGAAAAGGTGTGCAGAAACATAAGGGGACTACAAAAGATCTGAAGCACACCACTTCTGTGTAGTGGTGTGCACATTTGTGAAGCATGGCGGAGGTAGTGCCAATGCTTGGCATGCATGATTGCTCCTGGAACTGCATCAGTGGTCTGCATCGATGATGTAATTGTTGAAGGTAGCAGCAGATTAGATTCTGAACTGTGGATAAACATCTTGTTTTCCCATGTTCAAGCCTCTAAACTCATTGGGTGGAAGTTTATAATGACAGCATACTGCACAGAGGAACGAGGCTGTAAGGAAGGCTTCCAAATGGAATTATTAAGAGCCTGGAAATGTCAATGAGACACAGTCTTGAGACAAATATGAACTTTATATAATGACTTTAAATTCTTTTGTTCTAGTAACTATGTTTAGCGGAAATTGAAGGATTAAACACATCTAATGACATTTTGTCCTGTATAGATTATGTTGCATGAAAAATAAAAATAGATGAAAAAATAAAGGCTGAAATTCTGTGATTTGGTCTCATGGTCATCTTTTGATATACTGTAATACAAATTATTGAATATATAGCAAATGTAATATTATTATATAATATTATTACATATTACTATAATACTACCTTTCACAGTCAACATCCCATAGGATAAAGTCCTCCTTTGTGATTTGTTCACTGTGCTGTAAGAGCGGACTGAAGTGCCTGTGGAGTGACCGGTGGACCCTCCACAGGACCAAACACATTGATCACAGCTTTGTCTTGTTACGGTGACACAAACCCGCTGGTTTGGACAAACCCAAGCTCCTGCCTGGCGTACAGCTCTTAGCCTGGCCATCCCTGTGATTAATGCATGCCTCAGCAGCCTGCAGCGTCCACCCCGGCCAGCGTGTCACTCACATGGACAGCTGCTCTGTCTTCACCCCAGGAATGCCCCCTGAAGTCCCCACGGCTGTGTGCACTCATCCAGCTGTGAGGCATGTCTCTAACAACGCCAGGAGAAAGTGTCAGGAAATAAATCTGCTTGTTCTGGAGCAGAATACATATTTAAGATGCTTTCTTAAAACCATTCCTTCTGGAACCTTTATGTTAATATCTGTAAAACATATGCACACTGTAAGTGGTGTTGTTACGTCGCCACGAAAATATGTCTTATAATATAATATAACTGCTGATTGTGATGAAGATGAGACCATTGAACATTTGTTAATTCACTGTGAATGATCTGTGGATGTATGGAAAACACTGAAAGCACTAGGAGTAAAGTTCAATATAAATGTTAAGACTATAATGTTTGGAATTTTTGAGGAGAAATTGTCAAGAAATGTTAAAGATTTGTATTGGTTAATTGTTTGTGTTACTAATTGTAAAATATGGAAAACGACATGTAAAATGATAATCCAACAGACTCAAATCCCTGCAGAAGTTGTTTTTAAACAGATAATATGTGAATTGAAATGACTGTGAACCATTGACAGAAGAAACAAATCAAAATATTCTTTCCTTTAAATTATTACTCAGTATGTGTATAATTGTATTTTAGATAGACGTGTTGTATTTAGTGTGTAAACTGGTACTTATGTGATTTTGCATTGATTGTTTGATGTTATGTATTTGAAATCTTTAATAAAGTCTATTAAAAAAAATAAGGGGAAAAATTCATTGATTTCTCATTGTGACTCAGCAGTTTTGAAATCTATATTTATTTAGTTATTTACTACTTTAAGAACTACTCCAGAAATTTTCAACCTACTTTCAATACGCCACATTTGTATAACACAGTCGATTACCAGAGCTGATTACTTCGATTTCTTGCACTTAGCTTAAGAATCTAAAGCATCCACTCAAAAGCTTCCATTATCAGTATTTTTACGTTATTTTCTATTATGCTTTGAAATGATTGTATGTGGTAATCAGCATATCATTGCTGTCCAAAACAAGTATCTCCAAAACAAGTTCTCCAAAACAAGTATCTCCAAGTTCTCCAAAACAAGTATCTCCAAAACAAGTATCTCCAAGTTCTCCAAAACAAGTATCTCCAAAACAAGTATCTCCAAGTTCTCCAAAACAAGTATCTCCAAAACAAGTATCTCCAAGTTCTCCAAAATAAGTATCTCCAAGTTCTCCAAAACAAGTATCTCCAAGTTCTCCAAAACAAGTATTTCCAAAACAAGTATCTCCAAGTTCTCCAAAATAAGTATCTCCAAAACAAGTATCTCCAAGTTCTCCAAAACAAGTATTTCCCAAACAAGTATCTCCAAGTTCTCCAGAACAAGTATCTCCAAGTTCTCCAAAATAAGTATCTCCAAAACAGGTATCTCCAAGTTCTCCAAAACAAGTATCTCCAAGTTCTCCAAAACAAGTATCTCCAAAACAGGTATCTCCAAGTTCTCCAAAACAAGTATCTCCAAGTTCTCCAAAACAAGTATCTTCAAGTTCTCCAAAACAAGTATCTCCAAGTTCTCCAAAACAAGTATCTCCAAAACAAGTATCTCCAAGTTCTCCAAAACAAGTATCTCCAAAACAAGTATCTGCATTGTTTTAAATTTTAAATTTTCATTGTTCATAAATTTTCATCTCCTTACCCTAACTTACATTAAAAGTAAAGAACATTTTGGGCAGAGATGTCATGCTACAGATGTGTTAGAAAAAGAGTGGAAGTACTGCTTTAAAAGTAAAAATAGTTATTTATGATTAATCACATTTGTCTTATTTGCTCAAATATGACCCTAAAGAAGTTTATTAGTATTTAAAAAGCATTGCATATGATTTTAGCCATTTCAGTTGAAAAATAAGCTCCATCAGAATGTATTTATTAGTTTCAATAATCCAATAACATTTTGTTCATCATGTAAATATCCTGATTTCCAGAGGTTGAATTTCCATCACCAACATTCAATAAGAGCAACAGTGGCTGCATGTTCAATGAGTATAGACAGAGCATATCTGATGATGAACGGACCAAAAAAAAAATGGTCCAGAATATACTTTGAAAAACATCTGGTTACATTGACTTACATTAAATGTAAAGTATGTTTTGCCTCCTCCTGTAAAGTCGCCATTTTGGAGATACAAGAATTTATCATGACAGCAACTGTACATAGCATATATTTCCACCTCCTCCATGATTGTTACCTCTCGCTCTCGCTGATGTTCATACAGCTTTTTATTTCTTGTTCTTGCAGATTCTTGTTACAGTGGAGGCTTTTAAGGGGAACTGGACCTTTTCACTGGACCTGCTGTGCCTTTTGTTAGCTTGCTGCTCTTTTTTTATTCATAGGTCCCATCAGGACAGTCCAGTGTGGTCTGAAGGTGCTGAAGGTACTTCTTTAAAAGAAATTTAAAAACTGTATTTGAACAAGAGGGCTACAATTGCGGAATCTATCACAGCAACACAGCTGCAACTTTCAACACAGTTAACTACATGATCCTTCTGTCTCTCCTCACCAACCTTGGAAACAATGGCTTTGTGTGAAAGAGGGTTGAGTCCTATCTGAAGGGGCACTCTTAGCAGCCAACATCCACTTCATCCAGGCTCTCCACAGGTGTCCCACGAGGCTCAGTGCTAGGTCCGCTTCTCTTCTCACTCTACACTCTTTCTGTGGGTGATATAATATCCTCTCATGGCTTCTGTTACCACTGCTATGCTGAGGACACCCAATTAATGCTTTGCCTTTCCACCGTCTAATACTAAAAGGATCCAGTCGCATCTCAGCATGTCTGACTGACATCTCTTCTTGGATGGCAGCTCACCACCTGAAGCTTAATCTTAGCAAGACTGAGCTTTTATTCATCCCTGTAACTACAGGTCCTCATCATGATCTTGTCATCTCGTTCAAGAAATCTTAAGTTGTTCCACCTGAAGATGCAAGAAGTCTCTGTGTGATTCAGGATGACCAGTTATTGTTCTCAGCTCATATTGCAAACCTGATTCGGTCCTGCAGGATCCACAGGATTTGACCCTCTCTCTCTCGACAGGTACCTAGTTGCTAGTTCAGTCTCTTGTCATCTTAAGGCTTGACTACTGCAATTCACTCTTGGCTGGTCTTCCTATGTGGGCCATTAGGCACCCTGCAACTCATCCAGAATGCAGCAGCATGGTTTGTCTTCAATCGTCCTAAGTTCACTCACGTCACTCCACTACTGTGTTTCCTTCACTGGCTTCCTGTAGCTGCCTACATCAGAAATTACAACCCATTGTTGTATCAGTTCAACCTAAAAAAAAAACTATTTCATGTAGGAACAAGTATATACTTTAAATTAATTTCTTGAATTAAATAAATTTACAACTCCATTTCCAAAAAAAAAGAAATAAAAACAGAATGCAATGATTAGCCCAGAAGACATAGTGTCCATGATTTCCAAAAATAATTTCAAATGTTGATTTGTTAGACCACAAGACCCTTCTTCACTTCCCGTCAGTCCATTTTAAAAGCGGGGCAGGGTTTCTGAATCCTGTTTCTGCACGATTTCTTATTTGCGTTTTTAAGTTTTAACTTGTTTTTGTGAATGCAGCTACAAACTGTTTTCACAGACAGTGGTTTTCAGAAGTGTTCCTGAGTCTCATGCAGTGATTTCCACTACAGAGTCATGTCTGTTTTTAATGCAGTGCCGCCTGAGGGCCAAAAGATCACGGCCAGCAAATACTGGTTTTTGGCCTTGTCCCTTGTACACAGAGATTTCTCCAGATTCTCTGAATCTTTTAATGTTATTATGCACCATAGATTATGAAAAATAAAAGTTCTTACGCAACTTTACCAGCCTTTTGTTGCCCCATCCCAATTTTTTTGGAAAGTGTTGTTGGCACCAAATTCAAAATGGGCATATATTTCTAACAGGTTTGCACATCATTGCATTTTGTTTTTATTTACATTTTTCACAGCGTGGGTAGTTTTATTGATTGTTACTACATGAAGTAATCTTTTTTAGGTTGAAATGACGAGTCATTTTTTACAATTCATGCTTTTCTTTTTGCGACTTCTGTTCCTTTATGGGTAGCTAGGAGCGTTTTCATCATTCAGCAGCTCCTTTAGCAAACATTAGCTGTCCTGAAATCTCTCCCTTTCTCTCAAAGCTTCTCCATACTCTTTTATGCTCCTCTCAAAGTCAGCACAAAGCCTCGCATTCAGCTTTGCCCTTCGACCTGATATTGAAGCAGAAGCAAAAACAGAAACGGTATTGATACACTCTACAACGTCTCAATCTCCAGCTCTACTGTTCTTGATTACCAGGCAATGGTGACCCGAGTTAACCCTATCTCAGCTCATAAATAAAAAAAAAAAAGTTAAAGAAAAAAAGATATATATTTAAAACGTGGTTAGTTTATAAACTAATAATGATAAAAATCCTGGATGGTGTATGATTTGTTAATTATGAGGTAGATGCCTATTACATGTGAAGTAATAGCTTAAGTATATGTTAATTAGTGAAGATTAACTCTAAAAGCCTGATAAGGTAATCATATAATAAATAAGAGCTAATAGATGTCTTATAAACTATTGCTATAAACTATACATCATAGTGCAGTTGATTACATTTATACTGATACATGTAGTTTGTCTTTGTCCCCTTTAAGTCATTTAAATCTGCTTCCAGTGTAGTTGGGCTGCAGGCATGTCCATGTTGGTCATAGTAAAATGGATCAGCATGTGGAATTGGAGCTTCCTGTTTCCTATCACTGTATAAAAGAAGCACCATGTTACTTTTATTGTTGGATGCATTAGTGATAAATTCTGAGTGAGTCAGAACAGAATTCTGATTGCTGTGGACATTTTTCTTGATTTAATTCATCACATTAATGATGAGGTGGCTGAAGTGTAAAGTATCTTCCTATTCATATATTTTCTTGCTCAAAATGATAGACTGTGTCACAAACAAAATAATGTAAAAAAAGAAAAAGTAAAGAATTTCTTGCTTTGTTGGGTTATGTTATTGTTATTATTATTATTTTTTTAATAGAAATAAATGTGATGACAGCATTGAGAATTCATGTTATTAAAGTAGGTGAACTCCACATTTTTTTTTTCAAAATTTCTGCATAATTCAATCTTTGAGATGTAAAAACAATCATTCACGTTTGTTTGATTTGAAATGGTGCATTCTAGAGCATGCACTGACTTATTTTTAATTGTGGTGATAGGAACCAGGAATCACAATGTGTACAATGCAAATATAGCCATTTTACTTGCTATCCACCTACACATGAACCAGAAGTATCCTCTGATTTCCATATGTGATGTTGAAAATTGTAAAATAGTAACAAAGTTTTTTAAGGTACTTCTTTTGCCTTACAATGCCCAGCATGTGTTTAAAAATGCATTTTAGGCAAAAATTATTTCTCAAAACTATTGTAAAACCACTGTCTCTGACATCAGGCAGCATATTCAGAATCATTTCATGGAATAACATTATGAGGTAGCTTTTTATAAGCATTGAACTCTTTGGACATCTGGTTCCTTACACCACCACTGTGAACAGTTGTGGATTTTGTGGGGTAAAAAATACCCTGATGCAGTTTTACATGCCCATTTACAACCCTGTGATTTGGCCCTAAAATTAACAAGCTGTTTTCCGTTTTTTGGGGGCTCATTTATAATCTGATGAGCTCTGCTCTGATTTGCTGGTTTACAGTGAGACACCACGATGGCCCACACAGGAGACACGTCAAAATAGACACAGGCAGGAAATAATACATAAATAAACTTCCATGTGAATAAGCTACGTCCTTCTACTGTTTAGTTAGCTATTTGAGTTACTTGGCGCTTCTAGTAGTAAAAGGTTCTTCACACTCACGTACCTCTTTTTTCAAGGTTCTTTAAGTAAATTGAAATGGTTATTCTCAGGCCTTGTTCAAAAAAAACTCTTTGCGGTACCTCTTTGTTAAGGGTTAAGACAAATTTAGTGGCTGATGGTCAAAAATTGACAATCCTTAAAGAAGCTGAGGTGTCACAAGAGGTAAATGACAGAGGGAAGCTTAGAGTACACTTCAAGACTCTGGGAGTCCTGGGGAGGCATTCACAACAGCGTACTGCTGCTTTGAGCCTGATAAGGGAGCACGAGGAGGAGAGAGGGGTGAAGACGCTGGGCAAAGAAGAAAGAGAGATCATGATGGGAACTCTCTGTGAAATAATCAGCACACGTTCATTGCTCTGAGCAATGGAGAGAGTGAAGAGAGACAGAGAGAGAGAGAGAGAGAAATACTGAACTTCAAAAGGTTGCTTTCTCAGACTGGGAATGCACTGACATAAGTGGCGGGGGGCGTGGGGGGGGGGTCACTGCATTTCATGCATTGCCTGGATTGCACACCACAGTTTGAAATACAACAAAATGAAGCCATAGTTGAGAGTTATTACTCTGTTTTCTTTTTTATTCTAAAGTAATTACCAGGGCTGTCAAATTATTCAAATAATTACTTATAATTAATCACATCAGTTTGTGCAGTTTATTGCAATTGATCAAATGTGTCTTAATTGCTCAAATTTGAAGCTGTTCTGCCCTTTTTATTGTTCTGTTTTGAGCCTGTAGGTTATGAAAAGGTTCAAATATGTACTTTTTAACTGGGAAAGACTTATTTAAGGTACCCAATTGGACCTTAAAACCTCTGTTGAGGGAACAATTACGTTGTTTGTACCTTGATGAATGAAAATGTACCAGAAAATGGATACTTTTATGATCACATTTGACCGACAGCTGATTTGGTCAGTTGAGACTACACTAAATTCCCAAACTGTCATCACCACTGAGCAGCTTTTCAGTCGGCAGCTGTGACAGAAGAACAGCTAAACAACCTGGAATCAGCCAGAAATGAACCAAATACCATTTGCCAAACTAAATGGGCTGTAAGATGCTTTACAGACTGGCTGGAACAAAACAATATTAATATTGATCTGGCAAAAATTGACAAAACTGAGCTAAACTTGATATTGTGGCAGTTTTATGGCTCAGTCCGATTTGGTCAGACTCTGAAGATGAGAATACTCGTTTGGTGAATAGTATTCAGTTAATTTCTGGCTAATTCCAGCATGTTAAGGTGTTCTTCTGTCACAGCTGCCAACTGAAAAGCTGGCTCGTGCCTGTGACCAAATCACAGCCGTGATGTAATTTTTCATAACACTCTCCCTCTCATGTTCTATTGCTTAAATATATATCACTGCTTTTGGAACAAAACCTTTTATCTCAATTTTTGTTGTTTTTCAGTGTTTCTGTGTTTTTTTTTTTTTACCATTTTTTTACCATTTATTTTACCATTTTGGAGATATGTTGTTCCGATAGTACAAATATACATTACAGAATTTTTTTTTAAACAGGAAATATTAGAGAATCCCATCTTGATAAAAACATTTGCTCAACATAACAAAGAACTTTATAAAACTCATAAATAGCTGCTTTTCTACTTACAAGCAAAATGTGGTCTCAATTAAAAGTCTTTAATCTGCATTTCTACAGAACTTCTTGTGTCGGCAAACAACGAAAGAGAAATTAGCTCTAGCAAATTGCCCCATGCTAAGATTTAAATGTCCTCCCACTTCAGCCTCTTGAATGAACATGGGGAATAAAATACTCAGGAAAATGCACTTTAGATCACGATAAAACCTTTTTAAATTGTAATAATGGACATGATTCTATTTAAATATGTTGCCGCTGGAATGCTAAGCTGCTTTCTGTATAACATATCTATGTCACAGACATGCAGTTTTCTAGCATACAAAATGACTTGAACTGTAATCCAAGTTCAACCATGTTTTCTACATTTCCTGGAGTCTAAATGAACCCAGGAGACAGTCCGTATATGCAGTGCGTAAGCGATCACCCCTTCACTTTGATCAGGAGAATTACCCCAGGAAAGTATGAAAATGGGGCAGAAAGAACATCTTCCCTCCTCACCCGTCACCACAGCTGACCTTAACATCCATCACTGTCAGCAAAATGAGGAGCCGCATCAATGTGGACCCAGGATATTGTAGAGTGTGGTGAACATGGAGGGAGCTGTATTCTTAGACTGCTCAAACCTTTAACTAAATGTGGATAAGAATGTGAAAAGGACATTATTATTACTCCACTATCTGGGCACCGTGCCTAGCTGCATGACCCAAATACAATCCCATTACCAGCAAGAAGTCTAAAAATATTGCCCAATTCCAGCTAATGATCACTATATCTAGCATGTAATTCTAGCCTCTGTTCATTGAAACTCCAATGAAAAACCTTTTCATTTTATTCGTTTTAATGTGAAATGGTTCTTGGCAGCATAACTCTAAAAGTGGTGGGGCAAAACCTGTTGTTTCATTAAAATTTAAAAATGCAATTAGGCTGCTGACCGTGCATGCCAGGCTAATAACTTATTCCGGTAACACTTTCTATGAATGTCACCTTTGTAAGCATCTATAAACACATTTATAACATGTTATAATGTATTCATAAGGCATTATAAACATGGTTATAAATATTTATAAAAATGAATTACACTGCATTACACGTTATGGCCATGTTTATTATACATTACGAATTGTTAATATAATGCATTATAAATAGTGTTAATAACATGTCATAATGTCAGTGCCAAAGAAGTCAGTCCCAGCTTGGAGAGCGTAAAGTAAAGACAAATACCAAGCTAACGGTGGTGTACATTACCTTTCCCACATTGGGTAAAACACTGATGCAGCACTAGTTTAAACTCTGACATTTGAAGCCTGTAATGTGCTTTACTGTGTATGTTTTAGTGTTTCAGTAAATCCTTCAGTAAATACTTCAACTTGAAGCCTCACTCTTAACACTGGAGGAGGCTTTAGTACAGTACGCTTCACTTTACTTAGAGCGGACAAATACGACTTATGAGCTCTTATAATTTGTTATGATCAGTACTTATAATGTATTATGTTAACGATTCATAATGCATAGTAAACATGGCTATAATGTATAATGCATTTTTATAAATATTTATAGCTATGTTTATAATGTCTTATGCATGCATTATAACATGCATTCATAGAAAGTGTCAACCCTTATTCCTTTAAAGCTATTCATCAGAGTTTTTATGATATTACAGCTTTTTCATTTAGTTCAGGTGATTTCACACTGCAACGGCTAAAGTGAACCAAATTATACACTTTGGCATTCTTTTATTGGTCGGAAATTTTGCAGGGATGCAACAACGCTGTAAATGTCACACTTATCACCAAAAAATTATATCCATTATACAATAAACTTTACTTGATATCTGTTCTTTTATAATTTGTTTACTTATAGCCCCATTTCCAAAAAAGCTGGGACGCTGTGCAAAATGTAAATAAAAACAAAATGCAGTGATGTGCAAATCATTTAAATCATATATGTCATTGCAAATGCTGAAACTGAGAAATTTTATTTTTGTTTATTGAAAAATATGTGCCCATTTTGAATTTCATGCCAACAACACATTCCAAAAAAGTTGGGATGGGGCAACAAAAGGCTGGTAAATTTGTGTAATGCTAAAAAAAAACACCTGGTGGTTGATTGACAACAGGTAAATAACATGTTTGGGTATAAAAAAGAGCATCTTAGAAAGGCTTTCAGAAGTAAAGATAAGGAGGGGTTCACTACTCTGGAATCTGGAGAAATGTCTGTATGCAGGAGACTAGGCCAAAAACCAGTACTTCCTGGCCATGATCTTTGAGCCCTCAGGCAGCATGCTGCATGAAAAACAGACATGATTCTGTAATGGAAATCACTGCATGTCCTCAGAAACACTTCTGAAAACCACTGTCTGTGAACACAATTCATCACTGCATCCACAAATGCAAGTTAAAAATCTATCATGCAAAGAAGAAACCATATATAAACAGGATTCAGGAATGCTGCCACCTTCTCTGGGCCTGCACTCATTTATGGACTGAGGGAAAGTGGAAAAGTGCCCAGTGGTCTGACAAATAAACATTTGAAATTCTTTTTGAAAATTTTGCACATTGTGTCCTCTAGTGGGCTAAAGACCACTCAGCTTGTTATCAGGGCACAGTTCAAAAGCCAGTACTCATGATGGTACAGGGGTGCATTAGTGCAAATGGCATGGGTGACGTGCACATCTGTGAAGGCACCATTAATTCTGAATGATATGTACATGTTATGGCAACCTATGCTGCTATCCAGATGACGTCTTTTTCAGGGAAGGCCTTGATTATTTCAGCAAGACAATGTCAAACCACATTCTGCATGTATTACAACAGTATGGCTCTGTATTAAAAGAGTCCTGATGCTAAGCTGACCTGCCTGCAATCCAGACCTGTCACCACTAATAACATTTGGTGCATTATGAAATGAAAAATACAACAAATGAGCCCCCGAACTGTTGAGTAGCTGAAAACCTATATCAATCAAGAATGGGAAAACATTTCACTTTTAGAACTACAGCAGTCGGTCTCCTCAGTTCCCAAACACTTACAGAGTGGTGTTAAAAGAAGAGCTGATGGAATACGGTGGTAAACAGGCCCCTGTCCCAACTTTTTCGGAATGCATTGTTGGCATTAAATTCAAAATGGGCATATATGTTTCAAAAAACAATCAAATTTCTCAGTTTCAACATTTGATTTGTTGTCTTTGTGGTATTTTTCTTTAAAAATACAGTTCACATGATTTGCATATCATTGCATTTTATTTTTATTTACATTCTTCACAGTGTCCCAACTTTTCTGGAAATAGGGTTGTATTGTGTATTGTGTGAACAAAGCCTTAGTAAATTCCAACTGTGATCCATGGTGCTGACTGGAACAAGGGGTGTGCAAACATGTACCTTTTTGTCTGGGTACTATTTTACTATATTTGAATGTATTTTTAATTATTAAACCTCTCAAAACTACTGGAAACAACCTGTCAGGCCAACCAGTCAGCATGTTTGTGATGTAGCTTTTTGAGGCATTAAAATCTTCCAACATCTGGTTGCTATCACGACTGCTGTAAACAATTCTGACTCAGCAAGTTCCTCTGCGATGGTACATTTTCACATCAAACTGTGCTTGCTTGCTTGCATCCGGGTGGGGTGCTGACAGAAAGAAGCAGCCTGTAGCACCTTCAGTGATACTCAAACATGCTGTCAAAGTCACAATTCACACTCAAAGTCTTCAGAAATTAACTACAATTTTCATCTTGCAATTATCTCCTGTTAACTCTGTGTGTTCTGATTGAGAGTGCCAAGATAAAATTCATGCAGCGTGAGTCCTTACCCTTTTCAACCAGTGGACGATACCTGCATTCTAACAAGACTAATGTTGAAGGTAATATTATTTTCTGAAAATACTTTGATTTTTATTTGGGTCTTTTTTAAGCTCTAATCTGCTCATGAAGTTGTCTTACACAGATTTAAACAGGCACACGTGCCCTAGGAAGTGGAAAATCTGCTGATTTACTCTGAATTAAATTTGCATGTTAGCATGCAGCCATATAGAGCTCTCTCCCGCTCCTCATACAATCATCCACTATGCTTTTTAGTATATATTAATATATGTAAAATAACTGTATTGTATGTACACTACAAGCCCATAGCCAGGGATGGGGGAGTAGCTAAGTAACGTGCTACTTTTTGTAGCTAACTACAAATTTTTGTAGCTGATAGCTGTAGCCGCTACAGTTTTATGAAATGTAGCTAATAGCTGTAGCGCCTACAAATTTTTGTGTAGCTATAGCGATAATTTTCCCTACAATTTTGCTATAGGCTTCAGGCAATCCACGCAAATTGTCAACCACAAAACACGGTCGCTAACTGGGCTGGTGGCAATTGTGCAATCCTGACTGAGCCGCGGACAGTTCGAGCAAACGGTCACACCATGCACTGATTACCACTTAGCTCAGGGGTCGGCAACCAAAATGTTAAGAACAGCCATTTTGTCCTTTCAACAAAAATGAAACCACCTTGGGAGCCACAATATTTTATGTCCGTTTTACCATCTTGGTTATAAATATGTCTCAGTATGTGCTGATGTACTAGAATAGGATAAAAAAAAAATAATATAAACAAAAACTCTGCTTTAACCTTCAGGCCAGCTGTAGCTGCTTTTCTCGCATCTCTGGAAACTTTTCCACGAGTTTCTTGTAAAATGTCTCTCAGTAAAATGACTTTTTATGAGACTGAAGTCGCTTCTCATTCACCAGCTTCTCGTTCCAATTGTCCTGTTCCACCTTAAATGGTGCCTGGGGCACCAGATTGTACTGCTGCACCATTTAAGGTGGAACGGGAAAATTAGAACGAGAATTGCTGAAATGTTTAAATTGGAGCAATTTTATTTTGATAGTTGACAGTGCTTTAGTTATTTTGTTGATTTTTGTAAGGAAAAACCTGGAATGATTGACTTTCCTTTACTTAGTGTAAGTTTTGTTGGATATCACACTTTTGGTTGTGTGAGTTTGATTGGTGATAACAATTAAACTCTTTGGTGATCTTTTTGTATATTTGCAGCTTTTCAATTATACGTTTCTTTCTGGCACATAATTAAATGCAGTGTCTTGTTCACACTTAGTTGGGCTCGTTTGGTGTGTCAAGTGGAGATTCACAAACATTCTGTCAGTCGCACTTTGAAAGTAGCTAAAATGTAGCCACTACTTTTCCTGGAAAAGTAGTTAAATTGTAGCTGCTACACATTTTGGGAAAGTAGCTACAAATTACTAATTTTTCAGTAGCTATCCCAACCCTGCCCATAGCTTGGACATACCTAACAAGAATTTTTACTGATTCTTCAAAATTTCTGAATAATTCATTGAAATGTAAAGTCATTCAGAGTGATCTGACGTAAAGAAGTTTATTGTGGAGAAACTTACCAAGTGAATTTACTTACAGTGAAAGATTTCAGGGGTTGCAATATTTATAATGTAAACATAGCCATTTAATTAGCTTCCCATAGCCATTTTTAACTTTCTGCAGTTTTGTTTAGGTGTGAATGATGTCATTAAGAAAAACAAAAACTGTGAAAAATTCTCCTTCAGCATGCAATTTTCATTATGATAAAGACATTTTGATCTAAAATGCAAATCAAACATGTTTCTAAAATAAATTCAAAAGTTAATTCATGTCCAAAATAATGAGGAGAGGAGAAAATCAAGCTTCACTCAAATCTATGTATTTCTGTCCATCCTCCCACTGTGAGAAGACAACTCACTCTATGGGTCTGAAAGGATGTATAGCTGTCGAGAAGCTCTCACTGAGAAAAGCAGACAGAAAAAGAACATTTTCAAATCCATCAAAAACACTGCTGTTTTGACTGAAGTTTTGAGGTGTGGGAAAATATCACTGCAAATTCTTTAAATATGGACAATAAATTTATATTATATTTATCTGATGAGGCTTTTGTGCAACTATGTTAAATAAATATATTCTGCTTTTTATCTGAGGCTGAAAAATATGAAAAATATGAAAAAAATGTTGGCTGGCTATTCTAGTGTTGGCTGGCCACAGCAGCGATGAAGTTTGGTTTAACAACTCTTCTTTTAGATATGTTTTTGTTTGTTTGTTTGTTTGTTTGTTCTGGTTTGGTATTGTGCTCTTCCACACATTAATTGAGATCTTACATATCTCCTCATGTGTCTTCGGTTAGTGAAATGAGTAACAATTCAATCTTGGGAAATAAAGTAAATTTTCATATTTAAAAAAAAAAAAAAATACTGCACAATGTAAAGTTTTTCAGAGGTATCCCGGGCATAGGTACAGTTGCTAGGCTATAAAGGACCAACTTATTGAACCCATCTGCTACAGCGCCACCTTGAGGTAGAGCAGTGCTGTTTCTCTAGTTAGTTAAAAGACAGAAGCTTGACAAATGTGGGTGCTAAACAATAATCTTTCTCAGAATGAGTGACGTTTCACAGTCAGCATAATCATATAATATGTTTATTTTCAGGGCCCCTCCAGAATTTTTATTTTGAGATATTCAGGGGGTCCAAGAGGTTTATTCGAGGGTCATGAACCCCTGAAGACCTCCTTTTTTGCACCTTGAGTTTCCCAGAGATTGGCTTTCTTGCATATTTTAGTTCCAGACTAAAGCTAGCATGTTGCTCCTACCCTCAATTAATGCCAATACATCTGATCCAGCCAATCAGACGTGTGGCAGATTGCTGTTGGATTTAGACTCAACAGGAAGGCAGATTTCCAGGACCAGGGTTGGTGATTACTGGATCCAATGAATCCATTGTGTAATTTACACTAATAGGTGGACCGCAGACCAAGTCCAGACCCAGACGCTGTCCTATGTGGACCTGGGCGTGTATCCAATAAACTGTGGGGAATTGATTAATTTTGATGGGGTGGTTGTAGTTTAATTAGCATATCATTTCTAGTCATTACGTAAACTCACAGACCAGTCACATGCGTTGTAAATATTACATGTGATGCTACTCAGCCAATCAGATCTGTGCATTACGATGAGCACTGAGACTTGAGTGAGTGATGCACACACAGGGGAGAGACAAGGAGAGAAACAGCAGTCAGAGAGGAACATGTAATGCATTCATAAGACATTATAAACATGGCTATAAATATTTATAAAAATGCATTACATGTTATAGCCATGTTTATTATGCATTTTGAATTGTTAACATAATGCATTATAAGTACTGATCATAGCAAGTTATAAGAGTTCATAAGTTGTATTCGTCCACTCTAAGTAAAGGGAAGCGTACTGTACTAAAGCCTCCTCCAGTGTTAAGAGTGAGGCTTCAAGTTGAAGTATTTACTGAAGGATTTACTGAAACAGTAAAACATTCACAGTAAAGCACATTACAGGCTTCAAATGTCAGAGTTTAAACTAGTGCTGCCATCAGTGTTTTACCCAGTGTGGGAAAGGTAATGTACACCACCGTTAGCTTGGTATTTGTCTTTACTTTATGCTCTCCAAGCTGGGACTGACTTCTTTAACACTGACATTATAGCATGTTATTAACACTATTTATAATGCATTATATTAACAATTCATACTGTATAATAAACATGGCTATAAAGTGTAATTCAGTGTAATTCTTTTTTATAAATATGTATAACCACGTTTATAATGCCTTATGAATACATTATAACATGTAATAAATGTGTTTATAGATGCTTACAAATGCGACATTCATAGAAAGTGTTACCCAAAGTATTTTCTGTGAATTATGTTCCATTGTCTTCTAAATAGCTGATTCATTTTGCCAACATTCTGCTTTTTGATATTAATCTTGAGTCACATGTACATAAACAGTATCCTCACCAATTACAAAGCTGATGTTGATTGTTCTACACAGTTTTAACAAAATAGTCAGAGAAGCTTCCCAAGCGAAAGCTAACAATCAAGTGAAAGCTACTCTAGCAAGCATACCTGAGCTAGATTGCTCTACTTGGTATCTGTCCATTGTTCCATTTCCTGGATACACACCCAACAGTACAGCAAACAAGACCTTATATTGTTTAGGATTTTGCCATATAACAGCTAGATAATGAGTCAAGGCATGTTCGGTACCTGAGGTTTGCTTCTTTAGTTTTGCACTGGAGCTACAAGGGTAATGTATTAGAAGCTTATAGCCACCAATCTACATCTTTACAATTAGCCTCGTGATTCCAGAGCTAAATTACAGAATAAACAAAGACAAACACATCCATTACATTTGTGGTCAAGGGAAATTGTGCAAATTTGATTTTCAGCCAAACCATTACTTTAACCCTTGGCAATGATATTGAGGCAGAGTTTAACTTTGAATCTTCTAGCATCTCCACACTGAGCAAGTCTTCTTTCTGACTGTGGAACGGTAATGGCGGTCAGAGTGACGGGGGCCAGATTAATACCGCCTCTTTAGAAATCTCAGTCCGGCAAAGTCACAGAAATAAATTACGGCGTGCAGCATCCATCCATCATGTCTGACTAATGCCTCAGTGTGGAATTTCAATGCAGCATTTATCCTCAAATTCAAAAGATATGAGCAGTGTAGCCAAGCACCTAATTACAAAAGCACTGGAGAGCAGAGAGCACAAAGAGATGCAGGAGCAACATGGACCCATCCGCTATCAGGTATTAATCACCGCAGGCTGCTTTGTTCCTCATGTTCTGCTGTTCCAACAAGCTTAGCCGACGTGCCATGATGTATCGGAATGTGAAGCTCTACATGGCCGCTTAATATGAGATTAAGCAAAAAGAATGAGGACAAATTGCTGGTTTTCAAATTGTTTTCTTTTTCTGTCCTGTGTCTCCCGTGACATGTCAGCTCAATCAACCAAGAGCGGCAGCATCTCAAAAGAATGAGTCTGCATGGATTCCCCTGATTAGTTACAGAACTAAACCAAGGCAGCCAGCGTTATTGATGTTTTCCTGCTCGTTTCGTACGGGCCAAAATGACATTTGGTGTCCCCGACGCCCACTTTGCCCTGCATCCAGTGACAGACACATTGCTTTTCCGGCTGACTCACCACCCCATGAATTATACCTTCATATTCTCTGGCGATTTTGCTGCAATTTTTCCTCCCTCCGCCATCTGATGCATGCTCAGCGATGCAATTCAATTTCTCACCGAAGAACAAATGAAAAGGGATATCTCTCGCTTTCTAATGCAGATGGATTCTCACTGGCGTGCATCCATGGAGTGGCGTTTATTTCATAAATAAAGGCCTCCCCGGGGACAATGCATCTGATGAATCACAAGAACTCTACGATTATGAAAGATAGAATGAGGAAGGTCATGTGACTGTGCAATCCTAAAGGACCTTAAAGCAACAGTTTGGTCAAAAATGTGCACAGTTTTCCCATTTCCTCAAGTGTAGTCCAGACATGTTTGCTGTCTAAAGTTTTCTTCTTTTGTCTCGCTCTGCAGCTAATGTAGCAAGCAAGTAATGGAAGCTTGTGACTGTCCATTAGCATCATACAGACCGAAACGATTATGCGCTTGCCTCAAAACATGTAGAGTTATTACGGAATCTCAAATAGACTTGCTTTCCAGCACTAAGGCACTGAGGGTTTAAAATTATACAGATTTATCTGCGTTTAGTGCAGTTTTGAGATGCTAAGGAACAACTTTTTTTGAAACAAGCAAAACTTTATTGTAACACAGTTCATTTTCATATCTTAATGAAGTCATTGCCTTGAGATATGATTTTGACCAATGAACATTAAAATCCTAGGATATTCAGAAACAGTTATTTTATGAACCAAACTTTTTAATTCTGAGAGCTCTTTTTAGGTTCATTTAAAAAAAAAAAAAACTGACAAAATCTTTTTATTTTCATTTCCTGCACAAGTTTTCAATGTTTAAAACGTACTTTTATGTGAACTAGACCTTTAAACTTTTGCATTCTTTGGTGAAGTAGACAGTATACCACTGGCACTATTAGAAGAACTAGAATATCGAAATTAATTCCATAATGTGATGTTGGAAGGCTTAGCTAGCTTCCTGAGATGATTGCAGTTGCAGACTGGTATTATTCATCTTGCCTGTCCGGTAGCTAGCTTGCTGCTTTGTAGATAAGTTGAATCAGTTAGCTAGATCACCAGACACCAGTCACCATTAACTTTAGTATTTTACTTCATAGCAAGCTAATATTTTCAAAAGATGACCACATTTGTTGATCAATTAACCATATTCGCAAATCTTCAACTCAGCTTTTAGTTAGTTAGCTAGTCCTCTGTTTTTGTAGATTGTTTAGTTAGCTAATAAACTAGCCTTATCTAACATCAGCAATGCTTATTGCTACCAAATAACTGGTTCAAATGTGAAATACAGCCTAGGTTTTGCAGTAGTTGGTCAAACAGCAGTCTTACTACACTTTCAACTGATCTTTTACCACCATCATTTCTCACTAAATGGTTTAAAAGGTCTAAAAGTAAGCCATGATCATAGCCAAGGCAAATTTAAATGGCTTACTGCTGAGCTTGAGTACATGAGTAAAAGCTGAATTTCGACTGCTTTTCTTACATAAAACACCAGCTTAACTTTTTAAGAAGAAGCCTTTTGGTTTTATAAATGCATAGACTGTATGACACTTGTTTCAGGTTTCAGAATGGCTGCTGCTACTGTTTTTAGCTTTGTGATTATCATCCATTTCCTTTCGGCATGATTCCAAAGACTATAAGCTCAGAAACCCAGCGCTCATTCTAGCAGGTTCAGTGGCCTGGGGGATACAATAAATGTTTGCAATCCATAATGAGAGCAAGAACAAGAATATTGTTTTTGTTTGCAAATACACAGTGATAAAAATCAGTGCATGCTTGCTGACAACAAAAGCGGAAATGAGAGGCTTCGTATCCATCCATTCCCGCTGCGCTCTTTTCTCTCTTTCACTCGCCAGGGATGTAACCCTGCGCTGTTTTGTTATTTCTTCTGTAAATCACTGCCCTGCTGCCCTGTGCTGTCACCATTAGGCCTTTTTTTTCCACAGCAGGAACTTTATCGGGAACTTTTTTTTTTGTTTTTTATAGTTTTCCATTACCAAGGTTACTTTTGTGTTTTCAGGCGGTCATCAGCAACTTGCAAAGTTGTCACTATATCCAACAAACCACTTTTTTGCTTGTGGTTGGTCACTGGATATTTATCAATGTTGTCGGAAGAAACCTCATATCTCCAAAATAATGACTTTACAGGAGAAGGAAAAAACATAATTTACTTTTAATGTAAGTCAATGGAACCAGACTTTTTTCCAAGTCATTTTGGGTCATTTCTTTTAGTCCAATCATCATGAAATTTCTGTCCAATGTAAAGGGCAACAGGTATTTTCAAATTATTCAAAAACTGAAAAACGTAAAAAAATGGAGATACAAGATTTTCTTCCATCTACAGCGATATAGTAGATCACACAGTAGATCATGCTAGCATCAGTCCATCCCTGTATATATATATATATATATATATATATATATATATGTGTGTGTGTGTGTGTGTGTGTGTGTGTGTGTCTGTGTATACAGGAATGGACTGATGCTAGCATTATCTACTGTCTTCAAAAAGATGGTTCTTCATCTATCTTGGTGTGGTACAGATCCCTTTGCAACAAGGTTCTATATAGAACCATATACAACACATTGACAATTGACAATGAGTCTTAAGAACACTTTCACCCTGCAAAGCACCATTTAAACATCCAAATAGTTCTTTGAGTGTTCATGGTCTTTGTCTTAATTGAAGAACCCTTGAGGGACCATTTTTAGAGTGTACCATGTTCACATGGTGTCAAAGTGTGTAGTGGTAACATTGTAGAACAAGCCAACATTATCAACCAATAAGAACATGCTATCTAACTAGCTGGTTTAAATGGTCAACATGAACAAATTGGCAAATCGAGATATGGATTTATGCTGAGAATGGGATTCAATTTAAGGTTGAACCATCAAAAATTTTCTTTTGTGGCTGAACTTTGTATCATAATGTGAAGCAGAGCCAGAAAAAAGGACCACAGATGTCAAAGGGTTCCAACAGAAACCGATTTGACATCCTAGACGCAATTCAGATAACATTTTTTTTAAACTGTTAAAAAATAAAATCACTCTTTCAACACCTCATTTCCTTTTTTTTAAGAGAGCAATTTGCCTCTTTCCATTTGGTTGTGTAGAATACCCCCCATTCACTTGGTGTAATGGCAGCCAACCTGGTGATCTATTACAAAGAATTGCCAGTTAGCGTTCTTGTTCAAGTGTGTTGACCCGTTCAAAGATGTAGAGCAGGTGGTGGTTTGAAAAGATGAGGTGGTGCTTCATGTGATTTGAAGGAAGCACATGCTGGCCCTCACTCTTTCAGCTTATGCCTGGCCCACAATACAGGGTAATCAGGCCAATTCTGAGGCATATTTGCTCCTCCTGACAATCTTAAAAGCTCATTAAACAATGATCTTCCGAGATTATCCTGTGGTATGGGGCATCTATAATCCAATCTTTCCTCCTCCGATCTACTCCCAGTCCAGTTGGGGCCATCCCAGTTGTGAACTGTAAATATTAAACATGTTCCATATTTACGACTCAGCATCCTGTAGTGTGGGGTGGATGTGGATTCTCTGGTTTGAAATGCGATATTGATGTCCTGCCAGAAAGACTGTCAACCAATGAGATCCAAGCTGAACTGAACTTGTCAGGATGTACAGATGTACTTATGCACATATTCACCTCAAGTGTGTATCATATATGTATGTATGCATTCAGCTCAAGCTCGCGTTGCAGTATGCATAAGCCTTGTTCTTATTTTTAGTGATGGCTTCATCCGCATTCTTTTCTTGTGCTTGGCTTTTTCTGTGGAGAAAGCACACACCACCAGCATAGCAATAGCCTCGCTGTCATCCGCCGTGTTTGTTTAGATCTAAAGTCATGTTAGTTTGTGAGAAATCCCATGATGTAGCAGCTCACGGGAAGCTCCCGCAAGGTTTTGAGAATTGAAACCATTAGTCAGGACTCTTGTTCATGCACATACTCTGAAAGTGTGTGGTGTTTCATTCAGGACAGATCATGTAGGGTGGGGACTTTGATGACTAACAGCAACCAAGGACAGAAATTCGGTTAAAGACGTTATTATGTGTGAAGTCTCTCACACTTTCAACATCAGTTAGGATTTTTATCCCCTGTGTGGTGTTCAGGTCTGTGGGACCCATTTTCAGTGTTTGCCAAAAGACAAAAAAAGACACGATTCATTATTACTTCCTTGACCTTTGATCAGTTTCTATGAAGAACATATAAAATAACACATTTTCAATGACTTCTCACTGTAAACTCCCTACACATTTATATTGCACATGTGGTGTTGGGGTGAACCCACAGGGAATAGACGTGTGGAGGTGTCCCTTCGCTCTGTTCTCCTCCTGCATGGCCTGCTGTTAGTGTGTGTGTCTGTATGTGTATGTGTTTGCGTGTGTGTGTGTGTGTGTGTGTGAGGGTGGACAACATGGACAGGCTGCTGACTGGCTACAGCTGCTAAAGAAGAACCCAATGCTGACCACTTGCAATATTTTAAACATTTGGTATTTTTACATAAATTGTTATGGCTGTATTGATTTAAAAACACACAAGGGTTAAAATCCTGTAATGTGGGCCAGGCATTAGTGTGACAGGGAGAGATCTAGCTATGTAATTTTAATTGCTGTAATTAAATAATAATAAAAAAATAATATAAAATTAATATACACATCATATATATATGAATCATATACATCATATACATATATACGTGAAAATAGGACCCCTCTCAACCATATGGGACTTGGTAGAACACCAAAACTGTCAGATAAACCAAAATTAAAGTGTTCATCTTTGAGAGCTCCACTATATTCAGACACATAGCATTGAGTTTTCTGGATTTTTTTCAGATATGAAAAAGCAAGTGTGGAGCTCTCAAAGATGAACACTTTAATTTCGGTTTATCTGACAGTTTTGGTGTTCTACCAAGTCCCATGTGGTTGAGAGGGGTCCTATTTTCATGATATATTTTGATAATTTGTTAGACTCCAGTTTGGGAAATTCACGTTTTTTCACTAATTTTCCATGTAACCTCCTTAGAAATATCTCCTGAAAATGACTCACTTGTACTTTAGCCATTTTGACTGGAAAATAAACAAATGAAGTTTCACGTATGCACCATACTGCACATATTTATTTATATAAACAAGCATTAAAATCTTCTTCAGGACACCACAAATGGTTCCTCTATGACATCAATCCAATTTACTTTTATGGCACCTTTTTTTTTTTTTTAAGCATGTATTTCATGCTTGAACAGCATAGTGTTAGCCCAGTTTAGTTCTTTGAATGGCTCCAAATCTCAGTGGGATCATACTTAGCTTCTCAACAGCTGCATTTTGGAACAGCAGCAGAGGAGCAGTGGACAATGGCATATTGCTGCTCTGAATGTCAATAAGCCTTTGGCCTTAGACTAGCCTCTGTCTGATGGACCATTACCCACTGGGATGAATCTGGTGTCAGCACAGTGACCCTCACACACCTCCTCACCACTGCCGCCTTGTACACTGACCCTGCTGTCACCTCGTGATGATGACATGTTGCTACTGTGTTTAGAATCATTAGTAGAGGTTACACATACAGTTTTTTTTCCCCTGAAGAGTTTTCTTGTTGGTTGTCTGATCCCGTCAGGTCACGGATATAAATGTCATATCAGAAATTATACCCGTGCACGCTCTGAGGCTTCTGTTGTTTGCTCCCTGAAACCCAGCAGATGATCTTTCATGAGAAGCACTGATCATTAGGATAGAAACCGAGGTGTTCATTAATGGTAGATCAGGAGGAAACCATGCATGCCGTGCAGACTTAGCCCATGCTTTAGGCCTGCTCACAGCAGGAGGACTTCAGTGGTGCAAGACAGAGAGACATAAGTCACGCATATTGTCAGTAGACGCTCTGATGTTGAACTTCAAAGGCATTTATTTGGACACAATTCAATTAATTTAAACATTGATGATATCTTGCACACCAATCACAATTTTTGGAATGCCAAAAAACCTCAGAATTGTTCATTTTTTGTACATTTCAGCAAGTGATGCTGATGTTTGTAGAGTCCCTTTAGAAAAGCAGTGCTGACAGAATAGGACACTCTAAGCAGCTGCACATGAACCTAAGGTCTCCATGCCTAATGCCAGTATTGATCGTGTGAAACAGTAGAACTGCATTCTCTAAAGTGATAGGGCTCCATCCAGTACCTACAGAAGTTAGACTGGAGTTTGCGTTCTATAACTAATCGGCCAACATCAGTACTGAACATACTAATGCTGTTGTGGCTGAATGCAATCAAATATGCAATCTTCCAACATCTAGTGTAAAGTCTTCAGAGGAACATGAATTTTCTTTGATGGTGCAACTAAAAGCCAGTCTTTTTGCCAAAGGCCAAAATGGTCAATATTAAGTGTTTATGTCTAACAGCAATGCACATGTTGTTGCTTGGTAACAGACATGACAATCAACTTAAACTGAGGGTTTTAGGATTTCCTAACTTCAGATACACTGTTGTAAGATAAAATATGATTTTTCTCTAGAAAAGGTTAACACTTTAATATAAGGGGGGGTTATAATGTCCTTGCAATGCACCTATTAAACCATAACATGTTAGCAGTTAGTAAGTATTGTAATTATCAAGGCACAACCTAACACATTTTGGGTTTTGCAAAATATATATATTTTTATCTTTAATTTGGAATAATCATGTTTTTATACAAGCAACTTATACATCTTTGCTACAAATAAACACTTGAACTTTGTTTCTAGCACCTACCATTCCTGTACAATTCCAAGAAAAATGACGGGAAGTGCAGTGTTACAAGATACCTTAATGGGTGGGTCAACTGTAACAGACAGAGGGTCAGTTTAACATTTGCTAGAAAAGTATGATGAATTAATGCAAACAAAGTAAATTTAATATAATTCATGTAGTAGGGAACAAATATATTTTCCAACCTAACGGCCTTAAAAATTATTAATTGTAAGATAGACAGACAGATCAAATGATAGAAACACACACACACACACACACACACATTAAATTATATATAAAAACTGTCACGAGACATGACATGTCAAACAATGTCAAGTTACTTTTTATCCAGTTTAGTACAGCAAATAAAAACATCACACATCAATAAAATACAGCTTTACCCACTGTTAATGTCATTTTCATTAATATACTTATTTGAAAACCAATATAATAACATCTGAAAGACACCAATGAAGTAGAAGAAAATCCCTGTTTTCAGATGTTTTCTCTTTTTTTTAATCTGTGTAAATGTATGGAACAAAAAGACACTATTTACTTTATGTGTCTTTGTTCACTTAAGGCGGCTTAGCTGTAACGCCGTGTAAGAACTAGCCCCACAGTACGAAGCCTATACTTAAGCTCAGCTAGCACTTGCTGTGAGCTTATCAGCTGCTTCAAAACAGTGCTGAATTGTAGGAAACAAGATGGTGATTAAAGTAGCATAAGGTTGGATTATGTGTTTCACACAAACAACTCAGTAACCGAAAAAACTTTTTTTGAAAAAAATTGCTTACATGAAAATCCACTTTGAAACAAATCTATTTAAAACGCTGACAAATCAAATTTTGATGGGAAAGCATGACTTGAAAATGTGGTGACCTTGTATAACACAGTATTTCCAGTAATATATATATATATATATATATATATATATATATATATATATATATATATATATTACAGTGCTGTAAAATTTGTTTACTTCATCTAAGTGCAGCAACTTAATTACCAACTGCTCCCTTGATAAGGCTTAGCAACGACATTACAAAGAAAATGCTTAATCAACCCTAATTACTGCTTAATAATGCTGTAATAAGCAGACATTTAATAGATATTGCCCTATTAAGACTTAATAGATGTACTGAAAGGGCATTACAATGAAAAAAAAGATGAAAAACAAGTGATTATCAGTAAGGTTATCAGTAAAATTGTCAACCTTTTAGTATCATAAACCCATTTACTGTACAGCACATTTCACTGGCTATATTTGGCTACCCGGTTGCCTTGAGTTGCCCATATTATGAGGAGTTGAGCTTATTATCAGGTTGGTGCATATTCTGCACACTTCTCCAACAATGAAAGGGATGCTCTCATCTGAAATATAGAGCATCATATAAACAACTTTACATGAAACAAGGCTGGAATACTAGACTGTCCTAGGATGTCTAGTCGACCCTGACAAGACTATCTTTTGGCGTGGACTGTTGGAGGTCTTCCTAAAAGCAATACATACTTACCAAACCTGTTATTTTTTTATCTCATGGCATTTTATTGTCCTATCTTCTCACAATTTGACAAGAATAAGTGCTCATCTAAATGCCTGGCCATTGACTTTATGCCTTGGCATTTAAGTAAGTTCAGTAATTTGAAATTCTTGCCTTGCTGCAGGGCTAAATGCACTCTGACACTGTGCAACACAGATGCCAGATTAAGAGATCGGATAATGGGCTCCTGTCAACTCCGTTCATTTTAAATCTTCGCTGTTGCTGCAGGGCCTGGTTTAGCTTTGCTCCAGAATTCTTGAATGTCAGATCCCTTTATATTAAGCCGCCGCAATCCTGTGATGATGTGGCCAGATGCATTTACCATCAAAAGATTCTGATGGCTGACAGCGTCACTTACGATGTCATGTGTCATCACATACCGTCTCTGGATGGGTTCACATGAGAGGAATTTTGCTTTTTTTTTTCCTCCAGTATCTACCTAATGACGTTGCCAGCACTAATTGCCTTGTGTTATGGAGATTACAACTCATATCAGTCATAGACACGCTTCAATGTAAAGTTGACGGCAAGACTCTTGAAGGACCTGTGCGTTCGATGTTAAGACTGCACTGATCTTTCATAAATATCCATGAAATCTGGTCAGATATCCATGCTAATCCAACTACATAAAAACACATAGGGCTGCCATGTATATCTGTGGGGATACAAACATTTGTTTATCTGGCTAAATGATAACTTGTCCCCAGTAGCACACAACTGCCAGCTTTGCAAACCACAGACCTTGGAGCAGTGCTGGTTCTAGCTTTCCTGGAGCCCTAAGCACAACCTGATTTGTGGCCACACCTCACCTCAGTGGTGTAAAACTTTGACATGTTAACTTAATACTTCTTTTATTATATTGTTGAAAACATAGCCAAGAAACTAATGTTAGCAAACTGACCTTAACTCTGTTTGAATTCATCGCCCAATTCTGTATGTGGACCATACTACCAAATTAGTTCAAATTGGGGGCCCAAAAAAGTGTTTAAAAGTACAATTAACCATTTAGACCTTACATATTTACAAGGATTATATTATGAAATATGTCCCAAATTCCAAATATTAGTGTGTAACAGTAAGAATTATTGCTACTGAATCTGCAATTAAGCATGCTTTTTTGTGATTTAATTGAAAAATATTATGATTTTATGCGTGTAACTGTTCAAAACTGTGTTTGCTAGTCATGTATAAGCTAAAGTGTCACTACCAAAACAGTTACTACTGAAATATTTGGTAATGTTTCAGTAGTGGTATGATTATTTTGGCAGTTAAAAAAATGAATATTCAATCATTTATTTAAATAAAATCACTTTAATTAAGTTATAAGGTCAATTAAAGTGAAATGATTTTAATTCTAAGTCAGATAAAATTGAGAAATGTGCTTAAACTAATTTGGCACTGTGCAATGCACTGCATAGAGATTACAGAGCCATTTCAGATTCACATGTTATTAGAAAAATAAGTTACACAATCTTTTTTATGAAATAAACACTTTTGGTCCCACTTTAATGAAATGAAAGACTATAATAATGACTTACAATAGAAATATGACATGGAGCTACCTCCATGTTGTTGTCTTATTTCACTGTTAGTGGGTTTTTTTCCAATTGTTTATCCCCCAGTGGTGCCACTTCAGCTTTAAGGAGAAAATCAGCAGGAGGGCCACATTCACAGCAAATCACCAAAGATCTGCCCATTAAGGAGATTCATCTGCTGATATATCTTCCCACAACATACAGCACATCCATGAAAATGCAGCTAATACACAGCAAACCCTTCTGTGTTAATCAATGCAGTATTTTATATTGGAGGTTTGCTTACACATTGTTTTTTTTTTTGAAACATACTACTATACTACTATAAAAAGCATGTGTATAGTGGGTTTAGTAGGACATGAAGCTTGGTTACTGGGACACTGCCCCACTAATCCGCTGATGCCAGACTTGCTTCAAAGCCATCCTGTAAAGTCTGCCTCAGCTACTACCCTCATATGGACAACAGAAAAATAACATAGCATATTGTGGTTACACTTGATGTGACCAGTCACACTTTGATGTGAACATCACAAAGTGTTTAAGCCTATGAATGTATAATATGCTTTTCTAATAAATAACTTTGAAATATGCCATGATGCTTTGCCGTGTGTGTGTGTGTGTTGTTGGGGCTCTCAGCAGGTGGGAAATGGCTATTCTTTAAATTAATATCATCAAATAAAGCATTGCTTTCCCTGCTATCAGATTAATTAGGACACCGTTGGCTTGTCTTGATTGTGTTGCACTGCTACTGAGCAATGACGGGTGAAAGAGGAAGGGTGAAAACCCTGTCATGTGAGAACTAATATATATATATTATATATTTTATATATATATTTACATCTACAAGGTGGACTGACAAGGTAGGAGTGTCTAGTAGAGTGGACAGTGAGTGGACACAGTGTTTGAAAACTCCAGCAGCATTTCTGTGTCTGATCCACTCAGACCAGTGCAACGCACACTAACACACCACCACCACATCAGTGTTACTGCAGTGCTGAGAATGATCCACCACCCAAATAGTAAGAGAGAACAGAAAGTAGAGAAACAGATGGACTACAGTCTGTAATTGTAGAACTACAAAGTGCACCTATATAGTAAGTGGAGCTGAAAAAATGGACAATGAGTGTAGAAACAAGGAGGTGGTCATAATATTATGCCTGATTGATATATATATATATATATATATATATATATATATATATATATATATATATATATATATATATATATAAACAACCTTACGTAAATATTTAGTCACATAATAAGAAATAGGACAGGAAGTATTCATACATTGTACATTATTTGACTATTAGTTAGGTTAGGAAGAAAACAAATACATAGAGAATGCAGATAGGGTCGTATCATTGTATTTGGAGATATTGGGATTTCCAATTAATCAATGTCCTCCTCCTACCTAGAAGGGAAGCAAAGGCCAAGGCCTTCTTAATCCTATTTGGAATTTATGCATTTGTGTTAATTAGCCTGAATAAACATAATTCAAAACTTGGCACAATCTCTAGATCAAATACATCTGATAAACAGTTAGTCACTGCCAACCAACAGCTTGACAAAACAGGACATGCAAAATGTATTAGGTCAGCTTTATCTAAATGACAACGATCGCATAGCTCATTTATCCCAAGTTAATGTTTTGGATGTTTCGCTTTGCAGTAATGAAACCTATGAAAGACCCTAAACTGAATTAGATTAATTCATGCACATTGATTATGTTCATAGCTGATTTTCAAGTTTCTTCAGGTATGGTCAGACCCAACTCTTGATTCCAAATTGTGCAAATTTTCTCTAAATGCACAACATGAGGGGGAGCAATTATGTTATACATTCTTAAAATTAAACCTTTATTTAGCATGAGTAATTCAATAATATCTTCCTGGAGAGTTTTAGGGGGCAGAGAGGGAAAATAATGGTACTGATTATGCATGAAATTATGAATTGGAAAGTATCTCTAAAACGAAGGTGATAATTGAAGCTTGACTGAAAAATCAGATAAGGAAGCAAAGATTCCATCAATATATAGATCTGCAAAACTACTGCTGCTCCTTTTATGCCAATCATTGAATACCTGAGCCTTAGTAACAGGAATAAACAAATGATTTTTACAAAAGGAACTTGCTATAATAATGCTTAATAATAATATTAATTATACTTAAAATTTTTACAGTATTAATAATGACCATAAAAATACATTTCAGTAACACTTTCTATGAATGTCATCTTTGTAAGCATCTATAAACACATTCATAACATGTTATAATGCATTCATAAGACATTATAAACATAGCTATAAATATTTAGAAAAACGCATTATACGTTATAGCCATGTTTATTATGCATTATGAATTGTTAACATAATACATTATAAGTACTGATCATAACAAATTATAAGAGCTCATAAGTTGTATTTGTCCACTCTAAGTAAAGTGAAGCGTACTGTACTAAAGCCTCCTCCAGTGTTAAGAGTGAGGCTTCAAGTTGAGGTATTTACTGAAGGATTTACTGAAACACTAAAAAACATACACAATAAAGCACATTACAGGCTTCAAATGTCAGAGTTTAAACTAGTGCTGCATCAGTGTTTTACGCACTGTGGGAAAGTCAATGTACACCACCGTTAGCTTGGTATTTGTCTTTACTTTACGCTCTCCAAGCTGGGACTGACTTCTTTGGCACTGACATTATAACATGTTAATAACACTATTTATAATGCATAATATTAACAATTCATAATGTATAATAAACATGGCTATAAAGTGTAATTCAGTGTAATTATTTTTTATATATATTTATAACCATGTTTATAGTGCCTTATGAATACATTATAACATGTTATAAATGTGTTTATAGATGCTTACAAAGGTGACATTTCTTTTCATTTATTATTTCAAAGGATACACATCCACACCTCTTTTCATGCTTACTGAGTATTAAAATATCAAATTTGATAGGATGTTCAAAAACTAGCATATTCAACTATTTTACAGTCACAGCTTGACAGGTCAGTACAACTGGTAAGTCAGTGGTCATCAGCCCTCCTACTAGAGGTGTGCATCTAACACTAAATAATCTGACCCAGCCAATCAAGGAGTAAGTATGGAAGACTGTAGTTGGAGCTAGACTCCACAAGAAGGTAGATCTGCAGAACCAGGGTTGGTGACCACTAGGTCTGCACTCCAGTTTGTTGCTGTAGACTCCTCAGACTTTTGACTTTCCTGATAGTTCAATGTTTTTTAAGATGCAGTGCGGCACCCTATCAGTTTTAGGAAGCACTGCAGTTTCCCATTCATCTAGGAAGTAATTCATTTTTAAGATGACAAACAACACCAAATGTAGCAGCGAGCAGAAGGATGGGATCACTTCTACAAAAAGATGCCCCAGGCACAACAGGAAAGCCCACGTCGGAAAGAAAGCAAACTTTCTAAATTATTTGTTGAGGTTTTGCAACTTGATTTGGATGCAGAGCAAGCAGTGGTGCTGGAGGTACGTGATAGAACAGAAGCAGTGAATCATCTAGAGAGATTGAGGCACTGCGTCAGATTGGAGAAACTCAATAAAGAAGTTCAAAGTTCTGTCTTAAAAGTTGGTTGCATTTTCTCTTTGTCATGATCAGTAATCCCAAACACTTTCAGTGATATTGAGGTCTGGATGTTGGGTGGTCAGTTAATTGTTGTGAAATCACCAGCAGCTTCTTTATTGATTTCTGTTACTCAGTAATGGCTTCTTGACAGCTATGCATCCTTTCATATCATTGAGTTTCTTCAGATCTGATACAAGAGTTGAGCTTGATTTCCTGCTATTGCTCAAAGATGAAAGCTTTAGGTGCTGTTTATCTGATGGGGACAGTTTTGGTGATGTACCAGGGCTTCTATATTTTTTAGGAGTCTCATTTTTTTCTATAACTCCATTATTAATCATTTTTGTTTTCTACTTGTTTTCCTTTCTCCTTAAGAAATACCTACTGAAAATAAATAACTTGTACCATATGACCATTTGGACTAGAAATGTCATAAATGAAGGATGGCCTTTGACTTTTACACAGCATTGTTTTTGGGTTTTTTTTAATACATTTTTGCTATACTTTTGGATAAGTCTGTAAGGCAGTCTAAATAAATGAAATGATCTGTCAATGGAAACTTTATGAGTTACACTTAGCCTATGTCTGGAAAACCCACTGGTTGTCTTGTAACTTCATTGTGATGTGTGATTTTGTGGCCTTGTAGTGTCATTTCTTGACATTTTACAAATTGTGCTCCACTGTCACCCATCATGGAGGTCTTTCACAAGGGCCAAGTGAGAGTGCTGTGTGTATTCTACATTTGTCCAATGGTTCAGTGGACAAGATGCTGACAAAAGTAGCTGAAAGCAGCTTGAGTGCTGGCGTTTGGTTAGCACAAAGAGATCCTCTGATTCCATGTGATTAATGGTGCTGGTGGTGGCAGTGTCATGCTTTAGCTCCATAATGGGACAGAGTACAGCAATTAGAGCCATCAGGCCAGAGCACCCTGTTGAAAATTCATTCACAACAAATTGAGATAAATTGACTGCTCTACAAATGAGGTTCCTTGCTGGGCAGAATAAAAGGGGGATATCCAAGCAAAAACTTAGTGGAAACAATAAATAGTTTTTAAAATAATTTCAATATAACAAGCAAGTTTGGGAAGACATTTGCTCATGCAACAAATGTTATTATGAAAATAGTCTTTTACAAGGGGAAATATCCTTGTCTGAGATGGTTTTAATATTAGTTATCCTGTAACTCTGCGGATGATCTCTTCTAAGCATTGTCAATAGATTAGACATTAATCTGCTTGTACAGTGATGGCAGATTGAAAGTAAATAAAGGATGTTATAATGACATCTTTAGTGTGCTTGTATGATCTTCTTTACTTTTTACCAATTGCTTTTGCCGAGTGGAAAAGGTATGGGAGCAATAAAAAATAAGATTAATGGAAAAACAGTAATTTGTAGATTTAAACAGCAGCTGTAACTGCTAAGTAAAGTCCTAGAATCAGCAAAGTAACTAAGTGGTTCTTGGCTTAAAGGCATGGACAGCAACAAAGATGGCCTTATGTGGTTTTGAGTGAAGCCCTGAATCCTTTGGCTAGTTTGAAAATGCAGACATGAGTGATAGTAATGTAAATGCAAGGGGAATTTTTTGAGCTACTTTCAAAATTTACTTTATCCATTGAAAGTATTTGATAGCAGCCTTATGAGTATAGTTGACTGCAGTTAAAAGAAGTGAGAATGATGTCACATCATCGGTATATTTGGTTGCATCCATGTTCTAAGGATTTTAATTTAGGGTGATAGTGTATGTAATGTCATGAAAAACATATCACAGCAAGAGGAAAGCGATAGATTTGTCACTAAACAATTCATTTAGAATGAATATGACTATTGAAAGTGTCTATTGTTTTATCTTTCTATCTGTTTTTATGTTGTCCTTAGAATTGTATCATTTTTGTACATTATTAGATATGTCTGCTGACCCTAAACATCCTTGTACCTATACTTCAAAAAATTGTATTTTGGCAAGTTATCTTAAATTAAAAAAGGTTGCAGCATCACAAGTTGAGAAAATATTGGATATAATATAATTTGACTTCCCAAAATATCATTGTTTTTTGCAGTGTATGGTTCTAGGAAAATCTTTAACTGGTAAAGAAACTATGTTGTGTATATTATCATAGTTTCAGACATCTGTAATGCATCTTTAGACTTAATAATATCTCAATAATAACTCAGTCAGTTTTCAAATGCCTTCGCTATGCATTAAAAGGTTCTAAGAAAACAAAAATGCTTCTTCTATGGCATTGCTTAATAAGCCCATTTCAGCAGCTTGATTTTCATGAGAATTGGATGTAGACATACTCTAGAAATCCAATTCATATCACATTTTCAGAATAAATTTTAAGTAAGCAGTGCAGCCCACTTGGACAGGGGCTCTGTAAGCAATGCCAAAGTTGTGTGACCAATTAAAAGTTACTAAGGAGTCTATGTTCTTCCTAATGTCATGAAATGACATTCCAGAAATTCTTCCGATGCACAAAAAAACCTAGCTTTACTCCCCATTAGATAGATTCCAGTTTGCATTGCCGATCCACTCAACTTCAAATCCTTCATGTGAGCCTTTGAGCGTGGCAGGGACGATGAGTCCTAGACCTGACTTACTTGAGTAAAATTCGACTGGACAGCCCAGAAACCTCAGTCTTATTTAAAGCTAAAGGACCATGTGTACTCAGATGTGTACATATGCTTCTTTTTTTTCTTTGAAAGAAAAGAATATGCCTGTTTTCTTT
Organism: Colossoma macropomum; assembly: GCF_904425465.1. Lineage (NCBI taxonomy): Eukaryota > Metazoa > Chordata > Actinopteri > Characiformes > Serrasalmidae > Colossoma > Colossoma macropomum. Next base: position 2,692,701 of record NW_023494807.1, on the reverse strand, counting down.
CGGTCTAGATACTTGCTTGCCTGTGAATTCTGTTAAATATGCCCTTAGCAGCTTGTTTTAGATTTGTTCTTATTGTTATACACAATCAATTAAGAAAACAATTGTTAAGCCACATTTTAAGATGTGTTTTCTTCAACCACTGTCACTGTATTATGAGCAATCAAAATTATGTTATGCTCTCTGCCAAGCTATTTTCTCAGGCCTCCAATCACTGCTTAGCAACCATAGATAGCCGCCATTTCCTCAAGCCCTCCGTTTTTATGATTACTCATCATGTTCGCAACTGGCATGAGGTGTGTAAACAGCGAGGAGACTATACAATTAGCAGTGACTGGTTCTTAGCTGACCTTAGAGCAGCTGTGGTTTGGCCATAGACTTAACCACCCACTAGGTTTACCTCTGTATAAGACTGGAAGGGTTCGGTTGAAAATGGGGTGCATGTGGCAGGTAATCAATATCTGATTCTTGCAGAATGGAACAAGTACATACGTGCTACACATTCACACACACACACACACACACACACACACACACACACACACACACACACTTCAAAGGTAGAAAATGCAGAAGTAGAATTCAGAAGTTCAACCTGAGTTCATAGTAAAGACAGCAAGGATATCAGGTCAAGGATCAGGTCAGTTTAATGCTAAGCATATATTCCTATGTTCTCTGCACTGAGGAGGACTAACTCTGTTGCATTACAGCTTTGTCTGTATCCTTATTGCCAAATATTCCATATAAGTGGAACCAACAGTTTTGGTAACCAGTCACGTGTGTTAATGGATATTGGAGAGTGGGAATTTTCCATATGTTGAGTATTTGTTTGTACATATGACTGAGGTCAGAAGTAAGGAATTGACATATATACATATATATAGGGTCACAGTGTATATAAGTCATATGTATATATGCAATCTCCAGTACACGTCAACCAAGGGATGAAAGTCTATATCTTAGCAACTTGGTCTTAGACAGCAGCTGATGACCAATTGATCATATTTCTTGATTGAATGGTTTTGTATTGTCCCCACCAGGTATTGTCCTTTTTTAATGACCACTTCAAATCAAGGACAACCTTAAATTTTATTGTCATATTTGGTGTTCTTTATAACTCAGCGAAATCCTGCTTAGTTTATGTTGGATGAATTAAAAAAAATGAATACTTTCCTGTCAGAGGTGCTACACTAAATTTGTCCAGAGTGAGCAGCACACAGGCTAACAAATTACATAGCTTTGATATAAATTTGAGTGTTTATGGGGGTAATTTTGCTTGTAAAATGCAAACTCTCTAATTCATTTTTATTTAAATCACTAGCTAAGTCTGCATGCTTTCCTTATCTTTGTAAATCTCATCTGTCTGATTTTAACTTGATAGTTACGTCTTCCTCGTGGGGCAAAAGAGTGCAGTTAGCTCATGAAGCAATGTGTTGTTTGGGTTTATGTAAATCCAGCATTCATAGACTGATGTTGCAATATTGCTAAGCATAGCATGTTCGGAAACTTGGGAAATGTTCTGCCTGTGCTTCTGTCATAATCTGTTAATTACCCTCATTAACTCTCACATTTATATCACTGCTATGTTGTATGTTACCCTATGAGTACCTTACTATCCTCTTCTGGCTTGAGCACAGCTTCCCCAGTCCTGCCTTATTTTCATACAAAAAAAGTGTAAATTGGCAGCATAATTAAGCATTTTGGAATGCTACAGTCACATGGTTTACTAGCCGGACTTAGTGCAAATAGCCAAGCTGAGTTGTCAATGCTATTTTCACTTAGTACAAATAAACAAACTTGTCTATCTTCTACCATGTTTTGTAGTCAGAATAATAGAAGTGTGAGCAGTCATATGACTAGTTTATTCGCAACTACATCATCCATTCAGCAAATGCAATCAAGTGTCTTTTTATCAGCAAAAAATTTATCCACCTCAAGCAAGACAACAATTTTTTGATGCAACTTTACTGATTGTAAATATTCAGTATTTCAGCTTATTCAGTATTTGCAGCTTTCATCAAGATTCTTTCTATTCTCTGTAAAAATAAGCATAATAATGTGTTACTGGAAACCTAGCTAATCAGAAATGTCCCCATAATTACGCCCCATAACCTGGTGGATAAGACAAGCACTCTCCATTCTCTGCCCACAAATGTATTCTTTCATAGCAACTGTTGGGAATTAAGAAGAGACGTTTTGGGGTTTATCGTTTTCTTATTACTCCCTCCATTGCTGTCACAGAATAGCTTGATTTAATTGATGCTGACATACTGATAACTTAATATACTGTCACGTGTTCTGTTTTTGCAATGATGTTGGTATATATATATATATATATTATATATATATATATATATATATATATATATATATATATATATATATATATATATAGCTAGAACTTTTTTAATCAGATATCCCTAAAACCTTGATTAGCAGACAAAAAAAAATGCCATTATCTATCATAACAGTGTGATTTTTCACTTGCTTCCAAAAGAACAGTAATTTCAAGTAGATAACTTGTTCTAAATAAATGCATTTTGACAAAAACATGCCACATTCTGAGTTCTAATTGGATTAAATGGGACAGTGTTCTGTAAAGCTTGTCCAACCTTGCAAAATTTGCTACACAAGAACAAATTTGTAGACAGAGCTTGAATAAGTCAATTAAGTAGGTTTAATTATTTCTTCATGTTAAAAATATGAGAAATAATCATTACACAGCCCAGAGCCAAGACAGCATTAACATAACAGTGCATACTGCTTAGCAGTCTCTTGAAGTCTGTCCTTAAACTACCTCCAAAGTTGTTTGGCCCTTGGAGACGAGTCTTTCGGTGGTCCCCTCCCTCATGTCATTCATTTCTCATGTTCCATCTGCTTTTATTCTCTTGTCTTGTGGTATATCTACATTCTAGTAAGTCATCAGACATAGAGAGGACACAATACTCTGCCAGCACTCACAGGGCACCGTCATGGCTAGGGAGCCCGATATTTCTAACATGCATTTGTTCATATTCTCTGTTATGGTAAACATCAAACAGCTTCTCAGCAGAAAGCAGTGCGTAGTTCTTTACAGACCCCTCTGCAGGGTGAGCATTTTTGGGATGTTTGTTGAAAGGGGCATAAATGCTTAGGAGTCTAGTGTTATTGGCATTGTTTTGCCATACATTTGATTTACGTTACTCAATTATTTGTAAACAATTACATCATCTCATGATTATTACACAGGCCCACTGCCCATCCAAAAACGGAAACTGACCTAAATGAGAGCCAACAGAACGTATACGTTAGGTTGTAGTTCATTTCATACCTGCTTGGGAGCAGTGGCAATTCCAGAGAGGTGGCAGAGGTAGCACTGGCAACCCTCTGAAATCTTACTGGCCACCCTAGGTGCCACATGAAACTTTCTGTCATGTAATTGTCTAATTATGGACCATCTTATTAGACATGTTTTTTGTCGCTGTGTTACAATATATAACTTATATAACATAACATATGATCTTGGTTTTCTGGGTCATTTTTGATCGTTTCACAAATGTTCTAGGACTTAGGACCTTCTAAACTTGCCTTGCTCACCCAATAGCCACCCCATTTATACAGTACTAGTATCGCCACTGCTTGAGAGATAGATGGAATGGCCATGATAAGCACTTTTAGGCAATTTATCTTATTGGCCATTTTAGGCCACTGTAATGGTACAAATCTAAAGCACCCAACATGGCTAATTAGCTATTTTGGCTCACTAGATACCTCCCCTGCACAAAACTGGAACTTTGCCTTTGAACTTTGAACTATTGGCCATCTGCCAAGTATCAAAGCTTCTAGCTCTATATTTTGTACCTGTTCAAGAGTGGTACCAACAGGATGTAATAGCACTCAACAGAGTTCTATCTTTGATAACACCAGCACTATTACACAACTGACAACTGCACCAGAATATAAACTAAGATGATGTGCTGATGTGATGTGTGATGTATGATGTATCGATTGCTATTAAAAAAAAATAATTATAAAAATAGTATTCTGTAAAGACTTCACTAATGTGTCAAAGGCTAGTTAGGAGACTATTAACAGCATTGCTAGCCTCCACCTGTCAGAAAACTACTGTATAATTGTAAACATTAGCATTAATGTATGAGTGCTGATAAGCACACAATATTATTTGATGTCAGCATTACTAGTATTATCCTGAGATAACTAAAAAGCAAGTTAGCAAATGTGTCAGTCCATGCTTTCAAGAGAAAATTAGAAGCTTTGCTGAACTTAAGAGGAAATAGAATCTTTGCCTACACTATCATTTATACTGAATTCTGTATCAACTGTCCATGCTCAAATTCTTCCAGTAGTTCAATGTCAGAAAGTGAAAAAAATACATGGCAAAATATTATAACACTATATACAAAGTGTAAAAATGATATTAGTCTCCATAAGTTAATCCTTAATGTTAAATGTAATAATGTCATTACATTGTCATGACATTGCTATATATTAAAGTGCATTAATAATATCCAATTTACATTTTATATTGTCAGGTCTGAGTACATTAAGAAATAGCACGTCTCTTTACTTGAAAAGTGTTTTTTCTACAAAATAAGACTGTACAAATAACAACTTTTCATTAAACTTAAATCATGATGAAAAATTCGTCTTCTACTTACAAACACAAATATGGTATTGATTGAAAACCTAGAATCTCCACTCTCTGCTTTTGAGATTCTCTGAGTAAGATATAATTAGAATGCAAAGAGAGACATTTCAAGGTATATGAGGGAGGTATACGAAAGGTTAAGGTTGTCCTGGTGAGGAACGTGGGCTCTAGGTGAAAGAGAAGAATCATAAAACAGCTCCGGAAATAATCAGGAAGTCTAATGTTTGCACTCATAAAATGGGAAGGAATTGACAAAGTGCCTAAGCCGGTACGAGTGGGAGCTAATGCATTCTTCTGCCCGCTTTGCCTGCACGGGTCATTAACCCAGGTGCTTGTGTAATGGAGAGAGAAGAAAGCATTTAAACAGGGCTCAGATGGAGCACATGGCTTCAATGCTCTCTATTTCACTTCAGGATGCATCCTGTTTTATTTTAGATGTCCCAGTATCTCAACCTCTGTGGTCAGTTTGTGTGTTACTAGCTCCTTCTTTCTTTTAAGACTTTTTAATGGATGTTGAAAATACTCACCTTGAAGAGATTTGGCAAAATTGCACTTTTCCCCCATTACCAAATTCATTCCCAAGAAAAGTTGGTGCAGTAAGTGAAATATAAGTAAAAATGGAAAGCAGTAATTTGTTGACTGTCTTTCAGAGGAATTTAACTGAAAACAGCTAAAATCTTATCAATGTTTTTTGATTTTTGTAAATATTTGCTAATTCCAAATTTAATGCCTGCAGCACATTCCAAAAGTATGGACAGGGGCAATATAAGACTGGGAAGTTTGTGAAATACTCCTGTTTTGGAACTTTTTCACAGGTAAACAGGTGAATAAGTAATAGGTGATGCTATCATGACTGGGTGTAAAAGGAATGCTCACGGAAGGCTCGGCCGCTTTGTACAAAAACGTGACGAGACAATATCCCACCTGTTTAGGAACAACATTTCTCAACATACAATTTCAAGGAATTTAGGGATTTCACCATCTCTATAGTATTATTAAAAGATTCAGAAGATCCAGGGAATTCACTGTGCATAAAGGGCAAGGCCAAAAAACAATATTGTTATTTTATTAAAAAGCAATATTGTTATAATGCACATGATCTTTTGATCCCTCAGTTGGCACTACATTAAAAATTTTACATTCTTCTGTAACACATATAACCACATGGGCTTGGGAATACTTTGGACAGACTTTGGTCAGTAAACACAGTGTGGCGGCATCTACAAATGCAAATTAAGACTATACTACACAAAGCAAAAGTCACATATTACCTTATATGCTTATTTTGAAATTAATGCCTACAACACATTGCAAAAAAAGTTAGGAAGGGGCAGTTTAAGTCCAGAAACATTGTGAAGTGTTTCAAAACATGTGAAACAGGTGATTTATTCATATTTGGGTATCAAAGGAGCATCCAGAGAAGACCTGGTCTTTTATGAGCAAGAATGATTCAAGGCTTGCCATTGTGTAAAGACCCAGTTTGTGTCAGCAAATAATACAACAGTTTAGGTGCAACGTTCCTGAATGAGTGGTTACAAAAATTGTAGGCATTATATCATCAAAAGATTTAGAGTCTGGAGATATCTTGTAGTGTAAAGGGTAAGGCTGAAAACTCTCTTAGATAGCGCTGAATACATTGACAAACTAATATCAATAAACACTGATCATGCTGCATCCACAAATGCAAGACAGTACTCTGCACAGTGGAAGCTATGTAGCAACAATGTCCAGAAATGCAACATGTTGTAGACTGACTTGTCAACAATTCAGAGTGTTTCTAGATGTTTGTGGATGTCATGTTCAACAAGCCAAAGAACCATTTAACCATGATTGTTACCAGAGTAAAGTTCAAAAGCCTAGGTATGTCAGGTATTGGGGTTTATTAGTGCCCATTGCATGGATAGCGTGCCCATCTGTCAAGGAAACATAACAAAGCAAGTCACATACACATTTTGGAGCAACTATGCTGCCTTCTAGATGACGTCTTTTTCTTATTTCAACATGACAAAGTCAAGCCACAGTCCGAATGTGTTACAACAGCATGGTTGCATAATCAGAGAGTGTGGTTGCTAGACTGGACTCCTTTTGAAAACATGTGCCGCATTATGAGAGCACACAATATGACAAAGAAGGCCTTGTATTGTTGCATAATTACATAATGGAAGAAAATTTTACCGGATTTATTTGTGCATGTAGCGCCCAAATGAATATTATATGCAGTCAAAAGAAAGGTGGTAAACATGGTCCACTACCAACTTATTTGGAATAAGCATATATTTAACAAAATCATAATGATTCTAATGTGAAATATCAAATATTGAGTTTTTATACTATTTTCAATTTAATATAAGTCAAACAGTATTTACTAATCAGTGCTTTTTATTTTACTGGCATTCCACATAATGTTGTTGGGCTTTAGGTTTGTATGAAAATGAACAAAATACATACAAAATTCTGTTCTGTTCTTATCTATGTGACATAATTTTGTCCATTTTATCTCCACTGCAAACTTTAGACAGTAAACATGTCTTGGCACATTGACAACATTTGTGGTAATTATACAAACTTCACTCTCCACAAAACCATTGCTTTAAGTGCCCTGCTCTGTTTACATTTTTCAGCATCTGAGCCATAGATTTTTATATTGATTTTGAGTAATACAAAACTGTTGGTCATCTGCTAAATGTCAGAGCGGTAAAGGCAGGTGAGAAGAATGTGCTTGAATCCTTTCTCACTTAGCCTTACAGCACAAATATAAAGCCAGATTAACTGTCTGCACTGTGGAGACTCTATTCCACGAAGCGCCAATAGCACTGGCTTAATATATATATATATAGCTGCCTTTACAACTTGTGGCCATTGCGTCCTGCAATGGTGTTTGAATCTGATATAATTCCATTGTGAAATTTCATGGAGCAGCCATGATTGGATTTGCCCACCACAACAGAAGAAATCCTGCTTTACCAGATTATTTGATTTGCTAGAAGACAAATGGCTGCCTCTTATTTGAAACACCCTCTTCTTCAAATTCCAATTCACCATTTATATCTGTCTGAGCTACATACAGTACAGTGCAAAAGTAAGAGACCACATTTTATTTGATTCTTTAAAGTCCAAATGCCTATATATTTGTTATTTTTTATAAAAAAAAAAAATCATAGAAACAACAGAAAACATATATTTAAGAGAAAATGATTGCAACCACTAATTATAATAGCTCACATTTCAGTACTTACTTTTTTAAAAACATCTACAGGAATATTTTCCTACACCTCCAAAGTTCAGTCACGATGCTACAAAGCAGTGAGTGGTCAATCATTTTCAGTGAGAGATGGTGATTTCCAGCAACAAGAGGCAGCTTGAACATTGGCGATGCAAAGTAGGTGGAGTTGGCGACACGACAAAGTTGAGAGAAGCTTAACTTCATGCAAATAACTTATATAGTTACTTATAACTTATATAGATAGCTGTTCCTAATAGATATGGAAGAATGGCAGCTGTGCTTTTGACCGCAGTCGCAAGGACTAAACACTGTTTTCTTTACATACTGACCACACAGACAGTGATGCACTACACAGAGATTAAATAAAAAAACAGACAAGCGATTTCTCTCCAGGACTTTTTATTTTTAACAGAAATGCATGACAATCTGATTAGTGCTTGGCATCAGTGAAACCATGGCAACCAGTTCAGAAATGACCTCAGGCCATAAGCTACCAGTAATTCGGACAACAAGAGACGAAAAAGTCACTGACAGTGTGAAGGCAGGGTAAAAAGTTCATCACATTTTCTGCATTCAATGATGCGGTCAGGACTCTGAAGTGGTCAGTCCATTATTCTGAGAACACTAACAGGTTTCTTTTTTGTTGGATTGGCAAATTTTCTCCTTTTTAAAAATATTTCCTTTTCTTCTTTTCCTGAGAGCTACACATCCTTTCAGACCCATAGCGCTGAGTGGTTTTCTCACAGTGGAAGGATGGACAGAAAAAAAACTGATTTTCAGATCTGAAGCAGCTTGTTTTTCTCCTCTCTCTCAAAGATGAAAGCTTTAAGTGCTGTTTCTCTGATGGGGGCAGTTTTGGTGGTCTACCAGGTCTTGAACAGTGGTTAGGAGTCCGATTTTCTCTGTAAATTTTTTATCGTGTTTTGAGCTCCAGTTCTTCAGTTTTGGAAACTCCTGTTTCTTCACTGGTTTTCCTTTTACTTTCCTTTTCTTTAACAACTAGATTACCATGGGCATCAACATGAGGCTATAACAGCCTCCACTCTTCTGGAAAGGCTTTTGGCTGTTTTGGAGTATGACTGTGAGAATTTGTGCCACTTCAGACAAAACAGCGTTTGTGAGGTCAGGCACTGATGTTGGATAACAAGGCCTGGTTTGTAACTCATCCCAAATGTGTTCAGTGGGGTTGAGGTCAGGGCTCTGTGCAGGCCGCTGGAGTTCCATCACACTAAACTCAAATTACGTCTTTATGTACCTCCTTTTGCGCACAGGGGCCCAGTCATGCTGGAACAGGAAAGGGCCTTCCCCAAACTGTTGCCACAGAGTTGGAAGCATATCGTCACTGTCCAAAGAAAAACAAGTATCTCCAAAATAGTAACTTTACAGGAGAGGGCAAAAACGTTCTTTATTTCAACGTAAGTTAATGGAGAGAGATTTTATTCTAAACCATTTTGGAGCATTTCTATTGGTCCAGTCATCATGAAATTTTCACACAATGTAAAGGACAACTAAGCTCAAATAATGCAGAAAAGTAAAAATCGGAAAAATTGAAAAAAAACATGTTTTTCTTTAAACAGTAGTGGTATTATTGTCTAAAATGTCGTTGTATGCTGTAGCATTAACATTATCTTCAACTGGAACCAAGGGACCCAAACCTTGAAAAACCGCCCCGTACTATTATCCCTCCTCCACCAAACTTTCTGTTAGGTAGTGTTCTACTGGTATCTGCCAAACCCAGATTTGTTTGTCAGACTTCCAGATAGTGAAACGTGATTCATCACTTCAGAGAACATTTCAGTGGTGGTATGCTTTACACCACTCCAGCCGACACTTGGTATTGCACATAGTGATCTTAGGCTTGTGCGCAGCTGCTCGTCCTTGAAGCTCCAGTACTCAGCAGCCCCACTCTGCAAGTTTGAATGGTCTACCAGTTTATGGCTGAGCTGTTGTTGCTCCTAGATACTTCAATTTAACAATAATAACATTTACAGTTAGCCGGGGCAGACGTGACTTCACTTGTAGCAATTTGGCAATACCTGTCACAGTGCCACACTCTTTACTATGACCCATTCTAGTGCAATTGTTTGTTGGTGGAAACTGTTTGATTTTATAAGCTTGATTTTATGTTTAACCCCATAATTAGCATGGGCATCAATGTACTTTTGGCCATATAGCGTATCTATTCTCCTCATAAATATCTCCTCAGTATTGAATAACTTATACTTAGTGGCTATTTTGACTGGAAATCAACTTAATTGAGACTGGCCTCTAATTTTAGCACAGGATTGTAGTTGATAGAAACCAAGGATACATATGTAGCTTTCATGCGTCAGTTCATTGTGACATTGTATTGGGATTTTTTCATAGAATTATTGATATTACTCATACTTGGCTACACAAAAATAATACACACGGCTGTGTCTCAGCGCTTGAATAGATGGAATGGAAAAACAGAATGTAATTGAAATGGTGATGGTCTTGTTCATTAAGTCTAATCTCGAGATAGTGGTATGAATGGGTGCAACAATGAGACGCTGTAGATAATTTGCTCAAGAGTAATTGAAAGAGAGTCAGTCCATCCATCTTTGAAATGAACTCTTTTTATGAGCCCCATAGGCCATAATGACCAAGATGTACTCTACTATTAATTCACATATATGCTGTGTATAACTTGGAGAACAATGAGCATTTAGTAATGTATCGCCTGTAACAGATATTATGCATCTTTATAATCAGTGGTGTGATTCATCCAAGCACGTAGCCCACACATTTGACAGGGTGAGTTCAGGATGACCATCAGACTGGTCTGACGCATTTCTTTTACAGTGACAACAGGGTAGCGAGCAATATGCTCTAATAATTCATCATAACATCATTTGGTTTAATACGTAGTGAAAGAATAGACCCTGGAGAAAAGCGTCCATCATAGGCTCCCGTTTCACAATGCATCATTAGCTCAATAGATCATGGCAGCCCACTGCAGTCCCTTGCTCTGAACTGAACAAGCTGCACTTCTCTAGCACAGTGAGCCGTTTGTCTGATTTTTATGCGTTGCTCTATACTGTATATCCGCAGTTGGCATGGTCATCCTACAGTGTTCTAGGATTTAACATGGTTATTCTACAGTGTTCTAAACGGTACATTAGTGGTTAATATGGTTATTCTACAGTGCTCCATACTGTACATTAGTGATTAGCATGGTTATTCTGCAGTGGTCTATAGTGTGCATTAGTCTTTAGCATGGTCATTGCCCACTGCAGTTCTTTTGCTCTGAGCAAGCTACAGTTTTCTAGCATATTCAGTCAGTTGTTTATATGGTTATTCTACAGTGTTCTTTACTGCATATTTGCAGTTAGATCAGTTTTTCTACAGCTTCCTATGTTGTACATTACCGCTTAACATGATTATTCTACAGTGTTCTAATTTGTAATACTTCAATGTTTCAGATCAACCAACTCATTTTAATATGAGATAAAGACAACATGAGTGAACACAAAATACAGCTTTTATATGATCATTCCATTAATTCAAGATAAACATTTATCCAAAACCTATATCACCCATATGAAAAAAGTAACTGCCTGGTAATTGGTTGTGCCACCCTTGGCAGTAACAGCTGCAATCAAATGTTTGTGATAACTTGTGATGAGTCTTTTACATTGCTGTGGAAAAACTTTGGCCCACTCTTTTTTTTTCAGAATTGTTTTAATTTGGCTACACTGGAAGGTTTTCACGCATGAACTGATCATTCAAGGTCTTGAGGTGGGATTAAAGTCAAGACTTTGACTTGGCCACTCCAAAACATTAATTCTGTTTCTTTTGAGCCATTCAGAAGTGGACTTGTTTATGTGCTTCAGATCATTGTTCTACTGCGTAACCTAATGCGCTTGAGTTTTAGGTCACAAACTGTCAGGCGGACATTCTCCTTCAGGATTCATCCAGATCGTCCAGGTCCTGCAGCCCCAGAACATCACACTACCACCACCATGTTTTACTGTTAGTATGAAGTTTCTATGCAGTGTAAATGTGGTGTTAGCTTTATGCCAGACCCAAGTCTTTCAAAATGTTCCACCTTTGACGCATCAGTCCATAGAATATAATCCCAAACATCTTGGGGGTCATCTAGATGGTTTTTTTTTGGCAAATGTGAGACGAGTCTTTGTGTTGTTTTTGGTCACAAGTGATTTGTGCTTGGCAGCTTGCCCATCGATGCCATTTTCACCCGTTGTCTTTTTTATCGTGGAATGGTGTACATTGGCATAACTGAGCAACTGAGGTCTGCAGTTCTTTAGATGTTCACCTGGATTGTTTCATGACTGCCAGGATGAGTCATCAGAACACTTTTGGTGAAAAATTGGTAGGCCAACCACTCTCTGGAAGGTTAACCACTGTTTCAAGTTCACCTACAGCAATCTTTTGCTCTGAAACGAACAAGCTGCAGCTTTGTAGCATATTGAGAACTGTTTATTATCCTGCATTGTTCTTTAATGCATATTAGCAGTTAGCATGATTATTCTGCAGTGTTCTATACTGTACATTACTGGAGTTTACATTACTGGTTAGCATTTTAACTTCATAGAAACTGTTGGCGTGGTTGTTTTTCAGTGTTTTGAATTGTGCATTTTTGGTTGTAGAGTTCTGTACTGTTCATTAGCGGTTAGCATAATTACCCTACAGAGATATTATATGTTAGTTGTTAGCTTGATTATTCTGCAGTATTTAATAGAGTATGTTAGTGGTTAGCATGTTTACTGTATGTAAGTGGTCAGCATGGTTATTTTTCAGTGTTTTATACTATATTATTTTATATTGTATTATACTGTTCATTAGCAGCCTGCATGATTGTTATACAGTGTACTTTACAGCAGATACCTTGGTTATTCTAAAGCATTATACACTGTACATTAGCTTTTAGCATTGTTAGCATGGACATATGATGTTTGTTATCCATTAGCATGGTTGTCCTACAGTGTTCTACAGAACACATTGGGATTAATGACTATACTGCCACTGAAAACTTGGCTCTCTTGCTCTGTCCATATCATACATATTGTATGATTGGCTGCTAAACCTTAAATCCCAGACTTCCATGTAAACAATTGCTACTGAATATTAACAGTGGGCACCAGGCTGGTAAGTGCAATGAACATTAGCAGTTAGCGTGATTATTACATAGTGCATATTGAGGTTCATGACCATGTTGGGCACCAAAGTGTGTCTCTCATGTCATGTACATAGCACAGTATGATTAGTTCCTTTAGCTTTATTGCATAGTCTGAACATAAACGTTGACATCAGGCCTGGAAGCAGTAATGAAGATTAGCAGTTAGCATGGTTTTTCTATGATGTTTATTGAGGTTAATGAGCACATTACCACCAAAAAGTCTCATTCGTGCCCTACGGGGTACATAGCAGAGTCATATAGCTGCTCTAGCTATATATCTTTTGTGTATGAAAAGTCATTACTGAATATTAACACTAGCATCAGGCTAGGGAAGCAGTGATGAACATTAGCAGTTAGTATGGATATTCTACAGCTAAAATGAATGACCACACAGCTGCTCAAAAATATATATTTTTTAAGACCTGTACATAAAGATAGACTTAAACTTAATTTCCCATACATTGTACATGAACAGTCATGACTAAATAGACCACTGAGGATTTATGTCATTTTTATGCTATGTTATGTTATGCCCAAATTTCAAGCTCCAGGTCTAAGCCTTTTTTGTCTATGGGGAAAATGAATGACAAGTCCCCCCTGCTTGGTCCTCTATAATAAAAAAACAGTGCATATGTTTCCATATGTCCCATAGCTGATGTGACTGTTCATTAAGGTGTTGAAATGCTATAAACATTCTAAAGCCCCTGTGCATTAAATTGGCAGTGTAAAACTGGCAACTTCACCAAAATACCTCACACAAACCAGTAAGCCTTTTCAACTGTGGTAGTTAAGTGACTTGGCAGGGTAGCTAACAGTTAGATGTCAAGTCAATGTACAAGATGGGTTAACTTGGTTGCAGCATGCATGTAGCATTATTTGTATTTCAACTACTAAACAACCTCACAACAACTTTATTTATAGGCCATGCTGGTGCCTGACAGACAGGTGATAAAGCATAACACTAATAGAAGAAATTAGAGAGTTTGATTTCTTCTATTCAAGTTACTGTTTGGTAAATTAAATAATTAAAAAAATAAAGAATATACATTCAAAATCAAATGAAGCAATGATGTAGATCAAACTAAAAGATAAATACAAAGGTAGAGATTTTATTTTAAGGAATATAAAGCATACCAAGTATCAGACATTCATTACCAAGGATGAGCTTTTTTCAGGTTTTATTAATTTAGCTGTAGCAAATTATGAAATTATGAGAAATATTTGACAACATTTGATCTTCAGAAGGAATGGAAACATATAATTTTGCATCATCAACATAGCTATAAAATTGGTATCATGTTGCCTAAAGGAAACATCTACAAACAAAAAAAGAACAAAGGACCTAAAATTGAAACTTGTGGGACTCAGCAAGAAATGTTAAGATTGACATTGCCATGATATAACCATGCCATAAACATGGCATGACAGATTGCATTCAGTTCACAACAGTGTCATGTTGGCATTACTGGTAACTGTCATATGTCACAATGTTTGATCAAACATGACAATTACCAGCAGTGATACCATGACAGTGCTATATTTTCTGAACAAAATCTGTCATAACAACTCATAGACTGCGTATGACATCTGTCATGATATTTTTATGGCTTGGTTATGTCAGTGTACTGTAGCAGGGTTCTAGTAAAGTGTTACTGATTACTCGATAGTCTACACAGCCACCAAAAAGTTTTCTTTGCTGCCCTATAAAAAACAGAAATCATATGATTAGCTGTTAGCTTAATTCTTCAGACTTTGAAGTGCAAAATCATTACTGAATATTTACAGTGGCATCAGGCCTGAAAGCAGTGACGATGATTATGCGAGTCTGAGTTTGGTTTTCCGCAAAGTCTACCACATTGGGCTGGACCCAGCAACACCTCCATGACTGCCAAATATTTGCAGATCCAGATGACGGAATACGTTTCGTACCTTTCTGGTAATGGTGGTATAATCTCTCTCGACAGGCGTAATCTTCCTTTGGCATCCATCGGCAGCCAAAAGCATCTGACTGGCAAAGGGAAGAGAGAGCTCCGCTCCAGCGCTGCGACTGAGCTTCAGTGACGGCCTACGTGGGTCATTCATCTGCTCTCTTGGCAAGACCCTCACATACCCCCACACACACTGACACCCTAACCAGAAGCTTGAAATGAGATTCATTCAAGTGCATAATCTATTTTTTTTCCTGCGATTTCCCAAGCAATGATCTGTTCTACCCCTTTTTCTTTGCCTCTGTCACTCATCGCTCTTTTTGCCTACGCCAGTCAAACTCCCAGCTGCACCATCTTTATAGCCGTGAGTTTGTTGTTGCATCTATTAGGTTTTTTTGGAAGTCGGATATGAACTTGATCTGGACAGTATGGGACAGGCTAAACGGTCTTACAGGTCTAAGCAAATATATGGTTTGTGATGTAAACTGTGTATAAAAGAACTTACAGGCTACATGTTTTCTTGTGCAGACCTCTGAGATCATGCATCATTGTCTAGTTTGCTGATATGCCCAAATAAGGTGTATAAGCCTAAAACATTTTTCTCAATGGAAAAAAACAAAAACAAAACTGGAGACGTTTTTGAAAATTGTCCATAGCACCCTGTGGCAAATAATAATGTCACAAAGTTCATAATTTTTGTCCTGTTTTGTTCAGAATCCTCATGGTCATGAACCCTTAATGCATTAAATTAATGCAATTTCCATCTGTTTTGGTTCCATCAGATGGAATATATTTCTACTCCTGTACATAAGCGTGCAAGTCAACATTAATAAACTGTTTTCATCATGGTAGATATTTTATAAGAAAGCTGTAGTTATGCCATCTTTGTGAAGTGGTGTTCATTGTTTTCACAGCAGGGGTTTCTCACACTTCCCTTTTCACCCCTAATTGCTCACAAGCAGGTCAACACAACATTTTACACACACAGAACCACACTGTTCTAGCTAAACTGATGGCATAAGTTAAGAAAATATTTTATTTCATTGTATTATTAAAAAATGTCAGTGAGTTTCTTTTCCACTGTTAGAAAGGCCAATAGACTGATACATAGTCAAAATGCTAAATGTTACATGCAGGCTAACATTTGCTAAAACTAATGCTGCTATATGAAGAAAATAAAGTCCAGGCTTAAACATTATAGAAAATATTTGGTCTCGCATTAAATACAAAGTAGTTTGGCAATATATTCCGCTGTTTGGAGCTGTCAATGCTGAGTGGAAAAATACTGAATCTGCTTTCTGTAAAAGGTTTTCTGCAAATTTACAAGCAAAACTTCAATATTTGAAGAAATCAAAGGGAAAAAAAAATCCATACTAATTTATTTTATTTATTTACGTAATGATTTGTTGTAAAGACCACTAAAAGCTTAATATTTTGCCATTTTGGAAATATTTATTGGCATATTTATGTATTTATTTATTTATTTATTTGTTTATGCATGCCCAGGAGCATATAACACTACCTACACAAAGTGTAGCCTACTACTGTCAAAGATACACTTGCTTGTTTCTATTATTGTTTATGTGAAGCTTGTTTATATATTTTCCAGGCAAAGTCACCATTAAATACAAGTCATTCATGTATCAGCATTAGCAAATAATGACACATATATAACAAAAATACACTGAAGCTTCTACAACTAAAGACATATTGAATTTTTCAGTACTTTTTGTCCTCCCTTTGCCCTATTACTTTCTGTTCAGGAGCTTTGCTTTCAGTTTTTTAAAGAAATCTGCAGGATTTTCACACCTCCGAAGTTCAATCTTTGAAGATGGTTGCATCTTATGCTTCATATAATCCAAATAACCCCAATAAAAATGCAATTTTTATTGAAATGCAATTTTTCTCTTTTTTGTCTGTTTCCTTTTTTTTCAGTCAGGGCTTCTTGACAGCTACACATCCTTTCAGACTCATAGTGAGCAAGAGTGGAGCTTGATTTTCTTCTGTCTTTAAAGATGAAAGCTTTAAGTGCTGTTTATCTGATGGGGGCAGATTTCATATTCTACCAGGTCTTGAAGATGTTATGGTAACACTTTCTATGAATGTCACCTTTGTAAGCATCTATAAACACATTCATAACATGTTATAATGCATTTATAAGGCATTATACACATGGCTATAAATATTTATAAAAATGCATTATACGTTATAGCCATGCTTATTATGCATTATGAATTGTTAACATAATGCATTATAAGTACTGATCATAACAAATTATAAGAGCTCATAAGTCGTATTTGTCCACTCTAAGTAAAGTGAAGCGTACTGTACTAAAGCCTCCTCCAGTGTTCAGAGTGAGGCTTCAAGTTGAAGTATTTACTGAAGGATTTACTGAAACACTAAAACATTCACAGTAAAGCACATTACAGGCTTCAAATGTCAGAGTTTAAACTAGAGCTGCATCAGTGTTTTACCCAATGTGGGAAAGGTAATGTACACCACCGTTAGCTTAGTATTTGTCTTTACTTTATGCTCTCCAAGCTGGGACTGACTTCTTTGGCACTGACAGTATAACATGTTATCAACACTATTTATAATGCATTATATTAACAATTCATAATGTATAATAAACATGGCTATAAAGTGTAATTCATTCTTATAAATGTTTATAATCATGTTTATAATGCCATATGAATGCATTATAACATGTTGTAAATGTGTTTATAGATGCTTATAAAGGTGACATTCATAGAAAGTGTTATCAAAGTTATTAGATGTCTCGTTTCCTGTTTTAATACTTTTTTGAACACCACTTTTGGAAACTCCTGTTTTTTCCACTTATTGTCTTCTTCCTTATTCCTCTAGATTATCTTATATCTGAAAACCTTCAGAAATATCTACTGAAAAATTAATCACTTGTGCTTCATGGACATTTTAAGAGGAAATTGAACTGGAATGAATGGTGGAATGGAGGGTGGTCTTTGATTTTGGCACATTATTTTATTTCCTCCTCCTCTATTATGTGCTCATATTGGTAAGAGAAGAAAACAGGGATTAGAGACTTTCCCAGTAGTTGAACTCACACCTTCGATTAGCTGTCTGATGCTGTCATATCCTGACACACGTGTGACTGTGTCAACGCCGTGGGGGTCGAGTGAGCACTTTTGGGCTTGGTGCCAATCCTAAAAGCTGAAGAAGCAGAGAGTGATTTAAGGAGTTCTTTCATAAAGCAAGCGAGTTGTTAGTCTGAAGATAAATAGATTGCTTTATCTTTTGAGACTTGGTAGTGCCAGGCCATAATGTGTCTTATTATTCCAGTTTGGCTCAGGAAATGGAATGTAGAATTCAAAAGCACTGTTGACTTTGTAAGCAGCCATTTCAGTGAATCAATAACGCACGCCGTGCGCCTTGAAGCACGTTTCGGAACGGGCCGAAAATTCCATTAATCTGTGAATCACACAGTGGGGTATGAATGATGGCGTGATGGAGTTTGCTTTTCTCCGTGTGAGGCAGCCTCATTTTACATAAGCTCACCTCAGGCCCACCTGCTAGGACGCACAGGGCAGAGCTGGGGGAAAAAAATGAGTAAATAAATAAACACAGCCGGAAAGATAAATCATAGGCCTATACGGTGCAGGCTGGAGGTGAGTGATGGATAGAGTCGGTAGAAGAGGCGGTAGAGGAAGGTTTGACGGCTTGGAGGTTTAGAAAAGGCAAAAGCAGACTTTTTTTCCCATAAGGCCATGGGATTTTAGCACATTTTCCTCCCTCTGCTGTCTCCACTGGGCTTACACCCCTATTCTGCTAGATGATGAACTAACAAGTACAGGCAGAAAGAGCGAGAGAGAGAGAGAGAGAGAGAGAGAGAGAGAGAGAGAGAGAGAGAGAGATTGGAATGGGGCAGGAATAAGAAGGCAGAAAGGGAAAGGCAGAGAGAAAGAGAGAGAGAGGATGGGAGAAGAACAGCGAGGCAGTGAGAAAAAGGAATAGATGGTGAAATAATAGGTGTAGACAAAGAAAAAGAAAGAAGTAGAGGGAGAAAAAGAAGACAGACAAAACATAGAGGGATAGAGGGAGACAGCAAGAGAATAAAAAAAAGAGCGGGAGAAAGAGAGAGAAAGAGGGGGAAAGAAGATGGAGAAAGAAAAAAGAAAAGAAGAGAGAGAAAAGAGAGAGGTAAGAAAAGGGACGGAGAAAGAAGGTTGAAAAGGAGAGACAAGATAAACAGAAAAGCACAGAGGGAGAGAGTGAGAGAGAGAGGGGGAAGAAAGAGAAAGGCAACGAGAGAGAGAGAGAGATAAAAAGAGAGGTGGGAAAAGAAAAAAGGAAAGGTGGAGAGTGAGAGAGAGAAGAAAGAAAGAAAGAAAGAAAGAAAGAAAGAAAGAGAGAAGAGATGAGATAGAGACAGTGATAGAAGACAAAAAGGGCAGAAGGAGAGTGAGACACAGGGAAAAGGAGAAAGACAGAGAGAGACAGAGATGGAGAATATGGAGGGGAACATAGAGAGGGGGAGATGGAGAGAGAGAGAGAGAGAGAGAGGGGACAGGAGGAAAACAAAATGAAGGAGAAGATAGAAAAAGAAACAGGTAGAGAGAGAGAGAGAGAGAGAGAGAGAGAGAGAGAGAGAGAGAGAGAGAGAGAGAGACAGTAAGAGAGAGAGAGAAAAGCATGCCCTGCGGACTGGATGGGCTTCACACTCATCCGACCTGTGCATCATACTACCCCCAACCCCCCCCCACCCCCCACCCTCACCCATATCATTAATTAGGCTCCTTTTGGAGCTATGCTATAGCCTTAAACCAAAACGCTGCCTGAGACTGCTCACAGCCTGAGAGAGAGAAAGAGATAGAAAGACAGAGAGAGAGAGAGAGACAGATAAAAGAGGTAGAGAGAGGTAGCGTGAGAGATAAAGCACGACAGAGAGAGAGAGGGAAACAGAGAGACAGAGACAGAGACTGGGAGAGAGAGAGGGTAGGAAATGTGAGAAGAAAAAGCAAGGCTTACTTTCAGTGTATGCGTGCGCGTGTGCGTGCAGCTGGCCAATCAGAACACCCTTCCTGAGCTGCGGCTGGCTGGCAGATTTGGGAGCCAGCGGATGGTTCTGGGGAGGACTGCGAGCAGCACACACACACTCGCATACACACCCACACACACACACTCTTTCACAGGAAAAATGTGGAGAAAAACTGGCTATACTCCTTTTTACTGCAAAGCTTTGTCACCTTTTAAGGATAAAAGCACAAGGTAAGAGGCTCTTTTTCTCTCTCTCTCTCTCTCTCTCCCTCTCTCTCACTCTCTCTCTATCCCTCTTGCTCTCTCTGTCTGTCGTCTTGCATCTGCTGAAAGCTGGCAGAGCTGCTCTTGGCTTTGGCATGTGTTAAAGCAGTGCTGGGGAAAAAAGTGGGTTTGTCGCTGTCTGCGGTCCTAGAGAAGAGTCGCTGTCCACGGTGCTAGAGCAGAATCACGAGAGAATGTTGATGTGAATACATAGAGAGAGAGAGAGAGAGAGAGAGAGAGAAACTGAGTGTGAATACAGAGAAAAAGCCAGACGCTATCCATGGTGCTGAAACAGAGTTGCTGTCTTTGGCGTTGAATGGAATAGGATAGAATAGAGTAGTACAGCACTTTTGACACAGAGCAGCTTTACAGAAATCCTTTCCTAACGAGCCTCACCGAGGATGACTATGGCAGGAAAAACTCCCTAAGAGCATGAGGAAGAAACCCTTAGAAGAACTAAGTCTCAAAAAGCGAACCCATCCTCCTCAGGTTCTGCTTTGTGGTGAATGAAACAGAATCGCTGTCCATGGTGCTGAAACCAAGCAGCTGTCTGTGGTGCTGAAACTGTGCATTTGAAAACACTGCAGTGGCCAAATTACAGAGAGGTAAAGGAAGGGTCTATTGATTCTCTGCCCGTTCTGTCAGTGCCACCCTTTATCCTAGAATCGCCTCCTTCCTGCGTGTAATCCTTCAAGCGTCTGTCTCACTTTCCCCCTTTAACAGACAGCGCCACGAGACAGCATGCGGAAAGTCTTTCGCTCAAGGTTTCTAACTGCTCTCTGATGGCTTTGCCACCAGTTCGGGGCAAGGCTGCCTTTTGCTCTCTTTTTTTCAGTTTTGTTTATGCTTCTGCAGAACTGATGGGTGAGGTTCCATTATTTTGAGTTCAGTTATTGCCATTATACATATACACATATACAGTATAATAAAACATGTTCTGGGCATTCTCAGGACATTAATAGAAAACATTTGCATATGGAATTGCAGAGCTTGGATATAATGTTGATAATGAGTCTTTTTTAACATAAGGTCTTAACAGACATTGTTATGGCTTGTAAATGGCTTCTAATAAAGTCAACAGAATTTTTCTAGACATATGAGAATGGTCTCATCAATTTTGCAGTGATTTGTCAAAAGACTCAAGGGTTTGGATGTGTTCTAGGGTAGCTGTGCCCATGTAAGCAGTGCTTGCGAGCAGTGGCCATGTCATGGTTCCAAACAACACATAATAAGTGGCTCCCTTGGAGTCCTTTTCCCTGATATTGCTAATCCTGTAATGAACAATCAGTCTGAGCCTCACGCTCAGTGAAATGGCACTACAGCAGTGGGGCTGGGAAATGCAATGTGCAAATAGGGTGAGACTAGAAGCTTAAAAACACATCAGGACTGCAAAAGAACTGCTATTAAGCTTGATTGAAGCCGTCTTGTGTTCTGTACTTGAATGCATCAGGTTAAAATCGGGTCTAAAGCATCTGAAAGTGCTCTATTTCTCCAGCTTGGCTTCAAACTCTATATTATCAAAGAAATCTCTTAAAAAGGAAGAAATGTTCCTTAATCGTTCTTGGGTTGAACAAGCAGTTATAGGAAATTTAACCTTTCCTTGCTGTACCTTCATATTTTATTGAGATTCTTCAAAAAATTCAAAATGTTTTTTTCACTTCTGCGCATCTCACTTCCACAAAGAACCATCCATTGATATGTTCTTCAGATAACCAAAAGTGGTTCTTCTGTGGTTCCCTTTTCAGAGTGTGCACTCTTAAAACAGATGGTTCTTCAAGACAACTCAAAGAACCAATTACATGCTCAAAGGGCTCTTTTTGATGAAATGGCTCTACAGATTGATGGAGAATGTTGTATAGGGTTCTATATTCTATGTTCTATATCCTATATTCTATTGTTACAATAAGCAGAACCTCTTTTAAAACCCTTTCTTGTAACTCCTCAAAATATCAGGCTTATTACATACTAAGGTTTATTAATTAGTAGCTACAGGGACTTCAGTGTATGGCTGAGCTATTCTTAGGTTATAGATGTGTAATAAAGCTTTGGGACTGTTGGTGGGCCCTGGCTAGCTAAGGGGATAAAGAACCGTTTTAAGAGGGGTTCTAAATAGCTCCAAAAAGGGTTCTTCTACTGTTATGATGCCAAACAATAAAAGAACCCTTTTTGGTGCTATTTAGAACCATTTTCAAGAAACATCTATATAGAACCATATCCAACACATCCATCAATCTGAAGAACCATTTTACTATGAGATCTTTTTTTTTTTCTTTACTAAAGAACATTTGCAGAACCGTCTTTATAAAAGTGTAGCTGTTTTCAGTATTTGCCACCAATATTGCAGTATCGAGAAAATCACCACCTCATCTCTGGGGCACTGTGGCCTGAGCCTGATTTGAAGGCACAGGGCCACAGTCATGCAACAAGATTGCTAATTTGAGCAACACGCAAAGTAGAAGGGAGAAAAGGGAACAAACATTTGAGGATTGTCATTGCGGAGAGAGAGAGGAGCCTCTAAGCCTCCATCTGATGAGAGCGCTACTCCGTTCCAATTAGCATCCTAATTAAGCGCACTGGATTCTAATCAGTATTGCAAATGTGTTTTGAAGACCTCAAGAAACCTGCATGAATAAGCCGTGCCACCTTGTGCCTTTTGAATGCAGAATCAGGGAACACCTGGCTGAGTGGATACAGCCTGCATTGTCCTGTTTGCCTTGCCAAATGCTTGTCATGGCTTGATAGTTTATTTCTTTATTTATTTATTTTAGATAAGATCCTGCATGTCCCGCAGGGAGAAAACATTGACCACAAGGTCACAAAAGATTTGGGTTTTGGACAGTTTCTCTAATTGTTTCCATTCATTAAATTAGTGAATTAGTCTCATTATTCTGCATTAACCCTTAGCTAAAGGTCAGCTTTTCAGCTTTCAACATCAAATTTGCATTCATTCTTCCAAAGAAATGTGCATGTTTTGTCATAGTTGACTGAGTTTGAGAGCAAACTGTGCGGCATTTGAAATTCACACACAAGTTCATGACAGTTGAAGGTTGCTGGCAGGGAATAGAGGTTTTTGCATAAATATACTAAATTTACCATTTAAAAAACTTTATTAGGATATATGAAGCTACAATCTTGCAAAACGGTTCACTGAGTGATGCTGTAAAGGAGCCATTTTTGATTCCCTAAAACTCCATGCCTGACAAAAACATCTGTGAATGTGAAGAATATTTCAAAGGCCTAAAGAACTTTATATAAAGGTTCTATACTATGTGGAGGTTCTTTCAACTTTTAAAACGTTCTTCACACTCAAACATATTAAGCCCTATTTGAGCTGGATTAGTTTTTACCACAGAGGGTGCAGGAATGTAACTGCCCCAAATAGGCCAGATTGAAAACATCACCGTGCTGACATCACCATTGTGTGACAGGTGCTAAACAATAACAATACGCAGGATAGCTAAATGGCATATAGACTTTTGTCTAATAAAATGGGTTCGTTCAACTTACCAAATGCTGCCCAACAGGACAGAAAACACATTGCTTTGTGAGGGGGTCATTCAAGTTATTTCATTTTCCATCATTTTGTAACTTGATCATTGCCAAAATGTTGGGGATTTCAGTTGTCTTGTAAACTTGGGTCAAATAAAAAATCAATAATTTTACTAGATTAAAATCATGGATCTTATCGATAATAACTCACATTACAGCATATACTGCAGTAAAACTAATCGAGCTTAAATAAGGTTTATTTATAATAGTTATGTACCTACAGCTGGTGTTATTATTATGCTCAATTTATTGATTATGACAGATACTCCTAGTTCCCACTATTGTACACTAAATTGTCTTTAAATTTGGATTTTGATTATATAAATATCTAATATCTAATAAAACTTACCTGTAATAAAACTTTAGGCCTGTTGGTTGGGCGTGGCCTGTTAAGGTTAAAACTGTTGTTTACTGTTGATTCAGAGACAAATTTCAGTTATTCAGTGATTCAGAGACAAAAATATTATAAAACATTGCCTGGAAACACAAATAGAGAATGATTTCAATCAGACCCACTCTTTTATTTCAATTTCTCTCTTTTAATTTGTTAAAACGTGTCCCCAGAGGGTTATGACAGGTGCATGTCCACGTTGGTCAGAAAACTAGATGAGCCAGTGAATTTGGAATTTCTCTGTGCTTCTGTGTTTTCCATCATTTTATCACTATCACTATAAATGCTGTTTTATTGTTGAATTCAGTGCAATAGTTTCTGGTCAAGTGTGCCCAGACATTCAAGCTGCGCTGTCATGGAAAAATATTGGGTAACACTTTCTATGAATGTCACCTTTGTAAGCATCTATAAACACATTTATAACATGTTATAATGCATTCATAAGGTATTATAAACATGGTTATAAATATTTTTTAAAAAGAATTACACTTAATTACACTTTATAGCCATGTTTATTATACATTATGAATTGTTAATATAATGCATTATAAATAGTGTTAATAACATGTTATAATGTCAGTGTCAAAGAATTCAGTCCCAGCTTGGAGAGCATAAAGTAAAGACAAATACCAAGCTAACGGTGGTGTACATTACCTTTCCCACATTGGGTAAAACACTGATGCAGCACTAGTTTAAACTCTGACATTTGAAGCCTGTAATGTGCTTTACTGTGAATGTTTTAGTGTTTCAGTAAATCCTTCAGTAAATACTTTAACTTGTAGCCTCACTCTGAACACTGGAGGAGGCTTTAGTACAGTACGCTTCACTTTACTTAGAGCGGAGAAATACAGCTTATGACCGCTTATAATTTGTTATGAACAGTACTTATAATGCATTATATTAACAATTCATAATGCATAATAAACATGGCTATAATGTATAATGCATTTTTTAACTATTTATAGCTATGTTTATAATGTCTTATGAATGCATTATAACATGTTATGAATGTGTTTATAGATGCTTACAAAGGTGACATTCATAGAAAGTGTTACCAAATATTGTCCCATACCTCATAGTGGTACACAACCAACGGTGACACATGCATGAACATGTTACTATGGTGACGAGGATGCCCTGTTCTCTTTTAATATTGTGCTGGATAATACTGGGTGTGTCTTCAGTGCCATAGCTCCCCAAAAAATCAACATGTTGTTTATTTCACTAGGTGACAAATGTTGCGGTGTGGTGTCACTATTGCTGCTGGTGTTGACAGAATTTTCCATTGCTTTTCTTTTGAAAACAAAAAAAAATGTCCAGTTTGCCATCCATTGTGTGCGGACATGTAAACGTTGCATCAGAATCTAATTCACATCGCTATGGAAATGCTTGTTATTGTTTAATTTTACTAGAGTTCCAGTACAATCCCACTGAAGTATGAAGTATATTTATGTTTATATATCTTCTAGGCCCAACTGGTATTTTGTGACACACACTCTATGGATTTCCAGCATTGGTAGAACATGGTCTTCACATATCAAACAAAATGTTTTCACAGCACTGGAAATTACATTACTAATGACTGAAAAACCAAAATAGCTGCTTTTTGTTTCAGCCTTAAAGAGTTTGAACTGAAGTTCATCTACTTAGAGAAACTCCATTTTTTAAATGTATTTGTTTCAGCAAAAGTCAAATCAATGCTGCATTTACAGTTGTGACTTTTTTTGGAAAATGGCTGTTTAAGAGAACTCAGCACAGACATCTGGCTGCCATGGCCAGCTGATGCATATCAGAATGTTTGCCAAATTTCTGCCCCCAGACTGACTATAGGGAGGAATGCAGCTCATTTTGCAGATTATGACTTGAGCACTGCTGCTATGTGAGTTGTCCACCTGTGTGTGCCAATCTGAGTGCAGTACACTGGAAAAAATGACATTATAATGCTTTTACCTCCTTCATGCAGTTATACTGTGTGAGAAATCTATTAAATTACATCATTAACTACTCCCTACTAATTCAAGACACAGAAAGCAAGACCATAATGTCAGTATTGTAAGAAAACCTTGTGACTCTGAAATGATACCTTCATAAGGAAAACAGCAATGCTCTTAATTTAGCATTCCATTAAAGTACACTTGACATTTCAGTTGTTCAACGGTTGAAATATAAACATAAAGTCATTGAAAGTGGTTTAATGTGAAATGGGCTTTCTACATTCTGATTTGTTTACAGTGGAGATTGAAGTTCAGGGGTCTCTGAGTCTATAACGCAAATATTACTCTTTATCCTGAGTTTTTATGTTCATAATGGTAAAGCAGTGGTTTGAAAACAAAAACAACAACAACAACAACAAAACTTTGGGTACTGTTTTGCCATACAATGCCCTGCATGTATATCTTTACCATAAATGTTCATGCTTCAACTTCATGCAAAACTACCATAAAGCAGAGCCTCAGACATCAGACAGTGAATCATACTTTCTGTCAGGGAGCTTTTAGAAGCATTGAACTCTTTAGACATCTGTAACCACTTCTAGGTTTCTCTAGAACATAGAATTTCAAATCAAAACACTCTCAAAGAATTTGTTTATAGCTCAAGGATTGAATTAAGCCTAAATGACTCACAATGAGAGGAATTCTAAGAATGTTCTTTTAGGAATTTTGGATCATTTCTGTAGGTCCATTCATCATCACAGTTAATGTGAATTTATTACATTAATCACATTAAACCAAGAACTACTGAACAAATACTGATTGTATTTAAATATGGTCTCAATTTCAACATCAACTGAGCATGCATGTTTAAGGAGACTTAAAACGATGGTTTAACATGTTTGGCTTAAATGAAAACAGAAGCAAAATTCAGGCTTCACTGTGGCTGTTTGTACCATTTTTAGCTTTGTGGTGTCAGGAAAAAACAAAAACTGCTTAACAATTCAATGCATTTTAGGGTAAATGTGATGATTTAGGCATGCAGTTTGCATTATGCTATTCGGTGTACATATTGCTGTTGTTGAAAGAAAACCTCCATTGCCATTTTTGTCATTTTTCAGTTTTTGACATAATTCGAAAATGCCTATTGTCCTTTACATTGTGTGTACATTTCATGATGAATGGACCAAAAAAAATGGCCCAAAACGACTTGGAAAAAAGTCTGGTTCCATTGACTTCCACTGACATTAAAAGTCTTACATTTCTTCTCCTGTAAAGTTGTGATTTTGGAGATATGAGGTTCTTCCGACAACAGTGATATGCTTCCAGTACCTTTTAGCTACATTAGCCCCATAAAATCCAGTGCAAAACTTAATAAACACATTTTGGACATCAAAGATGTCTTGACTAGTTAATTATATTTAAGCAAAGGAAATATTGTGCAAGTTTTTTAGCCAAACCATCACTTTAAGCTGGTCCAAGAAAGAGCTTATAAGCACTTTTCATGTTTAGCAGACATTCCTTAAGACATATACAGTAACATAATAGCCCAGATAGCAGCTGTTTTCCCGCTGTCTCTATAAGACTGTGAAGACGGAGAGCAGAATGTGTTTGTGAAAGCCTTGCTCTGTTGCAGTGTGGTCCACTGTTCTCTCTCCAGCACCGCACTCAACCCCCATTAGCCTGGGGCCAGC
Source organism: Colossoma macropomum (assembly GCF_904425465.1). Lineage (NCBI taxonomy): Eukaryota > Metazoa > Chordata > Actinopteri > Characiformes > Serrasalmidae > Colossoma > Colossoma macropomum. Next base: position 2,664,899 of record NW_023494807.1, on the reverse strand, counting down.
TGTGCATGCTCTTTTCAAGGCTGTCTTCAGTTTGGAGCCCACCAACTCAGATTCAGTCAGGCTCGATTAGAACATCAATTACGTTTCATCAGCCACCAGTCAGAGAAACAGATGCAAAATGTTGCATTTGGACATGTTGGTTTTGGGCTGCATGTTCACAGCACTGTTGTCTGAGGTGAAAGAATTCTGAAATGCTTTTTGTAGCCAGCTAGGAGTCTTTTTGTTCTTGTTTTAGGAATTTTCACTCTTTCTTGCAGAATGTCTGGCGTGCACAGCAGGTTTACAATCCACCCACTTAGTTTCAGTGATGCTAAAGGCAGGAGACTGTGACAATGAATTTAAACCCTTAAATGACCAATGGGTTTTATTACACACTTTTAAGAATAGCTCAGCCAGTTTGCATTGAAATACCTGACTTATTGAAGAATAAGCATTTAATAACCCTGAGATTTTAAGGGTTTAAAAAAGATTCAGCTTGTGTTTCTTGAAAACCTTCATAGTGGATTTTAAGGTATGTTTTGCATCCTTGGCCTATTAAGACCAGCCTTTTTCAAGCTTTACTTGCGTGACTATGTCACATTTGCTTCCAGAATTGGCTAATATTTAGTGGAATCTGTGCAATTTCTTGTGCCAGTGGCTACCACTAAGTATAACCGATTCACCCTCATACATGGTGTTTTTTTCATCAAATGCTGCTCCTTTTTTTCTCTAAACATACGTTTGGTGATTGTGGGTGGATTTCCATTTTTATTTTGACAGTCCACAGCACTTGCTTCCAAAATCCTTACCTAGATTCAGACATTTTTTGTAATGAGGTCAGAGGAAAGGTGTTTTTCTGATGACTCTTCTGTGCAGATCATGTTTGTGCATGCAGTGCTACACAGTTGGATGATGCACCACCACTCTTTTATGAGCTAATCCTTTCTGCAGTTTCCTTGCTGTCATATGGGGGTTTTGCTTTGCCTTTCTGGCCAGCACATGAGCAGTTCAACCTAAAAAGTTTTAATTGTCTTTCAGATTTTCCTAATTTGTTAACGCTCTGGAGTGCACAAACTTGCCTACACGTCAAAATGAATGTTTCTCTATCTTTGTGACAATACAGCACAAAAATATGGTTGAAACATTTCCTGAATTGGTTGAGTTTGAGTTTTGCCCCTTTGGTTTTCAATCTTATTGCGATATCATTAGTTACTCCAATCTGTAGTTATGAGGCTATGAAGAGGGGTTGAAAAACACATCATCTGCCTCTCTCTGTGAGTAACTGGTGGATTCGTGTGTCCCCTGATGTTTGCAGAGGAAGTGTATATATTTTCAACAAAACCAGTGTCACCCCGAATTTGGCATATAAATGTGGATATATACACTGTAAATAACTTCATAAACTGTATCTGCAAAAATGCAAATAAATTAGCGTCCCCATCAGGCTCTATTTCTTACTGTAAAAGTAGTACCAGCATGTTTAAAGTACACATTAGCACCAAGCAAGCTGCCAACTAAACATACCGATTGATCAAGATGTTTAATCCATCATGTTTTTTTTAAATTTTTTAATAAGTAATGAAGACAGTTAACCTGTGCAGTCTGGGCTGGAAATCCCAGGATTTGAATGAAAAACCAGCGATCATGCTTTTGCTTCTTTAGAGCTGACTGACAGGGTGGAGAGAGGACAGAGCTTCTAAAATAACCTTGCTAAGTAATTTGCACCATGTGTGATGTGTCTTGAGGAGTGAGAGAGATACTAAATATCTCATGTGCACTTAGCACTTGAGCTTTTCCCTCTAGGCTGCGAAGGCAATGAAGGCTTGACAGCAAGCTATCTCACAGAAGTGTGTCTCCATGATCTCCAGACCCCTCCCTAATTCACAATTTATGAGGGATTACAGAAACAAACCATTACCAGGGGCAGAGGCTGGTGACATTTGGCACCGAGCATAGCCTTCAGGACAGCCGTTTCTTCCACTGAAGCATGATGGTGGAGACGGAGAAACTACAGGCAATCTTCTCTCCACGTCTCAGTGAGTGGTTTAGGCACAGAAATGGATTTTTTGTAAAAGAAAGAGAAGAGTCTTTTATGTTGCTTTTTTTTTCTTGTGTTATCTTTCGAAGTGCTGTCAATAGCTGTAAATAAGCAACTGGGCTTTCTTTACACGCTATTCTATGTGTACAATTTGGTAGGCGTAAATTATTTATTCAGGGTTCTTCACAGTTTCATAAGTGGCAGTCGTAATGTGAGTCAGGCCAGTTCATATTGAAAGCATTTCTGAAGCTTTGTTTAACCATGTAATGGAACAGGTCCGCCTCTGTTTTAATCAATGGTTTAACCTATACCAGCTTACATACAAGAAATCAGAGTCAGATCTTCTGTTCTGTTGCATTTTCTTTCACGCATTAAGTTTGTTTTGTTTAGCTTTCAGAATGAGTGAAGGAAAACCTCTGTAATGACTTAATTCGGATCTCATACTCCCCCATTTTTGAACCCTTAAAATCCCAGGCTTATTACATATTCAGGCTTCTAATTCAGTTACTACATGGACTCTAATGCTAACTAGTTAGGCTGTTCTTAAGATACAAAAGTGCGTAATAAGACTTTGGGTCCACCTGCAGGCCCTGGCCTTTTAAAGAGTTAATAAGATTTATATAGGGAGATTCACTCGAAAGCAGTCCCAAATATTCTGTAATAACTCTCGCTAGGATGAAGCAATCTGAACGAAACAATGTGCAATGTGCTCCTCAGTATATGGAGCTTCGGACAAGCCAGGATGCCCCTGCGTCAGAGTGACGTAGGCACCGGACAGCCGTTGTGACGTTTAACCTCTGTTTGCAACTTCCAGGTGCACACCCCCATACCCCTTCATGTGTCTGGCAGAAAACAGAGATCACTTCCAGCATCGCCTGCAATGCAATCAATTACACATACGTCAAGTTATGTAGCCTATTTTTGTGGTTCAGATTGTTTCATCCTAACGGGAGTTACAACAGAATATTCAGGGCCTCTTTTGAGTGAATCTCCCTGTATTTTTACAGTACAGTGGCTTTAGCTAATGGAGAGACTAAACTAACACTCGGGACTGGACTCACACGAAGTGACCCATAAACATCTCTGGCAATTCCAATTATAATATTGCAAAGAAGTTCTTTTAAATAATACTGTAGAATAATCACTTTAGGTTCCCAATAGCAGTGGTTCTCAAACTGTCCTCAGGGATCCCCAGATGGTCTATGTTTTTGCTTTTTTGTGGTAAAATTTTTACCACATAGGGAGAGAACAAAAAATATGGACCATCTGGGGATCCCTGGGGATTGGTTTGAAAACCACTGCCCTAAAGAACCTTCCAATGGATGGCTCTTCAAAGAACCTTTTTGCAAACAAGATGTGCAGGTGTGAATAACCTTTTTAAAGCTGAGCTTCCACATAATGTAAATGTTCTATACTGCACAGGTTCTATGTGTTCTTTAGCAATAGTTCTGTTTAGAACCATGAGATGGTGAAATGTTCTCAGTTTGCTGGACAATGTGTTGTGTATGGTTTTATTTAGAAAAGGGTTCTAAAAAGGATTCTGCTTATTGTAACAATAGGGTGACTCTTGTTGGTGCTATATAGAACCCTTTTCAAAAAGGTTCTATATAGATCCATATACAACACATTCTCCATTGATCAGAGAACCATTTCATCATGCAAAGAACCTTTAAGCATGCAAATGGTAATTTAAGTGTTCAGTGATCTACATAGACCCATTTGTCTTTACTAAGGAACCCTTGAAGAGCCATTTTTTTAAGAGTGTAAGCCTGACCGATATATCTGTTGATCAATAATATTAGCTGATATTGACAAGCCAATTAATCACTATTGGCCAAATTATAGCCAATAATGAACTGATTAAAAAGGATTTTAATTTACATAGTTGTGCCACTGGTGAGTTTTATCCTCTATCTTTGCAAATAACATTGTAAAGCACCTTTTAAAGGTTTAAAGAACTTTAATATAATATAAAGGTTCTATACTAATTAGCATTTTTGTAGAATCATGTATTCAAACCAAGAACCATTTAAAAACCTTTATTTTTAACAGGGTACTGCACAGTACCACATTGCCTGTGCTGTCTTGATGATAACTAGGCCTCTTACCTGGCACCAATGAGGTAAAACCTTGTAATTGTTATGTTGCTGCAGTAAACAGATCCACTGCTATTGCATCACACTTTAAACATGCTGTGAAAATGTTTTATCAGAAAGAAAAGAGGAGCTACTATTCCCACCTGAAGTGTTTTTGCGGAACTGAACTGAGTAGGAAGCAGTGAGGATTGGCCATATGGTTACTTACGTTTCACTAACACTGCACTTGTGTGTTATTAACATGAATACACCTCAGTTTCTGTGCACTGTTTACACATAGGACTATCAAAATTCAATATTTTCATGTCACTTTCATATTACTGACTATAAAAATAATCCATGTCATTCAATACCAAAATTACAATGCAGAGTATTATCAGCATCTATGAGCCAATAAGCATGCATGTTCCAAAATCTAGACAGGTGTTCGACTGTATTACATTTCATATGCATGTCATTTACATAGGTGCTACTTGATTTTTCATTCATTGCAGTTTAACAGCACCTCGCAATCATTTCTGTTTTAACCACATCCACGTCCAGATTGTAAGTGAAAAGATAAAAAAAAAATAATCTTCAAGAATTGGTATCAAATTCAAAGTTAAAGCCAAACCTCCAACAAGAACAGCTATAACTCATGAACTAGAAACAGAAAAAAATATCATACCTAATCAAAACCAGTGTAAGATAATTTAGGTTAATGTCAGTTTCTGCAAACAGCCATTTGCCATTTTTAGGCTCTTGGCACCCATGCCTGATTAAAATAACTGAACACACCAGAACACAAAGAGCATGGCAGACGTGGAGGCGTGTAGTTTGTTCATTGAAGCCTATAACAGAGTGAACATTTGAATCCAATGTGGGGGTTAATGAGAACAGAATACATGGGGGGTCCATAAATAAAAACTAGGAGAATAGACTGTATAACACAGCAGGGAGTCATAAAAATAATAAGACAAACACTGATTCAGAAATCATGCAGTGCTTTTATGTTAGTGTATATATTACAATGGCACACCATACAATGGATTACAATGGAAGCCTGTACAAAGAAAGCAATACACAGAAAATGCAGAAAGTATATTTAAATATCGCTGTTGTCAGAAGAAAACCTTGTATCTCCACAATAATAACTTTCCAGGAGAAGGAAAAAACATGATTTATGTTTAATGTAATTCAATGGAATCAGAATTTTTCCGAGTGATTTTGGGTCATTTCTTTTAGTCCATTCATCATGAAATTTCTGCCCAATGTAAAGGGCAACAGCGGTTTTCAAATTATGTCAAAAACTGAAAAAAAGTCAAAAATGGAGATACGAGGTTTTCGTTCAACAACAGCGATATGTTCTCTTTATTTTTTGGAATATGCAGACAACATATAGTTAATTAACATACATGAACATACAACATACAAGTAATTATCAAACTGGACTCTTACATACTTAAAACTGTATACTTTTGATGATGAACATCCTATAAACATTTTGCAGCCTGATAAGTATTATGTGGGAACATATCATCACTGTCACAGAAAAAAAAACAAAAACAAAACTTACATTTATTATTGTAATTATTTTTACTTTTTTGGATGTTTTGAAAACTCCAGTTACCCTCCGCATTGAGTGAAAATTAATGGACCAAAATTACTTCTAAACCTTTGTACATTAACTTCAATTACAAGTTAACCATTCTATTATTTTTGTGGTCAATTTAACCCCATACAGAATTTAACATCTCTAAATAAATGATTGAGCAAATTGTTTTGCTTCGTTTTTAATGACTTTTCCTAATTTAATGGAGAACATAAAATGAACATGATGATACACTTTCACATTTTGTATGCATCAGTGTTCTTTGGAGTCAATTTGACCCCAGGTTGTTTTAGCTGTATAAAACATTAAGTATCAACATTTTACACATGTTTATTTTGGTTGCTGATATTGACATCACCATAACAAGCAATTCAAAAATCTTTAAAAAAAAACTCCTTTGAGAACTTTAGTTCCTGAAGGTTTAAATTGCTGGGGTCAAACTCCAAGGACAAAGGTTGTTAGTGAATTTGGGGATAACAAAATTTTCCTACTCTTGTAAAGTTACCATTTTGGAGGAGCATTAGCCACACTATTAAAAATAAAGGTTCCTCTATTGTTCTTGGTTTAGACTTTTTTCTTTTCTGGAAGGAAATTTGAACCGGTACAAAGCCTTTACAGTATGTGGAGGTTTCTTTGAGCTTTAAAATTATTGTTTATTCGTAAATATCTCATTCACAAAAATATATATTTTTTAGCAACCATTGAAAAGTTCTTTAACCTTTTAAGTCCCAATCTTTTTACAACCCCCATAAAGTTGGAATGCTGCGTAAAATGTAAAAAATGTAAATAAAAACAGACTGCAATGATATGAAAATCCCATTGGCCCACATTTTATTCACACTAGAACATAGAACACATATCAGATGTCGAAAATGAGACATTTTACCATTTCACGATTTCAGCAATGCATCTCAAAAAAGTTGGAAGAGGGTCAAGTCTACCATTGTGTAGCATCCACTCTTCTTTTAACAACAGTCTGTAAATGTCTGGGAAGTAAGGAGACCAATTGCTGGAGTTTTGGGAGAGGAATGTTGTCCTATTCTTATCAGATGTAGGATTCTAGCTGCTCAACAGTCCTGGGTCTACTTTGCTGGATATTTTGTTTCATGATGCACCAAATGTTTTCTATTGGTGAAAGGTCTGGACAGCAGGCAGGCCAGTTTAGCACCCGGACTCTACATCTGTGAAGACATGCTGTTGTGATGGATGCAGTATGTGGTTTAGCATTGTTTTGTTGAAATATGCTAAGGCCTTTCCTAAAAGAGGTGTTGTCTGAATGGGAGCATATGCTGTTCTAAAACCTCTATATACTGTTCAGCATTGATGGCACATTAGAGCCAAGCCATAGGCACTAATATAACCCCATACCATTAGAGATGCGGGCTTTTAAACTGTGCGCTGATAACAAGCTGGATGGTCCCTCTCCTTTGCGGGATGCAGTGTCCATGGTTTCCAAAAAGAATTTCAAATTTTGATTCATCTGACCACAGAACAGTTTTCCATTTTAAATGAGTTTTGGCCCAGAGAAGACGACAGCGTTTCTGGCTCGTGTTGACAAATGGCTTCTTCTTTGCAAGGTACAGCTTTTACTTGCATTTGTGGATTGCACTGCCAACTCTGTTCATGGACAATGATTTGTGGAAGTGTTCCTGGGCCCATGCAGTGATTTCCAGTACAGAATCATGCCTGTTTTCAATGCAGTGCCGCCTGAGGGCCCGAAGATCATGAGCATTCAATGTTGACCATCTGCCTTGTCCCTTGCATACAGGGATTTCTCCAGATTCTCTGAATCTTTTGATGATATTATTTACTGTAGATGGTGGGATATCCAAAGTCTTTGCAATTTTACGTTGAGGAACATTTTTTCTGAAAATGTTCCACAATTTTTAGATGTAGTTTTTCACAGATTGATGAACCTCTGCCCATCTTTGCTTCTGAGAGACTCTGACTCTCTAAAATACTCTTTTTATACCCAGTCATGTGAGTTAGTTGCAAATTGCTCATCCAGCTGTTTTTCATTAGTACCACTTACTCTTTCAGCCTTTTGTTGCCTCTGTCCCAACTTTTCTGAGATGCGTTGCCATCAAGTTCTAAATGAGTTAATGTTTTTCATGAAATGGTAAAATGTCTCACTTTCTACAACTGGTATGTGTTCTGTGTTCTACTGTGAATAAAATATGGATCTTCGAGATTTGCAAATCAGTGCATTCTGTTTTTATTTACATTTATTTACATTTTACACAGCGTATGATTGTTAAAAATATCTGCTATTTTCTGAAAGTTTACCACTCACCTGGGAAGCCACGGCCCTCTGTGTTCAATTATAGGATGGAAGATGTTTCTTCAGTCTGTGTCTGATGTTCACAAACTTCAGCTTTGATGATTAAATGATTAAACATTCCATTTTGTCACCAATAAAACAATCATAACTCTGCCAACATTTTTAATTGGTAGTGACTGTTTCAGTAGTGACAATTTTATCTAATTTTGAGCAGAACTCAAAAATGTTTTACACATATAAAATAATATTTTAATTTTTTTTAATTCTTAATGTTACACATTTATTTGGGACTTTGAGACATATGTACACATTTCCAGTCTCAATTCCTGCTCTAAAATGTAATGACATGAAAACGTGAGACAGCATTTTTTTTTATTTAAAAATTAAACTGATTATTATTCTAAATATTTCAACTTAACAACATTTAACAAAAAGTATTATTTTCACAAATGTTAATTTAGGTTTGAATGTAAATAACACTTGAGACAACCATCTCTCAATACATCACTCCATAAACAATGTTTTCATTGCTATGTAGTTTATTACTTTTTCAGTTAATGCTTTGGCTTTAAATAGATCATTACATAATACTTGAAAGTGTCTAAGGTCTACATATTTTTTTTAAGTAAATACTTACATAATCATCTAAAATAGGACGCATTTATAGCTGCATAATAAGTGAGATATGGATATCACAACAAAATCATTATCACTATTATTGTTATTAACTATGATTAATGATTCCAATTTAAACCTAAGATTGGTAAATGGGTAAGACTTAAAATGATTTAAAAATGTATATGTAACAATCATGTAATTATTAAACCATCATTAACAAACTATTAGATATTGATGAAGCTAAAGTTTATTAGGGTCTGACATTATAAAGTGTTATCTGGAAGGTAGGGAGAGTATAGAGTAGAAAAAGAGTGGGGTGCATTCAGTCTGGGGGAAAGAATCCAATTCACACATTTCCACCTTAACTCAAATGATGCTGATCAGGTTTGATATGTTTGGTGTCTGAAATTGGCTTCTTTAGGTTTCCACTGGTGCCATTTTGCTAATATAGCTAAAAGTGTTGAAACCTTTCCTTTCTTTTTTTCACAGATCTTTTTGGGTGACCGTAGACTTCAATTATGTTTGTCTCATAGGTCTCTTGCAAAACTAAAGAAACAAACTTTGGACAACAAACATGTCTTAACCGATCCTCTGAGTTTGGGCTAAAAGGAGAACTGTTGGCTTTGGTGAATCATTCCTTTAACGGCCAGATTATTGCTTTCCCAAGCACTTCAGTCTAAAGATCATCAGGCCAGTCGTGAGCGAGACGTCATAAATCCCTTTGAAACCGATTAGGAATGCTCTCAACCTTCTCTCAGCCATAGCTTAGTGCATTCTGGCTGTTCTGGAGGTCAACTGTTTAGTTGCTTTCTTAACTTTTTTTTTTATCTTTTGGCATCTCAGCAATAGTGTCTTACATATAGCTGCACTGAATGTGAATACATCATGAATGCAGTGTTGCATGTAACCATGGTGGCTGGCAGATAACTGAGATTCCATTCATTCTCACATTATAGAGCACACTGAGTTTATGTGATTTTTTTTTTCCACCAGGTTTATCAGCTGATAGGTGTGCTTATGCTTCCAAGAAGCTCCTGAAAATGCAGCTAAGCCTCTTCAAATTGTGTGACAAATCAAAACCTTTGGAAAAAAAAAAGAATGAAAAGAGAAATCTCTTTTGGAAAAGAGATCATCTCTATTCCTGAGAGATTAAATTTGCTTTCGCATGTCACACTTGCATCTTTGTCACGACACAAGACTGTTGTGGTCTCTGAACGTTCAGCTGTCAGTTTGTGCACAGCAATGTTTTTTAGACTCATATAAAGTTAAGCACATGGGACATTGCCTCATTGTTGCTGGGAACATTTCTGAACATTGTTTGAATGCAAACTCCTACAGAGCAACAGTGATAGAAACGTTATCAAGCAGCATTAGATGTTGTCTATATATGTTGATGGTAGTGTATATTACACTAAATTGACATTAGATATATACTGAACTATATACTGAAATTGATAGATTTCTTCACTACCTAAATGTAGTCTACATATCTTTTGCTTCTATATGTTTGGTCAAGAGCTATGTGGCCAATGTAGCTAAGTAATAGCAGCTTATACCCCACCTATTAGCAAATTTATTTTATATAGAAAAAGCATAGATTTCATCACAAAGCAAGTATGTTTCACAATACTGAATAATAAAGCTTAAGGCAAGTATGTATAAATAATTATTTAGTAAATAATCTATAGGGCATGTGTTTGGAAATAATGGACAAGTAATTCAATGACGATGCTTCAAATGCAATGTTGGGAAAAAGAACTGATAGACAACTAGTGAGGACAAACTGTACTTTAAAAAGCCTGTAATATTAAATATTATTTATATTGAGACATTATTTTATGTTAATGCAAAATCTCAATTGTCTCTACTGCAGATTTCCCAGAGTGCAACATACCATCTGAGGAAAATTCTAAGAAATTTCCATACAGCATCTGTACTGTGTCCCAAAATCCAAGAAAAATTGTAGATTTATGATGATATATTATGAAAATATATTACTGATACTAAAAGTTACATGTAAAGCATGTGGACATGGCTTTGGCAGTCACTTACTTGCACATGTTTGCAAAGTATTAATATTACTCTTATTTCATATTTGAGTTTCATTAAAACATTTTCAATGAATCAGTTAATGCACTAATTATTCAATTCACCATTATGAAAAACCCGCCTCCATTTTTGTAGGCAGGCTGCAGCATGGGTACCTTTAGCAATCAGTTCTGGATTATCTGAAGGGTTTTAGGTGTGTGCCCAGGGGTCCAAGGCACAAGACCCCTATATGCAATTAGGAGACAATCTATACACCTGTTTTGAATATAGTTGGAACTATATTAGTGGCACAGGAGGAAGAATTAACTAATTTGTCCTCTTCTTCCACTTCTTTTTCTCCTTCAATCACTGCTTAGCAACCATAGCACTTTTGTTATTACCTCAGTCAAATAACAAATAACAAGGGGCCAATAATTTGAACAATATGAACCGGAAATTCTAATGACCAGCTTTCAAGGGCAACGACAAAGCTATAATCAGCCACTGGAGCTGCTAGATTGTTGAATGCATCTCACTGGCTGATCTAATGCTGCATCCCCAACCCCCCCTCCCCCTCCCTATTTTTCACATGCTTTTCAGTTTACTAGTATGTGGTTTGGGACAGAGTAGAAGAAATTCAGCAGGAAATCTCAGCCATTTAGATTTCAGCTTTTACTGCTCTCAACATGGCAACAAATCAAATAAAAGCAAGGCAATACACTCATATATTGGATAATATGCTTTTATGATATTCAAAATGAGTATTTCAAAGAATGCCTTTGCTGGATTGGTTATCTCTTTGTTATTTTATAAATGACCACCACTGCACTCCCAAACAAACTTGACGTTGCCTACCAAAATGGAGGCCACCTAATTGTGTGACATTATTGTATTATAATAGTACATTTGTATTACTATATTGTATTATGACTGTAGTATATAATTACTATATTATTATGTTATTTGGCTAATTCATGTATTATAATACTATGCATAAGCTAAAGATAGCTTAAAGGCTGGGACTAAAATGATGTGTGTGTGTTTGCGAGGGCTTTAGGGGCTATATCAACAATAATCCTGATTTTTTTGTGATTTTGCCCAGGCCAAGAATAAGGTTCCATTATTTCTCAGCTAGCCTCATAGCTTCAGTACAACACTGTCAAAGCAAACTTCAGACATGAAACACGTTTTGGCTGATTGACTACATATGGTGTAAGGGGAAAACCGTGTAAAGTCAATTTGGTGCCAAACTCTGACTTTAACAACATAATAAAAAAGAAATCGATCCAAAAAACAGTGCACCTGGCAGGCCTTTTGCATAGGGGAGCAACAGAGGCTATTACAAGAACACAAAAGTCCACAATAGGAGGTTTTAGCCTGCCCTCTGTTTGTAAACACAGCTCTAGTCCTGCAGTGCTGATGGTGCTGATTTGTCATTTCCCGAAGCCTTCACCATGAATCTCCTTAATTTGGCTGTGTCATTATGCCCTTCACCCTGTCAGAGGGAGGAGAGAATGGGCAGTCTTTCAGAGCTGACTGTCGGTCTCCAGCCATGATGAACAGAACTGACAGCGAGGCAGAGGAGACGGCACGGACGTTCTGAGGGAACGGGGGCCCAAAATTGCACAGCATTCGTCTCAAAACTGTTTTTCGGCTGTTCACGGCCCACTTGCCATGCTGTGCTGTCACTATAGTGGAGGCTCGCTCTACCAGATATGATCCCCTGCTATTATACCGGAACAGCTGTTCCATCAAAAATGTATTTGATGTTTTACTGGATGGCTAACCAGCAGCAGATTATTTGGGTCTCAGTTAAAATGATTCAGACTGTCCCATCATGCACTGGCTTGACTTCATTTTTTTCCCCATCAGAGAATAATCATAGAAGAAATTTTCTGCACCAAAGTCAGAGATAACCCTTTACTGTTCAGTCAAAATGGACACTAAAGTTTTTAAGGAATGGAAAAAAAAGCATATATTTAACAATCTTTTATATATATATTAGGTCCCACTTTATATTAGGTGATTCTAATAACTGTGTAGTTACATGTATACAACATATACAACAACAATGTAACTACTAATGATTTAGTCACTGTTACAGATGTAATACAGAAGTACACCTTATGTAATTACACATGTGTATCAACTTCAACTATTACATTAATAGTTGTAACAACCTATTATCTCTCATGTAATTACACAAGGGAAATAACATAAATGTAATTACATTTGTAATCAGACTAGAACAGCAGTTCAGCAGTAAAAGGCAGTATGTAATAAAATACATTAAGACATTACTTACACTGTATCTGCCAGCTTTCCTAACATTTAGCTAGCATTTATGTTGCTAGTACTGTGACATTGTAACCAGTTTCAACCTTAAACCATTCTGTAATGTGACAGTACAGCAGACGTCCCCTTATCTTAAAATGTAACTATGATATTTCTTAAATGTGTTGCATTAAACCCAAAGCAATGTCTATGTTACCACTCCATTATTACACAGTACCTACATGACAACTACACAGGAACTGCTTACTTAGTTTAAAGTGTAACTTTAACACTACACTACAGAAAAGTTCCTGTGTAGAAGATACACTTCTGTAATTACATGAGGCAAAACTGAAGCTGATACACATGTGTAATTACATAGTCTGTGCTTCTGTAATCCATCTGTAACATTGTAACATTGTAACACTAAATCATCAGTAGTTACAGTGTTGTTGCATATGTTATTCATGTGTAACTACACAGTTATTAGAGTCACGTAAAAAAAAGAAAGCCTTAAATACAGTTTAACTGATTTTCTCCATATCTTTCACAAAATGTTTGAACTCCAGTTATGGAAAAGCTTTTTTCATCTATTTATTTTCCTTTGACTTTCCTCTTCATGCAGTTAGTCAACATTATTGGTTACATTCACATTATCAGGCTGAAGTGGCACAAATGTGATTTTTTGCATTCATCTGATGCAGATCAAGTTCACCTTCAAGTTCAAGTGGCTTTATTGTCATTTCAGCTATAAACAAGTACACAGTTATATGAAACAGCATTCCTCCAGGACCAACACAGGAACGCAAGTGAAAAACAATATAATATACACAGACAACACAGTACCATTAATAAATATGAAAAAAAAATACAATAAATACAAAACAGAACACAGGCAGTACACAGTACTGAGAGTAGGTGGAGTTGTGCAAAGGAGGATGTAACATACTATGACAAATTAGCAGATTAGCAGATAGCCTAGCATATATGAGCATAGCGGTCACTGAGGTAGCAACCAGAACAGCAATGGAATACAGCATTCGGTTGAAGGGTCATTCTACAGAAACGTCCATTTTTGTGTCCCTAGTGTTTACAGATATATTACACTTCAAAAACATATTGGGGTACAATTTATTTATATTTTAAAATAAAACAATAAGTTATTTTAACAATCATACCTTCTTCAGCCTCAATTTAGCAATATTGGTTTTTAAATCAATCATCTAGAATTCCAAGCACCACAGAAGCCATGTGTAAAGGGTGAGGCCATATTTTGAAGAAAAAAAAAAAAGAAAAACATTTTTCTGCAATTTTAACTACAATAGTCTATACACGACTATGGAATAATGTCACTGGTGTTACCAGATATCAAAAAATCTCTTATTTTGAAATAATCATCACTTGACTTCTTTCTACCTATTTTCTGAGGATTTATGAAAAAAGCATATCATCATATCGTCCACTGTGTCTTTCAGTTATCAGACATTTTCTCATTAAGCTCATGATTTCATATGAAGCTTTTAGTTGACGTCACTGGTGTGACCGACTTTATTCTTAGGTAATTGTGAAAAAATAGAATTCAAATGGATTAAATTCCATATTTTAGTGGATATTCCATGATTGACAACATGTGGTTTGATGCTCTGTAGCAGCCGTTTTGTGAAACGCATTTTTTATCAAAAATATCTCTGGTGTTCCCTTTCTTATGTGTAACACCAATGAGGATAGGTAACACCAGTGACACCTATGGAGAGATAGACAAGTGGACGTTTCTTTGGAATGACCCAGACACAGTATTCTAGTGGCTAACAGTGTTAAAGTAAAATGTGCAAAAATGCGAGTCAGATATTGTTGAGGAATATTTCAAATCTGACCTGAGCCACTTTCATACGTCTAGGTCAGGTATGTATCAAAGTAGTGGCCATGAGACCTTAATGAGAACGCTCAGTTTACTTTTTTTTTTTTATGTGCATCATTCAGCGTTATTGTCACAGCAGTGCCTAACCTGAAGCCAGGAAAGAGTGAAAAAAGTAAGATATCTGACCCTTTTTTACCATCTTGCTCTAATAATGAACAGCTGCGAGCTATTCACAGCAAATTATCTTCCCACGAAGGCCTGTTCTGCTCGGTTAGTTTGACGCACATGGTTGATTCATGTGGCGTTATTGATCGTTTCAGGCCCCGTGTCTGTTCACATTAACAGGTTTGAGTCACTTTACCTACACAAATGTGAACCACCGTGTTAGAGAGATCGAATCTGAGCATAAAAACAGATCTCAGCAGTGAAGCTTTAATGTGTTCACAGCCTTTGGAATGACGTTTCCTTTTCTCAGAGCGTGCGAAAGTCTTGTTGTAATGGGTCGCTGAATTGATTCAATAAATAAAGTGGCATTTGAGATGATCCTCCAAATGATTCGTGATTGCGCAGGACAGCTCCATAACTTCAAAATGGATCACGTTACTCTGATGTTGCTGTACACTAATGCTGAGTAATCTGTCACTGTTCTCCAGTCTCATCACTGTTGATACACTGTGCTGCACAATTTCATGTCCCCCCCACTATAAAACACCCACTGGTTACATATAGTCCTTACAATAAAGATATTCCATACAATGTAAAGAATATCTTTCTATGGGTTATTCTTCCATGTAATATTAAAGGATTCAAGCTGGGTTGTTAAACCATTGTCCATAGCTTGCAGCAGCCAAGCAGGATCACAGGCTGAATCTCAAATGGCTCCCTACACCCTATGTAGTGCATTATATGGGTCCTATGCGATGCCTGCAGCACCCAAACAGTACATAATATGTCTAACAAAGGGTCATTTGTGTTTCATCCATGTGTGCCCAATTGTCCACTGGACATATTGTGGACTACTTCAGTATAAAAGACAAGGCTACCAGTCTACACAATTGTACGCTGAGTAATCTGGCTTGAAAAACCACACAAAAAAGTATGAACTTGGCACTTTTAGCCTTCATATTCCAACAAAGGTTGGAACAGCAAAATAGTTTACACATCACAGCACTCAGCAGACCCTACCTACCCTCACTAAATAGCATGATATCATCCATCTGTGAGCAGCCATCAGCCAGAAATCCAGCTCCAAAATCACCCAAAATCCACTCACTACCATTATATTAGCTCTCTGCTTTAAGCCTCCATAATATAACAAAAGGTTTAAAACATGATTCATCAGAACACTCATACAGCGTAAATAGCGGCTCATCAGAACTACTTAAAAAAATTGGTTCGTGTGGTAACAAGTAAATTAACTACAATCCCCATTTCCAAAAAAGTTGGGACGCTGTGCAGAATGTAAATACAAATAGGATGCAATGACATGCAAATCATGTAAACCACATATTTAAAGGAAAATACTACAAAGACAACATTTCAAATGCTGAAACTGAGAAATGTTATTGTTTTGGGAAAAATATATGCCCATTTTAAATTTGATGCCAACACCTTGTTTCAAAAAAGTTGGGACGGGGGCATGTTTACCACTGTGTTTCATCAGCTCTTCTTTTAACAACACTGTTAGCATTTGGGAACTGAGGCCCAAATGCTGACCATTGAGACCAATTACTGTAGTTTTGAAAGTGAAAAGAACTTGATTCTTACTTGATATAGGATTTTAGCTGCCCAACAGTTCGGGGTCTCATTTGTCATATTTTTCATTTCATAATGCACCAAATGTTTCCAGTGAGTGACAGGTCTGGACTGCAGACAGGCCAGTTTAAGCACACCGACTCTTTTAATGTGGAGCAATGCTGTTGTAATACATGCAGAATGTGGTTTGACATTGTCTTGCTGAAATAATCAAGGCCTTCCCTGAAAAAGATGTCATCTGGAATCGCAACGTATGTTGCCATAACATGTACATATCATTCAGAATTAATGGTGCAGCGATGAACTGTGTTCATAGCCAGTGTTTTTCAGCAGTGTTTCTGAGCTCATGCAGTGATTTCCACTACAGAATCATGTCTGTTTTTAATGCAGTGCTGCCTGAGGGCCCAAATACTGGATTTGGCCTTGTCCCTTGCATACAGAAAGGTAGGTTGATCTGATGAGCCACTTTTTACACACAACACAACTTGTAATTAAAAATAAAGCCTGTCTTGCTGTGTA
The DNA here is from genome assembly GCF_904425465.1 of Colossoma macropomum. Lineage (NCBI taxonomy): Eukaryota > Metazoa > Chordata > Actinopteri > Characiformes > Serrasalmidae > Colossoma > Colossoma macropomum. The sequence continues at coordinate 2,647,862 of NW_023494807.1, read as the reverse complement.
TTAGAGGTTTAACACTCAGCATAAATCCAGGAGGACAGAAAATCAATAAATACATGGCTGCCTTATGCTTATTCATTTTTTACTTAATAATAAGCAACAGAATGAACCACCATCAAAATTTTAGCATTTTCAGCTCACAGGCACTCTAGAAAAAAAATAAATAAATAATAATAATAATCTGAAAAGGTATCTGAGGTGACACTTGTTTTCAAGATCTGTATAAGCAAAAATGTACAAAATTTGCAGTATTTTTTTTCAATTTTTATTTCAAAAATTAGCCAAATTCATAAAGATATCAAAATTCTATAAACATTCACATGTCAAATATTTACATATCTGAGTAGCCCATGGTCTACTGGAAATAACAACATATGGCATGTGTGACTGTCTCATGCAAATACTTTATAATTGTAATTGTAACTGTAATTGACCAAAACCCTAAAACAATTACACCATGTTATCATAGGTTTCCAAGACCTAAAAATCTAATCTTACATAAATATTTTGGTTAAGGTTTGATGACACTCAGTAAAGGTGCATTGAGAGCATCAGCTTGTTTGAGCCATAGCAATAGCAGGTAAAGAAGTAATTATACTTTTTTTTTTTTTTAAACGAAAGTAAAATTTTGATTATGCTCAATTGAAAAACATTTCCAAATAACACAGAGATGTAAAGCTAGAAATAGACATTTTATGATTCATTTGAAGCTTGTAACAGTTCTATTGACAAATATTTTACCTTGTCGCACTTTTAAAGTGACTTCTTCAGTAATGAGCCCTTCCATAGAACTGCTGCTGTTTTCCATTCCTAACAACTAACTGAAATACACTGGTCAAGCCTCTCACAGTTAATGACATTTGGGACTTCCCGGGTGGCCTAGACCATTGCTTTTTCTTGCAAAACTATTCCCACTCATTGAAAATAAAAATGTGATTGGTGGATCATCATCTAATTATTTTCATCCATCTGATACATTAGGCTATAGTTCAGCTTCTATAGTCCTAATCAATAATATTAAACAAAAACATACGAGTTATAGATATGTATTTTATTTTTATTTCACAGAAATCATTTGGCTTCCTCTTTTAGAGATAAAGCTATACATTTATATGGGATTACTATATAATTAGCATGTAGAGTTTTCTGTTAGAAGAGTGAAAGAATTGACATTCGAGAAAAAATGACTTTTTCTGTCATTTTTTATGGAATTTTAATAATTAGCTTATAAATAAGAAGTGTGTTATAGCGAAGAGAACATGAGACTGATAGATTAGACAAAGATGAAAAAGTGAATAATAAGTCTAAGCATTAAAGGGTTGGATATGTTTCAGTTTGTTCCAGGAGTAAACAGTTCCCTGTCCTCTCTCTCTCTCCTCTCACAGATGTTTTATAGCTGTTTTCCACTGCCTTTGGTGAGCCCCTGGTGGAAGCCCTCTTTCAAATGAGCCATCACAGCCCCTCCCCCCTGCACGGTTGCTCCAGGATGTGAATACTCTTCTCCTGCTTTCTCCAGGAAGCTGGATTTACAGCATGAACTTGCAGTGTTCTGAGCTGGGCGGCTGGGCCTGACCTGCGTTTGGAGGCGCCTGCGGTTGGGAGGCCTGCGGGTCACTCATTAACATGAGAGCGGCCGGTGGCGGTGCAGCCTGCCTGAGCTCTCTGCTGCTGCTGTGTCTCTTCGCTCTCCGCAGGGGTCTCGGGACCCCGTCTCCGGCCGGCCCCATCCTGAGCCTGCGTACTCACAACCAAACCAAAACTGCCGAGGGTTCTGTGCGGACAACGCGCACCCACAACCTGACCAAACACCTCCCAGAGGGTGAGAAGGACTCCCACCACCGGCCAAAGAGGGGCTGGGTGTGGAATCAATTCTTTGTTTTGGAGGAGCACATTGGACCCGAAGCACAATATGTAGGAAAGGTAAGAGATGGATCTACTGTTTACTCTATTGGGCCACAGTAGCTTGGATGCCTATTCATTGATGGGTTTGCTTTATTTTGCCTATTTTCCACACTGGATAATAAAAGTGAAGGAATGAAAAATGTGAAATAACACATGCGGCTATGCAGTGGCCAAAAAAGGAAAACAGTAAAAAGTAAAACGAAGGTATAATTGGTACCTACAGTAAAGAGAGCACCGAAAGGTCGTGGAAAAATGTCTTTAGCTTTAATTAGCTGAATCTCACAATGAAAATATTAAAGGAATCTAACCTTTAACTGAAGTGAGTTTTTTAAGAACTGTTTTTTAAAACTAGTGATTTTTTAAAGAAATATTAATTTATATTTTCACTTCCACTGTTCTGTAACACTTAAGCCATCATTAGAGAATCCACTACACACTTAAAATGGTGCTTCAAGGGTTCTTTGGTAAAGAAAATAGTCCTACATAGAACAAAGTACCCTTTGCATGATTATAGGGTTCTTTGCTTTGTGAAAGGGTTCTTTAGATTGATGGAAAATGTACAGAGCCTGCTAGAACCTTTTTGAAAAGGGTTCTATATAGCACCGAAAGGGTTGACATTGTAGCAATAGAAGAACCCTTTTGGGGTGGTATGTAGAACCATGTAAAGCACATTCTCCATCAATGTAATAGATAGATAGATAGATAGATAGATAGATAGATAGATACATAGATAGATAGCAGCCAGTAGCAGTCAAACAATACAGGAGAGTTATAATAGTAATAAAGGTGATACAATATAAAAAAGAAGAATATAAACAAAAATATATATATATATATATATAAATATATATATATATATATATATATCTACAGGCATATATACAACTAGAAATATAAAATAAATAAAAATATGCAATAAGATCTATCCTGAGATAAAAAAAAAGTAATACTGTATTACTGAATAAACAAGGAGGTGCAGGTAACAGCATATAATGACAGTACTGAATAAATATGTGCATACATTGGTACTAATGAACCCTTTCATAATGTAAAGAACTCTTTAATCATGCAAAGGGTTTTTGAGTGTTAATGGTTCTACACAGAACCATTTTCTTTACTAAAGAACTCTTGAAGCACCATATTTTTTAAGAGAGTAATGAAATCAGACTGATCTTTTGATCTTTTTGAGTCAGGTATTGCCTATAAAAAAACATTGCTTTGCCTGAAAATACCCAAATCCACTGTTAGTGCAATAATTAAGAAGTTAAAACAGCTGGAGCTGCAGTGAACCTGCCTGTTTATTTCACCCTCACAGTGAAAAAGATAATTAGAGACGCAAAAACATCTTCAAGGATAATGATTAAAGGTTTGCAGAAGATGGTAACACTTTGGGATCACCAACACTCCTAAAATACAATTAGATGCCAGCAAACCACCTGGAAGGTGTGTCAGAAAGAAGGCTTTTCTTTGATCCGACCACAAATATAAAATTCACTACACTGTTGAAATGGTTCTTCCAATTGTGGGAGATTAAGTTGTTTGCGGTTCTGTGGAACCTTTTTGAAATTGGTTGTATATAGCACCAAAAAGGTTTTTTCTACTATTCTAATAGCCTTTTTTATTGCTATATAAAGCTATTTTCTAAAAGGTTCTATATAGAACCATACGCAACACATTGTCAGATCATCAATCTGAAGCATTTCACCATGCAAAAAAACATTTAAGCATTAAATGGTTCTTTATTAAAAGCATGGTTGTAAATAAAACCATTGCTTTTTACTAAAGAACCCCTGAAGAACCATCTTTTTTAAGTGTGTAGATGCTACTGGAACTTTGAACAGAACCCGAAAAGGATCTTAACTAAAGTTTAGACTGTATCTTCTATTTTAGGTTCTTCTCAGTCTTACCATTCTCTCATGAAGCTTCATGAGAGGCCACCAGAGAAGCTTTCCTGACAGGCTTGACTAAGATTCATATGACCACTTTATGGCTGCTCAAAACTACACTTGTTGGAAAGCATTTTCAAATGTTTTCAAATTGAATTTTTTGGAGAAATTTGAGAGAAGTCCTTATATATGCATCAAGCCAAGTCATTATTTGTGTTGGTCTTAGAAACAGAATTCAAGCATTTAAGCATAAGCCTTTAGTTGGAAACATTCATAAGATTATAAAATACCCATCCAATCAGATGTCCAAATGTTTGATTGGTACTGCATGCCCAGTTGGTTTGGAGCTCAAACACATCTGATTTTCATAAGCTAACTGCTGTTGTTTGTTTGGGGATGTTCATTATACATAGAGAGCTAATGTTCTCCATTTTATCCCCAATCTCATCAAGAGAAAGCAGCCTGTTTGTTTATCTCCTGACTTTAATCTTGTAAGGGACTGCATCATGCTATTAAATTGCTATTGGCATATGGCTCTTGAAAATATTCATGTTTTCATACTAATATCCTTTACCCAGAACTCAGTAAACAGTTTCCATTTCTTTGAACGGCATGTTTTTCTCTCTCTTTCTCTGTTTGTGCTTGAATTGATTTAGATTGCATACGGTATATTGCCGGCTACATCCATCCAGCAAATCAGTACATGATTAATTAGGCACTTGCACAGACCACAGAGAAGAGCATGGGGAGATTATTATGAGCAGAGCTAACAAATTTGTTCATTTTATTATCTGTTTATTTCTCCCTTAACCTCATAAAAAAGCAGCTCAGAAGTTCCACTGAAAATTAAAAGAAGGATGTTCATTCTGGTTCTGTTGATGCCTGATGATTTGCAAGAGGGAACAAACGGTTCATTTCAAATAAGTTTTGATTGTGAGGTGATGGCTTTGTTTCATCTGGGAGTTTAACAGTAGTGCTGGACTATATACTGTCTTTACCATGACTGGTGTATGAATAGTGACTTCTAGTTGTTGCTTTACTTGTAGCCTTCAACAATTGCAGTGTAAGTCATTTCCTAGGTACATTGCATTTCCTTCCTGGAAAACTTTCCATTTTCTTTTTTGTTAGTATTTCTAATACTGGACAAGCTTCCCTTTGGTATAATTTTGGGAAAACAGTCCAATGAAGACTAGGTCACTCCAAGGTGATTGCTAATTTGTTGGTAGGCCATGGCTATAGTATTGTTACGATGTTGGAAGTTAGATTAGAATTTTCTCAATATTCTGCCATTCAGTTCATGTTCCTGTATAAGCTGTACGATCCTGTAGTATCCGAGCTCCATGTGTTATCTGACTTCATAGGTTTGGAATGTTTAAGTTAGGGGGCCCCTGGTCCACAGGTCCAAGAGTCAAGGTTCCCTTCCTCTTTTATTTCCAGAAGAATGAGACTATTTTAAGAAGGACCATATGTTCTGCTCCCTTTGTCGAAAGCAACCAGCCTATATAAGCAGCAGGCTATACTGCTCGGAAGGGGACACATTAGAATTGGCATGGATCCTCTCTCAGGTACTTTATGGTGCTTGATATGATACTGTTTTACTTTATAATAAACTTATACAAGTGAGACGGTGTCAGCGGAGACCTCTTCGTCATCTTCACATCATCTCTATTTAATAAACAACAATCCTGCAAAGTGTTGTGGTTCTAGCTTAAGAACTGCAAGAATAATTAAATAAAGAGCAGCAAGTTGGCTTTGTCAAGCTATGTCACTTTAGAGAAAAGGGACATTCCAACAAGGGTCCATCCATCCATCATCTAAACCGCTTATCCTTCTGGGTCGCGGTGGGGTGCTGGAGCCTATCCCAGCTGTCATTGGGTCCCCAACAAGGGTCAATTATCAAAATACTTGCTGAGGTGGAAATGACATCACAATTGCCAAAAACAGCCCTTAAGGTCACTGATGCTTGTTGGAATATAAATGTTTATGTAGATTTAAATCCATTGTTATGAGGCTAGTGTAGGTGTCATGTTGTCTTGTGATTGCTGCCCTTCAGTAGTATTACCAATAAAGGTTATTAAAGATCATAAAGTTCTACAGAAAACCTTTATTTTGTGTAGCATTATCTCTGACCGATATGAATACTGTGGGTCACACTTTATTTGGATTATCCCCTAAAGATGATCTGCAGATACTTAAATTAATAACAAACTTTCTGGTGATACTTAGTTGATTATTAACAACATTAAGGTTAGGGTTAGGTTTAGGATTACGTGTAGGTTTTGCCTTGAGGTTAGGGTTAGTGTTAGGTTTAGGATTAGGGATAGATTTAATACAAGTTCAGTTGTGTTTAAAAGAAACTTATTTCAATGTTAGTTAAGGATAGAGTGAGCATCTACAGTGGACCATTGAAATTATGTGTCCATTACTGATACTGAGTTTAAGTGACTAAATAACCATTATAAAACGGATAGATCCGGTTCTGACATCTGATTGGCTGAGCCGCATGCGAAGCCGTTGTAAAATATACCACGGCTATGACCGCCTCACAACAACTAAACTCTGTATTACTGCGCCACGACATGAAAAACCCCTCTGCTGTTAATGGATTGATCTTTGACTCTAATGCTGATCACATGGAGCACTGAGTGGACTGATAAAGTAAGAACCCATTTTTGTTTAAACTGAGGGGCTGAAAACTTATTTTCTGTACTAGAACTAGGCTGGTCAGCTAGCCAGCAAGCTAAAAGATAGCAAACATGCTAAACAACTCCAACATTAATAGCACAGGCTTGAATTCAAGTACTCACGATATGATTCACTGAAAAATGTCAGTATAAAACTCTAAAGAACGTCACCTGAATGTCTTACACACGTCAAATGTCCGTGTTTCAGTCAGAAGCAGCATTAAACCCAGGCTGAATCCCAAACGGCTCTGTACTCCCTAGTTAAAAAGTGTGCTGTGTAACATTAAGTTTAGAAATTCTAGCTTCTGCTGTCAAATAGTGCACTGCTTGTCCAGTATGAATGTGGATGAATCCCAAATGACCATTTTTAGTTAAATTTTGCATTGTTGGGGTGCAAGAGTCAGTATTTCAATTCCTACCAGGTGCTATATGTAGGGAGTAGAGAGCCATTTGAGATTCAGCCCCATCATCAGAAAAGTGGCATCTCAGGCTGGCAGAAGACTCGCGGTGGTAATTTGGTTGTTGCGTATGTTCACTGTTATATGGAAAAGGTTTTTAAAACCCAAATGTCTGCAGTTTACAGTGACTGGCGACCGAACGTTCTTCTCCTCAGTCAGCAGTCAATGGCTGCTTAGCAACAATACTGTACTCTAAAGGAACTACATTTCTTGCCGGAATACTTGCTTATGTCAGTTATTATCAATAATAACTTAAATAATTATCTAGAACATTGCGCATTTTAATATATTTTACGTGGCCGCCGTTTTATATAAGCAATAAGCCACTCGAGGCAGTGCGTTACTGTCATTTAATCACGGGGAGAAGGGAGTTTTAGGGACTCTGCTTTGCCTTGTGCCAAAGAACACCCTTCCGTGTGATAAAATCGCAGTAACCCATGGCCTCTCATGGCTTATTGCTTTAATAACACTGGCTGATATTTAGTTATTAAGCTAAAGCACTGGCATGTGGCGCAGTGGAACTAGAGCGATGGAACCTTTGGAATGAGTTGGAGTGATTCAGAACTAATCATCCAACATCAGTACCCGACCTCACTAATAGTCATGTGGCTGAGTGCATACAAATTCTCACAGCAATGTTGCAAACTCCCTATTAATACCTTTGATTCCACGTTTGGATACATGATGTGTTTGGAAAATGGCATGTTATTGAGTTTTATCAATGCCACCCAGCTCTATCCAGCAGTCACACCAATAAAGCAGTGTGGTTTGTGGACTGAAATAATGAATGGTGACAGTGACAGTGTTTGACATTGACTCGGTGCGGAGATAGAGAGTGGAGGTCAAATGCCCACACCTACATCCCTCAGGTACCGAGCCAAGTGCGTGAAACTTGTTCTCCAAACAGCATCTGACAGTGGCTTCGGACGGACCCCCTCACACACACACAACATGGATGCGTTGCTGATGTCTTCTGCATTTTGACAGACACTGTGTACTTGTTTCTTGCTTTGCCTGGGCTTTTACCACCTTGTCCTTTTCAGAGCTCTCTCTGAGTGTTCTCTTTTCCATGTAGAAGGAGTCACTAATGAGCTAGCTGAGTCTATGTTAGAGAGGAAAACTCTAAGCTACAGGAAATGAATATATAGCCTCAGTGAAAGAGCAGCATATGTGGGGGCCTGAAAGAAAACAGCAAAAAAGCATCCATTTCTGCCTTTTAATCTACTCCTCACCTTTACTAATGTGATTTCTTAATGCTGGATTTGTGTTTATTTTAAATTGTATAGAATATGGTCTAAAAAAGACAAAAATGTCTAGATGTTCATTTTGGTTTTGTATTAAACTGTCATTTTAAATAAACAAGTCTGGACAGAAATATACTCTATGTATTGTATATTATTCCTACATATAGGAATATACTATAAATATACTATCCAGTCTCTAAAATGGTAACTTTACAAGAGAAGGCAAAAACATTCTGTATTTTTAAAGAAAGTTACTGTAAAAAGATTTGGCAACACTTTCCATAATATACTGTAAACACATACATGGGACATAATATATATCATATCTTAAAGCAGTAATAAGAACATTGTTTATTTTTAAATGCACTACACATTACAGCTATTATGCCTTATGAATTGACATGATACATTAGAAGTAGTGATCATAATACATCAGCGTCCCATTTTTTTTGGAAATGGGGTTGTATATCTCATGTCCCATATATCCCATATAATGGACTTACAGTATCATATGTCTATCAGTGATGATCTAATGAGATAATAAATCAATTCACTTTACTTAAAGCTTGCAAAGATGTGTTGCAATGCATTAATGTATATTATCAATTTAAAACATATATTAAATGTAGCAATAATGCATTTTTACAAATATTTATAGCCAAATTGAATGCCTCATGGCTGCCTATAACATGCCATGAATGAGCTTATAGATTCTTATAGACATGGCATTCACTGAGATTTGATTTCAAGTAATTTTCAGCCATTTGTATAGATCAAATCATCTTGAAATTTGTTTAAATAATGTAAATAATAATTTAAATAATGAAATAGATTTTGGAATACACTACTTGTGAAATGATCCAGACACTCAGATACAAATGTTTAATTCCCCATACACAGCTTGAATAATTTCCAATGTAAAGCATTGCCAATAGAACAGGATGCTCCGGAGCAGTCGCACAAGAGCCTATGATGCCCAGGGCTGAGTGTCGGCTAGAGGGGTATAAATCCACCCATCACTGAGTTATGAATGTCATGTCTCTCCCTCTCTGAGGAGACTGATACAGACTCTCCCTTGCCCCACCCCCTCTCCTCCTCTCCCACACAGCTGCAACTCCTTTTGGACTCATTAAGACTGCTTTATATACCCCTTTGTTTCCACCATGTGTTTGTGAAGCCTTTGTGTTGCTACCTGTATTAGTCACTTCAGTTCTGAGCCTGTTTCTTGTGTCTGGTTTTTCCTGGTTTTGACCCCTGCTAGTCTCTTGTTATTTCTGAATATGGATCTGAATCTTTTCCTACCTGCCTGTGTGTTGACCCTGCCTGCTATGACAATGAGCATCAGAATGCCCCTAATAAAGTCACTTCGCGCTTGCAACCTGCCTCAGCCCCTACGTTACAATGAAGCAGTGGAGCTGTGTTCTCTGAAGTGATGGAGCTCCATCCGAAACCTCTGTGGTTAGAAGTAGTGGCATTCCGATCCATAACTAATCAGCCAAAATTAATACAAATCCTCACAGCAATGTTCCAACATCTAGTGTAAAGCCTTCCCGGCAGAGTAGAGGCTGGTACTACAGCAAAGGGAGGACAAACTCTGAAATAACTTTCAGAAGAACAGTGTGCAGGTGTCAAAGACTACATTATATTGCCAAAGGTATTCGCTCGTCTGCCTTCACACGCATATGAACTTCAGTGACATCCCATTTCTTAATCCATAGGGTTTAATATGATGTCAGCCCACCCTTTGCAGCTATAACAGCTTCAGCTCTTCTGGGAAGGCGTTCCACAAGGTTTAGGAGTGTTTATGGGAGTTTTTGGTCATTCTTCCAGAAGCGCATTTGTGAGGTCAGACACTGAGGTTGGATGAGAAGGCCTGGCTCGCAGTCTCCGCTCTAATTCATCCCAAAGGTGTTCTATCGGGTCGAAGTCAGGACTCTGTGCAGGCCAGTCAAGTTCTTCCACACCAAACTCGCTCATCCATGTCTTTATGGACCTTGTTTTGTGCACTGGTGCGCAGTCATGTTGGAACAGGAAGGGGCCGTCGCCGAACTGTTCCCACAAAGCTGGGAGTATGAAATTTGAAAAAAAATCTCCTGGTCTGAAGCATTAGGAGTTCCTTTCACTGGAACTAAGGGGCCGAGCCCAACTCCTGAAAAACAGCCCCACACCATAATCCGCCCCCACCAAACTTTACACTTGGCACAATGTAGTCAGATAAGTACCCGTCCATCTGATTGCCAGATGGAGAAGCGTGATTGGTCACTCCAGAGAACACGTCTCCACTGCTCTAGAGTCCAGTGGCGGCGCTTTACACCACTGCATTCGACGCTTTGCATTGCTCTTGGTGACGTAAGGCTTGGATGCAGCTGCTCGGCCATGGAAACCCATTCCATGAAGCTCTCTGTGCTGTTCTTGAGCTGATCTGAAGGCCACATGAAGTTTGGAGGTCTGTAGCGATTGGCTCTGCAGAAAGTTGGTGACCTCTGCACATTATGCGCCTCAGCATCCGCTAAACCCGCTCTGTCATTTTACGTGGCCGACCACTTCGTGGCTGAGTTGTTGTCGTTCCCAATCGCTTCCACTTTGTTATAATACCACAGACAGTTGACTGTGGAATATTTAGTAGCGAGGAAATTTCACGACTGGATTTGTTGCACAGGTGGCATCCGATCACTGTACCACACTGGAACTCACTGAGCTCCTGAGAGCGACCCATTCTTTCACTAATGTCTGTAGAAGCAGTCTGCAGGCCTGGGTGCTTGGTTTTATTCACCTGTGGCCATGGAGGTGATTGGAACACCTGAATTCAATGATTTGGATGGGTGAGTGAATACTTTTGGCAATATAGTGTATTTATACATGTATACATTTAGCCTGTCTTACTTAAAGTCTCACCAGCAATCCATTTTTTTTTTCTTTTTGTCTCCTTGAACTCCCCTCCAGAGTTGCTGCACCACATGAATGTTGGTCACAAGTAAATGGACCAGCATGTGAAATTGGAGCTTTCAGTATGCTCTCATGTTTCTTGTCATTTATGTAAAAGAAGCTCCATGTGTCTCTCATTGTTGGATGCATTGTCAGTTTCAAAGTAACTGAACTAAGTGTACAATCAAAACGGAGCTCACTTCAATATGTAAATGCATATTATTGATTAGTTTATCAGAAGTGTGAGGTTCTCCATATGTTCAAAAGCTTGAAAACACCTGCTCATCCAACGTTAATAGGAAGTTTGACCCTCGTTGCTGCAGTAAGTACTGTTCTGGGAAGGCTTTATCACCATGTATTACAACATTGCTGTGAAAACTTGATTGTATTCTGCCACAGGATCATTAGTGAGGTCAGGAACCAATGTTGGATGATCAGTTCTCAGCCCACAGGTATTGGACGAAGCTCTATCACTCCAGAGAATTCATTTCCACTGCTCCACAGCACAGTGGGGGACTTAACTCTCCTCTAGCTGACTTTTGGCATTAGGCTTGTTGATCTTAGACTCGTGTGGCTGTGTCTAGAGCATCCTTTGAGAAGCTGTGTCTGGATACATCTTCGTTGGATTATGTTCTTTATATGTTGATATAAATGAGAAGAGCAGACTAAAAGGTGGAAATAGAAACATCATTACCCCAATATTAAAGAGTTAATGGCAAAAATAGAGCAAGCCTTTTCCCATAGCACTCCTTAGCAAGTTCACCTAGCCTCTGTGAGAAAGATACAGCGTGTGATTTTCCCCCCAATTATACAAGCTTGTTCAATACTGTGAGCTGAATCACTGGAGACTAAGAGACTGAGTTCATTTCATAAAAATCTGACCGCTTTCCGAGTTCCCAGCATGCAGAGCACGGCCCTGCGCTAACGGGGCCTTGTTCCAGCCACTCGGGCGCCACTTAATTTTGCGCTGGGGTGCGACCTCTCTCGCTGGGCCGAGCGCCATTTGAATGAGCTGAATATTTCTCTCATGTGAGGTCCTCCTGAGGTGCCGTGACAGAAATGGGTTTAGTCTCTGTCTGGCTCTGTCGCCTTTTATTTCACACCTTCCTCTGCTTGCATGCGCACACACACACACACACACACACATAAGCAGACACATTTCGGTGGTCAAATACACACAGAAAGATACCCAGACAGGGTGTGTTCTACTAAAAACTCCTCTGGACTCAAACAGCATACGAAAGTGTAAAGTGTGTCACTTTGAAAAACAGATAAGAAATTGTCAAGGGATGCTTTTTCTTTCCATCTCTCTCTCTCTCTCTCTTTCTTTTTTTTTCTTTTTTTTTAGCCGCCAAAGTTGGACGCAGTCGTCAAAATAAAGTATGAAGTGCTCCAGAAAGAAAAAGCGAGTGCAATAAGAACCGGAATACCTGTCTGGACGTTTATCCAACAGTGTGTCTGAAATGAATTATTAACAGGAGTTTCCCAAAAGCATCAAAACAAAAAGATCACAAGAAAGTAAAGATAGCATCTCTATGAACTCTTTTCTATCATCGTTAAGATAGTTCTAACAGTAAGAAGCTTTTAAGAAACTGGGCCAGACTTTTAGCAATTACTGAAGGCCAAATTAATAATTCATCATAAATTTGAACATAACTTCTTTTTTTACCCCCCAAAAAAAGCCCAAATCATCCAAATCTTGGCCTGGTGCTTGCATTAATTCCACTGATTTTCCAAAATTTCTGCATAAATAAATTGCTGAGATGTAAACAAAGTCCTTCAGAGTGGTTTGAAGTAAATTGCTCTGTTCTAGTGAAACTTAATCAGACTTTTTCCCAGCAGGGGTGACAGGAACCAGGCGCCTGAAGAGTTTAATACCTCTTAAAGCTACACTGCTGTGCGAAAATGAAAGAGGCCACCCTTTCATTTATTTGATTTCCAGTCAAAATGTCCATTAAGTACAAATTATTAAATTTTCAGTATCGGGAAGTAGCAGAAAATGTTTGTAAAACAGAAGAAACCAAGTATAATATATATTTTTCCAATGTTTAATGTGTCCAGTCTTCGCCTTTATTACACCCTCAATTTTTTTGGGAGACTAAGGATGTTTTCACATTTAAATACTTCAGTGCCCAGGACACTGGGCTTGTTTGGGGGAGGGACTCATCATCATTTTTGTTTTTCGTTTTCACAAAAATTCCATACATCACTTTTTTAGCACTCAAGTTTGCATAATGGTACGGACTAGCTTCGTCCATTTGCTGCTTTTTATTATTTTCCTTGGATAAAAACACTCAAGCAGCGAAAAATAGTGCTTTTGATTCAAAACAACCCTTTCTCCACCATCATACAACTTGAAAAGGAAGTAACGCAATAAGTTGAAGCAGTCACATTATAAAATGAGCCACTCTTGCCAGTCAGGAGGATGAGAGATTGAAAACAGCTTTCACACTTGGCCAAATGTACCAATCTTGCGGGTTCCGGGAAAGATCTCTAGTGTGAAAATGCACGTTCTTTTCGTTTTTCAAAGAAAAAGATCTGCACGGCTCCTCTAAAGTTCAGTTTAGAAGTTGGTTGTGATGATCCTAATTACAAATTTAGACTCATCAGCCTATAAAACTCTACTCCACATTACAGACATAAAACATCGGTTTTGGTGTGAAAAAAAAAAAAAAATCTTTTTTGTCTGTTTTTCTCAGTAACAGCTCCTTGACTCCTTCTCACAGTGGAAGGATGAACAGAAACATCTGTGATCAGATCTGAATCATGAGTGGAGCTTGATTTCCTTTCAAAGTTTTAAGTGCTGTTTATCTGATGGTGATGGTTTGGAGTCCACCAGATCTTGCGTCCCATTTTCTCTACATTTTTTAAGAATAAAGGGTAGAAACTCCTGTTTTTATTTTTATTTATTTATTTATTTATTTATTTATTTATTTATTTTTATTTTTGCACTGTAAGAAATTTAGGAATATTTTGACTTAAAAAGTTAGAAACTTGGTTATCAAAACTGTTTGAGGTCAATTAATAGAATTAATGGAATGTTGGACAGTTGGAAACATCCTTGTCCATCTTTCTTCTTGTTTGTATCTGCCCCAGTCTAGTATTTCCTGTGCCATGTGCCTTTGTTTTTGTTTTGGATTTTAACTCCTCCCTTATCCTACCCAAGTCATCATTAACTCCCTGTGTTTGGTTAATTGCCATGCCTTCTTCTCTGGTCATTAGTGTGTGGGTGTGTATACCTCCTTGTTGCCTTTGTTCTTTGGTCAGCATTAATGATGTTTGTCTCCCGGCTTGTGTTCATGTGTTTCATACATGCGTTTATAGCTGGTTTGTTTATAGTTAGTATCTTGTATTTCAAGTATAGTTTATAGTTTTGTGTTTTAATGGATTCCTCTGCCCTCTGTGTTCCCATCTGCATTCATGTTCAACCTGACTCTAATAAAACTCGAACTTCTATTGTGTTTCCTCGACTGCCTTGCCAACCCTGATGTCACAAAAACTCTGTTTATTGTTCTGTTTACCTACTATTATAAGTTCAATGAATTCAGAATTGTAAGGCAACAAGATTACTTGCTTTTTTAAGTAGTTTTTTTTTTAGTTGTGTTTTTTAAAACACTGAATAGCAGTGGTGGACAAAGTACACAAATCATGTACTTGAGTTAAAGTAGAGATACCCAAGGTAAAATATTACTCCAGTAAAAGTAGAAGTCCTTCTTTTAGACCTCCACTTGAGTAAAAGTACTAAAGTATTGGCCTTCAAATGTACTTAAGTATCAAAAGTAAAAGTACTAAAAGATTAATTATGTCTCTAATGTCCTATTACCATTTTTGTAGCAAGACTCGCTTCATTAACTCATTTTAGGTGAAAATACTCCAGTGTCTCTCTTGGTAAACCAATCTTTTAATAGAATCTCATTAATTAGTGAAGCTGATGTCTATTAAAATTATCGTAAGCACAAAACACTGAAGGCAAACAATTTCCATCAGGTAGAACTGAGTGGCTCTGAAATAACCTTTTACAGACAAGCAAAGTTTCAGTTTAAGATTTATTTGCAACTTAGTTACAAGTTTAAGTTTAATAAAAACTTTAAACTCAGGTTCACAAATGAGTTTCCTTTACTAAACTGCATCTGTAGGTCTCTGTTCATAAACATAAACTAGCCAAAACAAATTTACTATAAAATGAAATAATGTTTGTATAAATTCAGAAAAAAGACACATCAGTCACAACTGCATATGTGTACATATTTCTATATTGTGGTCTGTTTACACAAAGTTAGGTTAGCTCATCATTTATGTTGAATAGACTCTCCCAAAATTTTACGCTGCTGCACTGATGTTGAACCGTGTGCTTGCACTGGGTCAGTATGTCCAACAGGTCAAACAAGCTCAAAACAAAGTGGTGTGCTTGCTTTGCGCTTCTTTCATTTTTACGTTATATTTTTATGCACACATAAGCCAAAGGAATGACAGATTTCTCTTAATGTAGTGGAGTAAAAAGTAAGATATTTGACTTTGAAATGTAGTGGAATGAAAGTAAGAAATCGCCCAAATAGAAATACTTCAGTAAAGATACACAAAAAACTACTTAAGTGCAGTAGCGAATTACATTAACTTTGTTACTGTCCACCACTGCTGAATAGATAGATAGATAGATAGATAGATAGATAGATAGATAGATAGATAGATAGATAGATAGATAGATAGATAGATAGATAGATAGTGTTACAGTAGCAAGACATATGATTGCACATAAACTTAGATAAAGTAGGCAGAGATTGTAAAAAAAGACAGAAATAAAGCAGAAGTTAAAGTATAAGAGAGTAGGAATCAAAGTATATTTTCAAATTTACATAGCATATCTAAACCGCTTATCCTTCTGGGTTACGGGGGAAGCTGAAGCCTATCCCAGCGATCATTGGGCGGAAGGCAGGAAACACTCTGGACAGGTCACCAGACCATCACAGGGCAGACAGACAGACATATACAATCACACCCACACTCACATTAGGGGCTATTTAGCATCTCCAGTTCGCCTGACTGCATGTCTTTGGACTGAGGGAGGAAACCCATGCAGACACTGGTAGAACATGCAAACTCCACACAGAAAGGACCCTGGTCGCCCAGTCGGGGAATCAAACCCAGACCTGTTTTGCTGTGAGCGCTACCTGCTACACCACACTGTGCTGCCCCACATATATAATTAAAGATAATAACAGGTTTGTTGTATTTACATGTGAGTAGGTATTCCACTAAGCTGTATGATGTTGTTTACAACACAATGAGTATAAACATAACACTGAGTAATAGCAGTATTTACAGCGTAAAGTGCGCAGTGAGAGTGTCATTATGGTAGTGGTTATGATATATTGCACAGTGTGTGTAACAGGAGAGGTGATACAGTGATGTGATTCAGCTCAGTTCAGACAGCAGGAGGTCAGTACCATCTTCTGCAGCGAGGAGACTCATTGTAGAGCCTCATAGCAGCGGGTAAGAAAGATCTTACACAGTGTTCTTTGACACCGCGCAGCTGTAACAGTCTGCCACTGAATGTGCTTCTCTGTTTTTCCAGTGCAGCATGAAGCACCAAACTAAAGAGTGAACAAATGTAATACTTATAGATTTATACATGGAAGTCTGTGTAATTTTCAATGAAATATTGGTAACACTTTCTATGAATGTCACCTTTGTAAGCATCTATAAACACATTCATAACATGTTATAATGCATTCATAAGACATTATAAACATAGCTATAAATATTTATAAAAATACATTATATATTATAGCCATGTTTATTATGCATTATGAATTGTTAACATAATATATTATAATTACTGATCATAACAAATTGCAAGAGCTCATAAGTCCACTCTAAGTAAAGTGAAGCGTACTGTACTAAAGCCTCCTCCAGTGTTAAGAGTGAGGCTTCAAGTTGAAGTATTTACTGAAGGATTTACTGAAACACTAAAACATTCACAGTAAAGCACATTACAGGCTTCAAATGGCAGAGTTTAAACTAGTGCTGCCATCAGTGTTTTACCCAATGTGGGAAAGGTAATGTACACCACCGTTAGCTTGGTATTTGTCTTTACTTTATGCTCTCCAAGCTGGGACTGACTTCTGTGGCACTGACATTATAACATGTTATTAACACTATTTATAATGCATTATATTAACAATTCATCATGTATAATAAACATGGCTATAAAATGTAATTCAGTGTAATTCTTTTTTATAAATATTTATAACCATGTTTATAATGCCTTATGAATACATTATAACATGTTATGAATGTCTTTATAGATGCTTACAAAGGTGACATTCATAGAAAGTGTTACCGAAATATTTTTCCTGCATTTTTATGATGCTAAAGAGTGAATTACTTATACTTAATAAGTTTTGGCTGCAATTTAAATAAACAAGAGAGTCATTCTTTCCTTTTCAGACAGTACTATATCTCATAGGGGTTGCATGGCTTTTGATTTTTTTAAAGCAGACAGTTATGTGATGAAAGTCAATGCAGCGTCAACTAATTGGTGATAATGTCATGAACAAAACCGCAGGAGAGGAGATGGCTTTGCAACAAGTGACTTTAAAAGTCTAATGTAAAAAATGCTTGACAAAGCCAAACTCTACAGGCCAGTAGAGCATGACTCACCCTTTCCAAAGAGCCCTGGATTGGATTGCTAGCCTGCAGGGAACCGAAGATATGGACACTGGAATTCTGCAAATGTACATCTGACTTAGGCCACCATAGGTGGTCCAAGAGGTCCAGAGAGCCAGAGAAATTTGAAGCACAGTAACTTGCCAGAAATAAAAGTAGCCCACTTCAAACTTTCAGGATTATAGGACGTTATGCCCCCCCTCTAACCACACATGACCTTTTATTGAGGTTTTTGGGAAACCAGACATAATAAATTTCAGTATCTGATATAATGATTAAAGCACTGTAGATTGCCAGAGAAACACAGTAGAGCATGACATGCCCTTTCCAACGAGCCATGGATCAGGAAACAGGTGATATGGGTCCCAAAATCACCAGGCTCATCACCTGTTGTCTTCTCTGAGGCGTCCACAAACATTATTAAACAAACTGGCTATGAATGTGCTATCCGATGCTTGACAAACTGTTTTCCGATAGTTTTGAGATGTATTTTTTTTAAATACTTTCACGGAGGAGAGGTATATACAGGGTGTTGTAAGGCAAAATAGTCCCAAAGGGGACTATAACTCATTAGGCACTTTACATATAAAAACTCATGTAGGTTCTCTGTTCATTTCGGATAGTAAATAATACGGCTACATCCGGTTATGTTGCAACTACCGGTTCCCATCGTCACCACCAATCCAAGCTGGTCAGTTTCCCAATGCACCAATTCACATCTATCAACACTGAATGTCTTTGTTCACCTCTAAACGATTGAAAAATGTAGAAATTTATGGGGAAAAATGGTGGAATTGATTTTCAAGGATTGTTAAATCTACTTCCTTACAAGGTAGCATACCTCATTAAAATAGTCAGAAACTACATGGAACATCAGATATAGTGTCAGATGTGCATTTGTGGAATTAAAATGAGTCAAATATTCCATGTCAGACAGAAGAAGAGAAAAAGCTCCACAAACTGCCCATGGTAAGAGGATTTGCACAGTGCTAAAACCTCAAAAGAAAACACATTTACCATGTGATCTGCTGCTCTTATCATGGAGACGTCTGCGCTATCCATTTGTTACTCAGACTCTTCCATGGAATTGTAGGTTAAGTGCCTAGCTCAAGGGCAAAGGAACACTAACACTCCTGAGGGACTCTATTTGTCAGGCCTTTGATTTCTATTCCATCATCCAAACCGCCAGAGCATACTGCCTGCACTCCTTCCAGCACTGGTTTAGCTGCGTTTTCAAACCGCTCTGGTGTAAAACTTAAAAAGAAAATGAGGACTGTGTTTTTGGTTCCACTTTGCTCCGCACACATGCTTTCCCCTGCACACTGTGTTAGCACTGCTGTTAACAAACAAACCCTGTTTGCATCCCTTTGGCACACACACACACACACACACACACACACACGGCTCAGGCTTTGAATTCTGTGCTATGGAGCTCCTAGCAATATGATCTTTTTTTCTCCTCCCCTGTTTAATCTCCTTGGTAACGGACTAGCGGCACATGCTAGTGAATAACAGCTAGAGCGAGCGTGGAGAGAGAGTTATGACTATGTCAGTCACTAATGACTTCAAACTGAATGAAGCCCAAGTGCCAATAGGTTGTAATTGTTTTACATCCACAAATACACTCTTTCATCGCTAATGCTGAACAAGCTATCCGGAATATTAGCAAACATCCAATTTCAGTCTTATGAGGAATTGCAGAGCACAACTCAAAGGTATTTTCTCAAAATACCTACATTTAAACCAGTGAAGTGGCAAGAATTTTGGCTTAGTGGGGCTGGTTACAAGTTGGGGGGTCCAGTTGGAAGCATTATGTCCCAGAGACATTGCCAGGAACACTAACTATTACATTTTAAACTTCTGGTGTCATAGTTAACATGTTCCCTTTGCTGCTTTGACCATTCAAACCATCTGTAGCTCCAGTCAGAAGCCCAGATTCCTACATGCTGCTGCTGTGAATGTAGCGCCCATTCAAATACAGCTTTTAACCCCTTAAATGACCAAGACTCAAAGTTTCATTACACACTTCTAGAATTGTCTTGTTAGTGACATAATGTTATGTTCAGTAATTTATGTCTAATAAAATAAACATAATTAAGTATAAGGTCACTCAAAGTAAATGGATTTAAGTCTAAAGTTTAAGTTACAAGTTAAAAGTCTGAAATTTTCTGCTCTGACGTTAAACCAGGTCTGTATATGAACATTTTAACCTTCCCTGGCATTAAAATCTTCCATAGAGCTTATATGTAGTGATTTTAACCCCTCAAATAGCCAGGGCCCATCAGTCGGCCCTTATTATATGATTCTGTAACCTACAGGTCGCTCAAACAGTTTACATTAAAGTCCTTTTAGTTACTGAAATACTGAATAATAAGCCTTAATATGTAATACGCCTGGGATTTTACAAGGTTAAATGGCAAGTTCCATTGATGGCGCTCTTAATTAAAGATTATTTCCCTCTGCCATGGTGTGAATTTGTTTATCAGTGAAGTACATCTAGCCTGAAGTATCTTATACAAGCATGACATACTGCTGATGCCAGCAATATCACTTACATCTGTAACATTAGCACTGGAGGACACCCTCAGTCAGCCCTAACCCACAAACTAGCCAAAGCAACAACAAAGTCAAAAGCTGCAATTACCCTCAAAACAAGACAAGAGAAATAAATACATTATCACGAAGCTTATTCTGTCCACTTATATGGCTATGCTAAAATACACTGCTTTTAATATTGAGAAATCTTTAGAGCTTCTAAAACATATGTGATTAATCATGATTAACTACTAATGTGATTAATTGTGATACATTATTTTAATTGTTTGGCATCCTATTTTAAGCACAGCACATGATTGCTGAGTTGTTACTATAACAACTGACAGAATATTGGCTAATTAACATCAGGCGTGAAGAGTGAATGATTGAAGATGATGGTGATCACAGGAGAGCTATGTTGATCATTTTATTTGTTTAAGGTGAAAAAAGGCCCAAAGAACTCATTACTCATTATTTTGGGTTCCTCTTGTATTATAACAATTACATTTTGTAACACTTTCATTTGCATCAGCTGACTTTTGTGTCAGCATTCAGAAATCTCAGAGGGGCCTGGCTTCCAAGTGAGAGGGAGAAGTCCCCTGAGCCCACTTAGCTATGCCCCTGACTTAGCATAGTTGTTTCCAGCCTGCCTTCTTGTGATTAGCTACAACAGAAGAGTCCAGCTCAATAGCATAGCACTAAACTAGAAACTCAATGTAATGTAGCAACTCTGGACAAACCCTATGCTACTTCTCATATGACTGAATAGCATTTTGCCAATATTCTGTAAAGACTTGTAAAGAAGCATACTTAAGTACATTACTACAGAATAAGAAAAGTGCATTTTTTCATGTACGGAATGAAAATTCACATATAATATACTTTTGATTATTTGAAGTGATTAATTTTAAATTATACTTTAGTATGCTGTGAGTAAATAAACTTAAATAAATGTAAACCTCGTATCTCCATTTTTCAGTTTTTGACATAATTTGAAAATGCCTGTTGGTTTTTAACATTGTGTGTAAATTTCATGCAGAATGGACCAAAAGAAACGGCCCAAAATTACTTGGGAAAAAGTCTGGTTCCATTGACTTACATTAAAAGTAAAGTATGTTTTTCTTACTTCTCCTGTAAAGTTATTATTTTGGAGATACGAGGTTTTCTTCCGACAACAGCGATATTTTAAACAATGACTTTTAAATTGAATTTTGGTTGCAATATAACTTCAACTAACTAGCAATAAAATATGGGTATCAGTTTGCCCAAGAGTGTACATTTAACAGGTTTCAACTATTGTAGAATTTGTGTCTCAATGTTTGCTTAATTTAACTTTACAACAGAAAAGCATGTGTAAACATATTTCAGTATTACTTAAATGTAACCTAAGTATATTAAGTTGTTTAGTAATTACTAATGATATATTTAAGTCCATATTTAATTATGTTTAATTATATATGTTTAATGGTGTTTATGTGTATTACTGTAAGTGTATTTAGTGACATAAAAATCTATTTTAAAATGCCTTAAGTGCATCTCAGCTGCAGTATAAATTAATAGGTATCACTGAAGTGTGTATGTAAGTAACACATCCAGTAGTATATCGCTGCTGTCGGAAGAAAACCTCCTATCTCCATTTTTGTCATTTTTCAGTTTTGACATAATCTGAAAATGCCTGTTGTCCTTTACATTGAGTGTAAATTTCATAAAGAACGGATCAAAATAAACGGCCCAAAATGACTTGGAAAGAAGTCTGATTCCATTGACATACATTAAAAGTAAAATATGTTTTTCCCTTCTCCTGTAAAGTTACCATTTTGGAGATACGAGGTTTTCTTCCGACAGCAGCGATATGTATAATATATTCCAAATGTAATAACAGTTATGTCAACAAATTGCATTCTTAAATCTACGTAACTGATATTTTAATGCATGCACAATGCACAACTAAATGCATGTGATATATATGTTATCATGGCTTAGTTACATCTTAGTTGCTCCTAAGTAATACATTTAGTATGTATTAAAGCATGTTTAAAGTGTAAACAATAAAAATACGTACTTTTCACATTAAATGCACTTTTGATAGATACACTTATATGCATTTTTTCTTTCATCGGGCATGGATCGATCTTTAACACTGATTATACAGTAAATATTGTTGCAATCCACTACAAAAACGTATGCAAGCTATCAGGTTTTGAGCCAAAAGCTAATGGCAGGGAACACCCACAATTCCATGCATTCAATGCTTCTTGAGAGTCTGTCTGCCCTTTAACCCCCCGATTTGACGAGAAAACATCAGCCTCGGAGGCCTCAAAGATAAAGCATAGACCAAACCTCTCACCTCCTTCACACTAAAGGCGAAATTACCAAACTCTGAAGCTCCCCGCATTGGCACTTTGTTCTAGCGAAGCGAAGGCTTCTTGCTGCAGTGTAAAATTGACCTTTCTATCAGCACGGCGGGTGTAATTTGTGGTCAGCGGCAGCGGCTGAGTTGTGATTTAATCAGTTGCCTCTTGTAGCGTGGGCAGTGTATCAACCCTTTGCACAAGGCAAACCTGGGTCCTTGCTACCGCACTCTCTCCACATTACCACTGCGTCTGTTGAGAGACGGACGAAAAAGAAGAGAAAACGGACCAATTATTTTTATTCATTCAGAGTGCTCTTAACGCAGACATTGTTATGAATATTGATACAGCCTTTGCAGAAGCTGTCAAAATGGGGTCAATCTAACAGTGAAGCGAGGAATATCTAATGAGGAGCTTGTTACGACAATATGGGGCAATGTTTCTTCAAAGTGTCACTTATACAGTACAACACACGCGTACGTACACCAACGAATGGACACTATTTAAAAACTAACTTAAAGAAACACATATCTATCCAGTGAAAATGCTCAGGCTTAGTCCAGTCTAACCCAGTCATAATAGTATGGTACTGGTTTAATTCAGCCCCATCTTACAGTGGTGTACTTGATTAAAATGTAGATAGAAATTTTAATTAGTTCTCACACATAATTGGTGTTCATACAGCATGAGCATATTACCTTTATATCATAAAACAATCATTTTTCTATATTACAAGCAGCTGACACTAATTGTTGTAGTGAGCCTGAAAACTGTCTAAACGCTAACTGCAGTGCATTATGCTAGTGTAGTGTGCAGTGTAATTCAAGATCAATTCTCTTAGTGAAGGAGCTATTACTCAGGGACACAGTTATTAAGGGCATCCACTATAGCCTTGTGTGGCTTTCAAATGGGTAATGAACACCTATTTAACTCTATGTCCTCCTCATAACATTAACCTTTTTGGTAACACTTTCTATGAATGTCACCTTTGTAAGCATCTAAACACATTCATAACATTTTATAATGCATTCATAAGACATTATAAACATGGCTATAAATATTTATAAAAATGCATTATATGTTATAGCCATGTTTATTATGCATTATGAATTGTTAATATAATACATTATAAGTACTGATCATCGTATTTGTCCGCTCTAAGTAAAGTGAAGCGTACTGTACTAAAGCCTCCTCCAGTGTTCAGAGTGAGGCTTCAAGTTGAAGTATTTACTGAAGGATTTACTGAAACACTAAAACATTCACAGTAAAGCACATTACAGGCTTCAAATGTCAGAGTTTAAACTAGAGCTGCCATCAGTGTTTTACCCAATGTGGGAAAGGTAATGTACACCACCGTTAGCTTGGTATTTGTCTTTACTTTGCAGTCTCCAAGCTGGGATTGACTTCTTTGGCACTGACAGTATAACATGTTATCAACACTACTTATAATGCATTATATTAACAATTCATAATATATAATAAACATGGCTATAAAGGGTAATTCATTTTTATAAATGTTTATAATCATGTTTATAATGCCGTATATTTATAATGCCGTATATGCCATATTGTTTCTACAGGTCTATTTGCTAATGCAGCCATATGTGGTTATATAACTTTCTGTTTTCATATGCTAATTCAGTCTTATATGATAATTAAGCTTTTGGTTACTGCAGCTCTGTGTATTTCTACCACCCTATATGCCGGTGCAGTTGTGTGTAGCAATATAGCTTTCTGTTACTCCATCGTTGCATGTTTCTACAGCTCTATATGCGAATGCAGCTCTATGTGGTGGTGCAGATTTCTGTTAGTGCATCTTTGTATGTTCCTACAGCTCTACATGCAACTCTATGTGTTAAAATAGCTTGCTGTTAATGAAGTCCCATATACTTCTACAGCTCTACATGCGAATGCAGTGCTATGTGGCGACATAGATTTCTGTTACTATGACTCTGTATGTTTCTGCAGCTCTATATGCTACTGCTGCTCTATGTGGTAAAATAGCTTTCTGTTTCTGCAGTTCTACATGCTTCTACAGTTATATATGTATACAATGGCTGTAGCTCTGTGTAGCATTTTAGCTTTCTGTTACTGCAGCTCTGTATATTTCTACAGCTCTCTATGCTGCTGCCACTCTGTGTGGTGATAAGGCTTTCTGTTATTGCATCTAGGTGTTTCTACAGCTCTATATGGTAAAATGCAGCTGTGTGTGGTGATAAAGCTTTCTGTTACTGCAGCTCTGTATGTTTCTACAGCTCCATATGCTAATGCAGCTCTATATAGTGAAATAGGTTTCTGTTCCTGCAGCTCCACATGTCTCTACAGCCCCACATGCTAATGCAACTTTATGAAGTGATAGAGATTTCTGTTCCTGCCGCTCTGTATTTTTCTACAGCTCCATATGCTAATGCAGTTCTATACAGTGATATAAATTTCTGTTACTGCAGCCCTGTATGTTTCTACAGCTCTATTTGCTAATGCAGCTCTATATAGTGATGAAGATTTCTATTCCTGCAGCTCCATATGTTTCTACAGGTCTTTATGCTAATGCAGCTAGGTGTGGTGATAAAGTTTGCTGTCTCTATGGCTCTGTATGTTTTTGCAGCTCTATATGCTACTGCTACCCTATGTGGTAAAATAGCTGTCTGTTACTGCAGTTCTGTATGCTTCTACAGCTCTATATTTATGCAGCTCAGTGTAGGAATTCAGCTTTTTGTTATTGCAGCTCTATATTTCTACAGCTCTCTATGGTAATGCAGCTCTGTGTGGTAATGTATCTTTCTGTTGTTGTGTCTTTACATTTCTTCAGATGTATGTGGCAAAATGCAGTTTGGGTGGTAATAAAGCTTTCTGTTACTGCAGCTCTGGATGTTTATACAGCTCCATATGCTAATGCAGCTTTATATAGTGGTATAGATTTCTATTCCTGCAGCTCTGTATGTTTCTACAGCTCTATATGCTAATACAGCTCTATGCAGTGATACTGTTTTCTGTCAAAGTAGTCATGTTTGTTTCTGCAGATCTATTTGCTAATTCCATCTTATTTGATAATATAGTATTTGATTATTACAGCTCTGTGTGTTTCTACAGCTCTATATGCTAATTCATCCTTATTTAGTAATATAGCTTTCTGTTTTTTGGCCTCTCTGTATGTTGCGCCAACTCCAGTGCCAGTGGAACCCTTTTTGGAGATATGGTTTTCTGTTACTGCAGCTTTGTATGTTTCTACTGCTTCTGAGCAGCTCGATGTGGTAATATTGTTTACTGTTTCTTCAGAACTCCAGCTGGTAGTGCAGTTTTTGCGATAATGCCACTCTGCGGGGTTAGGACATTTCACAAAATTCATGTTTTCTGGTCTATTGAAGTTATCTCTGATCTTTATGAAATTTGGTGAAATAATGTAACTCTGTGTCGCAAGGTCATTTTTTTTTTTCTGATGAACTCTATATACTTCATCTTCTCTCCTTTTTTGTCTTCTCCACTAGAAGAGAATCAGTATTCATTATTATCAAAGCTAGGGTGAAGTACTTTTCTTCAGGTCTTCTCTCAGATATACCAAAGTATATTTATATCAAGCTTATGTACCATGATACTGACCTTTTATCTTTAATCTGTATGTAGCAGTGGTCACCAACCCTGGATCTTGCAGTATCTAGTTCAAACCACTGCCATACCTGCTTCAGTCAATTAACTTCTTCAAAGTTCTTGAAAGCCCTCATCTGATGCATTATTGTAAGGTAACGGGGGAGAAGCATTGTAGCTGCAGGTTCAAACTAAATTTTTTAGGACAGTAGATCTCCAGGAGGAGGTATATACAGCAATTACTGTAGTAAGGAGTGAACTTGTCCCTCAAAGAAAAGTAATTTAGCCATTTTGGTTTGGCAGGGGCAGCTGTATATGAGGATATAGATACGTTTCAGTGTCATCCCTGGAGACGATTCTTGTCAGGGTCAAAGTGAGCCCAGACACTTAGGTGTACTTCAAGCTATATGTCAATGTCAAGTTCAAAGCTGTGACTTCCTTCAAGCTTATGGCTGAGATACTTCTGTTTCAGATACTTCTGTTTAGTTATTATTGAACTATCACTGTCATGAGTACTCAATTTTTAAACAATCATCAATTAAAATGTTGATTTATTAAGAGTGATTACTCAGTGTTTGAAATCTAACAGTAAAACATTAATATATATATATATATATATATATATATATATATATATATATATATATATATATATATATATATATATATATTGTGTAGCATCCCCTATTCTTTTAACAACAGTCTGTAAATGTTGGGAAGTGAGGAGACCAATTGATGGAGTTTTGGGAGAGAAATGTTGTCCTATTCTTGTCTGATGTAGGATTCTAGCTGCTCAATAGTCCTGGGTCTTCTTTGTCGGATTTTTTGTTTCATAATGCACCAAATGTTTTCTATTGGTGAAAGGTCTGGACTGCAGGAAGGTCAGTTCAGCACCTGGACTCATCTTCTTGTTGTGATGGATGCAGTATGTGGTTTAGCATTGTCTTGCTGAAATATATAAGGCCTTCCCTGAAACAGACATTGTCTGGATTGTCTGGACCATATGTTGTTCTAAAACCTCTATATACTGTTCAGCAGCGATAATGCCTTTCCAGATGTGTAAGCTGCCCACGCCATAGGCACTAATGCAACCCCATACCATCAGAGATGCAGGCTTTTGAACTGTGTGTTGATAACAAGCTGGATGGTCCCTCTCCTCTTAAACCCACAGGACACAATGTCCATGATTTCCAAAAAGAATTTCAAATTTTGATTCATCTGACCACAGAACAGTTTTCCATTTCCCTCAGTCCATTTTAAATGAGCTTTAGCCCAGAGAAGACGATGGTGTTTCTGGATCGTGTTCACATATGGCTTCTTCTCTGCATGATACAGCTTTAACTTGCATTTGTGGATTGTATGGCGAACTGTCTTCCCAGACAATGATTTCTGGAAGTGTTTCCTGAGCCCATGCAGTGATTTCCAGTACAGAATCATGCCTGTTTTCAGTGCAGTGCCGCCTGAGGGCCCGAAGACTATGACCATTCAATATTGACCGTCTGCCTTGTCCCTTGCATACAGGGATTTCTCCAGCTTCTCTGAATCTTTTGATGATATTATTTACTGTAGATGGTGGGATATTCAAAGTTTTCACAATGTTACGTTCAGGAACATTTTTCTGAAATTGTTCCACAATTTTTAGATGCAGTTTTTCGCAAATTGATGAACCTCTGCCCATCTTTGCTTCTGAGAGACTCTGCCTCTCTAAAATATTCTTTTTATACCCAGTCATGTGAGTTAGTTGCAAATTGCTCATCGAGCTGTTTTTTTTTATTAGTACCGCTTATTTTTCCATTTTTTTTTTTTTGCCTCTGTCCCAACTTTTCTGAGATGCGCTGCTGCCATCAAGTTCTAAATGAGTCATGTTTTTCATGAAATGGCAAAGTGTCTCATTTTCAACATCTGATATGTGTTCTATTGTGAAGAAAATATGGGTCTGTGAGATTTGCAAAACATTACATTATGTTTTTATTTACATTTATTTACATTTTACACAGCTTCCCATTTTTTTTATTGCAGTACATTTACGTTTTCATTTGTTTATATGTATATATGACATGGTTACGAATGTGCAGTGTAATTTTTATTTTGTTTTACAATAGTTTTGAGATAAAAGATATAACCTTTAATTTTTTAAATATATTCATGATACAGGGGTACATATAGGCTAAAATGCTTTTTCTGCATTGTAGACTATGCAACACCTGGTTCCTGTCATTGTATAGAAATCTGAGCAGTAGGTTTCTCCACAATACATCACTTCCTCTCAAACCACTATGAATGACTCTTAACATCTCAATGTTTGAATCATGAAGAGATTTTGAAATATTGGTTGGGATGGAGTCTTAAATGAAGCCTTTTTAAAGGCGACGTGGTTTATGTTTTTCCAGTAAAGTATTTTGGAATCTTTGGAAGGCTATGAATGGTTTGTTATTGTTTAGCCTTTGTTAAAAACTCTGATTACTCAGTTAGTCTATATTATTGATAGTACACAGTGATATCGGATCATATCAAAAAATGATCTTCAGTTAACATTTGCATTGAACAGTTGTTCAATGTTTAGAATGTTTAGAGTTGACCCATATTTCAAACCAAAATTTGATGATTTATTGTGCTTCATAAGAGCAGAAAGTTTTTGACAACGCTGGGCTACTTTGCTAAAATAAAAGTATTTTATTCAATTTACTGCATTTGTAACCAAAACCATTTCTACCAAAACAAATGTTATATATTTGTGAAATGCTAATCCAAGTAGATGTAGTCCCAATTTCTACATTAGATAAATATTTCTACACTATATAGTGCCAAAAGTATGTGGACACCCCTCTCATTTATTCACCCCTCTCATTTATTTAGTTCAAGTGTTTCAGCTTTCATTGCTAACAGGTGTATAATTTCAAGCACATGGCCTTACTGAAGAGCTTACTGACTTTAAACATGACACTTTTAAAGGATGCCACCTTTGCCACAAGTCTGTTTGTGGAATTTCTGCCCTGCTAGATCTGCCCTGATGAACTGTAAGTGTTATTACTGTGAAGTAGAAGCATCTAGGAGCAAAAACAGCTCTGCCACGAAGTGCTAGACCACGCAAACTCACATAGTGGGACTGCTGAGTGCTGAAGCACACAGCATGTGAAAAAATATCCTTTCAGCTGTTGCATCACTCATTACAGAGTTGTAAACTGCCTCTATGAGCAACATCAGCACAAGAACTGTGCATTGGGATCTCTATAAAATGGGTTTCCTTGGGTGAGGATCTGCACACAAGCCCAAGATCACTATGTGCAATGGAAGTGTCAGCTGCAGTGATGTAAAGCATGTCATCATTGGACTCTGGAGTTGTGGAAACATGTTCTCTGGAGCAAAGAATCACGCCTCATTATCTAGCAGTCTGATAGGCAATTCCAGGTTTGGCGGACACCAGGAGAACACTACCTACCAGAATGCATAGTTCCAACAATAAAGTTTGGTGGAGGAGGGCATAATGACCTGGGGCTGTTTTTCAGGATTTGAGCTTGGCCCTTTAGTTCCAGGAAAGGTAATGCTACAGCATACAAAGTATACTTCCAACTATGTGGCAACAGTTTGGGGAAGGTCCTTTCCTGTTCTAGCATGACTGTGCCCCGGTGCACAAAGCGAGTTCCATTAGGATATGGTTTGATGAGATTGGTGTGGAGGATGTCCAGTGGCCTGCACAGAGGTCTAACGTCAGCCCCACTGAAACACCTTTGAGATGAATTGGAAATTTGATCATTAGCCTTACCTTCTCGTCCCACGTCAGCAGCGCCTGACCTCACAAATGCTCTTTTGACTGAATGGTCATAAATTCGACAGACACACTTCAAGTCCTCTGGAAAGCCTTTCTAGAAGAATGGAGGCTGTTATAGCTGTGAATGGAGGGTGTGTGTGTGTATGTGTGGGGGTGGTCCACATACTTTTGACCATATCGTGTATATCTACACGAGTACCAGTATCAGCAGTGTATCCCTCATTATCTGTAGATTACTGGATTACTGATATAATTGATAGTGGTTCCCTAATAATAATGTGAAATTAATTTGTGCACTCTGGAAGTGCTGATTGTGGCCCTCCAGTACTGGGACTGGGTGAATTATTTGCTCCGTATGAGCTTTGGGTTTACTCTCAGGCCCAAACCTGGGTCTGCAGGTGCAAAAAGAATGGGACGATAATGTAGGAATGGTAAAAGCTTCCGCTTCAGCCTTCCACATATTTCCGTGAAGGTGAACGGCCCTCTTGGCCACAGGGAGAAGGTTTGGAAGGTGAATGTACTCCTGACTAATTGCTCTCTGCTTTGGGATTTCAGCGGCAGCCAAGACCCCCACACACACACGCACACACATACACACGCAGCAGGGATGGGGAGGCGGGTTGTTTTAGCAGCAGTCTGACCAGCATGCCAAGTTATTATATTGTCACCCTGGGACGTGTCCTGCCAGCTTGCGTTGCTTGGCTTTTTGGATCAAGCTCACTCCCTGTTTGCGTAGGGCTGCTGTACTGATCATTAGCAAATTAAATGCCAGCATGCATCATTGGATAAGTGACCTGAAAATGATCGTGCGTCTCCAGTGGTTCGCACTTTCGCTCGGCTCCATTCCTGTTTGCCTCGGGCTTGTTGCCGGCTTAGCAATGTTTTGCAGTAAATATGTTTACTATAACGACATGGATTGGAAATGCACTTTCAATATGGTGCGCCCAACCATTGGTCTTGCAGATTAGCTGTATAGTATATTGAACTGTAAACCCGTCTTGAAAATCTTTGCGAGACCTCATTTGCTCTTCGCGTCGCTCGGTAGATGCTGAATAAGATATGCAAATAAGATACGTTGCTTCTACACAAACACCTTTGAAAAATCCTCATCAAAAATTCATAACCACTTATTATTGATGAGGAATTTGAAAACGGGAAAAAGAAATGCAAATCGGATCTGTAAAGTATACAGACCGAGGGCTGTGTGTTTTTATAATATTACAACCCTGTAATAGGTTCTCGTAAGTCGAAGAATCGTCACTGGAGTATTTACAATTTTGAGAAAAAACATGATCTCACACAGTAAATATGTTTCTTAGGCAACGCTGTTTGAAGGATACCTTCATAGGGACTTCATAACACATGCATAAGCATTGAATAATATATTTCCAATTAATTTTTTTTATGCGCAGCTTATGCAAGTAATGTCAGGATGACATTACATGACATTACAATGTACTAACATTATGGGCCCCTATTTATATACATATATAATAATAATTATCCTACGTATCGCTGTTGTCGGAAGAAATCCTTGTATCTCTATTTATGACGTTTTTTCAGTTTTTGACATAATTTGAAAGTATCTGTTACCCTTTACATTGTATGTAAATTTCATGATGAGTGGACTTAAAGAAATGATCCAAAATGACTTGGAAAGACGTCTGGTTCCATTGACTTACATTAAATGTAAAGTAGGTTTTTTACTTCTCCTGTAAAGTTACCATTTTGGAGATACAAGACTTTCTTGTGACAACAGCGATATACATTTTTCAGTGTTTTTAAAATATAAATTGCTTCTTTGATGTGAATTTGAAAGATCTTGCCTCATCATGAGTTTAATTTGAAATAATAACACCAATAATTGTGCTATCTCACATTTTTATGTCACCACTGAAACAAAAAGAGTTTTAGTCTACAGGGAGGTACTTATTTTAGCCACACCCCTGCGTTTTAAAGCAGGAAGTGAGGCTGCATCCCTGTCCTTCATGGTCATATGGCGAGCAGTTAGATCCTATTGTTTTAAAGTCTAAAAATCAGTGTAGCATTAACCTTTTCAACTCCTTGGGACCACTGGTGGTTCCAAAATGTACTTCGTCATATTCTTCATAACTTTCATATTTCATAAGCTACATCCAAAAGGTGGGGGTCGTATGAGAGCTGTAACTGTCTTCTTTCCAGTCAAATAGATGGGTGATGTAATTTTAAACCCTTATAATAAAAGAAGCTGAACTCACATTTTTTTTTTTTTTCTACTGAAAGTCGACCCATTTTTCCACAAATCTGGGCTATAAACTATAAACAGACGGCGTCTCCTCAGTGATCTGCTCTGTAAAAATTATTTTTTATAAAAAAATACAAACAGCGTCTAAGATTTTTGGCTTTCAGCAGTAAGTTGTAAGCATATAGCAATTCGTGTATGATCATAAAACACATTTTCTGTTAATTTTGGGGGAGCTTTTACAAAATAAATAAATAAATAAATAAAATAAAAAATTACATTTATTTCATGCAGTTACTGAATAATTTCCCTTATGATTGGTCATGTAAATTCAGATGGAAAAACCAAAATATACCCTGGTCAATAAGAATTATCACTACTGAAACACATATTTTCTTTTTTATGTTTTAATGAAATTATTATGATTTTGTGTACGTACAATTCTCTATAGCTGTGTTTGCTAGTCAGGTACTGGCTAACATTTTTGAGTTATGCTCAAAATTAGCTAAAATTTGCCACTTCTGAAATGTTTCACTAATGACATGATTTGTGTGTTAGTGACAAAATAGAATGTTCGGTCATATGTTTTAATAAAATAAACATTATTCAACATAAAGTCACTCAAAGCAAAAGGATTTATGTCTAAAGTTCAAGTCAGTTAAAAGCCTGAAATGTGTTTTCACCTCTGACATTGAACCAGTTTGGTATTGTGGTCCATATATAATGCTTTTAACTGGGAATTATGCTTCATGTGTTATAAGTGGAACAAATATCCATTTGATTAGATCAATATAATGTCAATTACTTCATAAATCTTTACTTCAACACTGCTACATAACAGTTACGAAACAATGTGACATCTGCAATGATGTTTATGGGCAGTGTCAAATAAATCACTGCGGTTATTGGTATAAGCTGCTCATTAATACTTAAATGATGCTTTATATAAATGTTACACAATGCTTATGCATGTGCTGTGAAGTTCCCTATGTAGGCATCCTTTTTATTTTTACTGTTTATTATGATGAAACTGACTGGAACACAGCCATTGGTTGACTTCACAGGCAGTTCTGTCAGATGTTAAACTGCAAATGGCCTAGAAGGAGAATAATCTGTGCATGCGAATTCTACCTGACTGCATCTTTGCGAGCGAGTTTGAGCCATTTTATATGCAAAAGCTGAGTGCAGTACATTTAACATGCTACTCACTGTAGCAAAACTAATCCCAGCTTGGTTGCCCAAAACTGTCATCGTACAACAATCATTGTTCTATGGTGGAGCGAGCATCGCTTTGAGGACTCTCACCGCCATTCCATGCCATGTAGAGCAGGCCATATTGAGATTAAGCGGTGTGAATTAGTGAGCACCCCTTTGCCTCTGTGTCATGCTCATTTTTCAAACGTAGCTCTATTTTTTTTCTAGCTCGGTGCCATGGGCTTTAGCCTCAAAATGTCAATGCAAGTGAACGTCTACAGCATCTGTTCCCTTTGAGTTAAAAAATTTAACACGAAGCAAACTTTGCATCGATGGAGGAAGAACTGTTGCATTACGATTATTGCTACATCATCGAGCTGGTAGAAGTTTTGCAAAGAACTACACGAAGCTGACATTTTATGTTTAAAAAAAAAGAAAAACCTTGAATTTCACCTGAAACGGAAAGACTGTCTCATGCCTTGGCTGTCTCTGTAGAAAACTTTAGAAAAATCCTGCCTTTTCAATTGCTTATACAACCTTCACCTCACCCAGCCTCATTCACACTGCTCGTATTTATATTCAAAGCAGGTTATTTGAGGTTGTGGCTTGGGTATGAAAAAGATAATCTGCTCAAAAAACGCAGTGCAGTGTTTGAAGCGTTTGATTTGGAGCGGAAATCGCTGGGTGTTATACACTATTAGACCCAATGCTGTTCGTGTGAAAGGGCTCCATTTCAATCTTCCATTTCGAAACTGGAAGGTAAGCAATCTCCGTTTTGGACAGTATATTCGAAGAAAGCGGAAAATACTTTTTATCTCATCGTATCGGTGACAGATGAATAGTGAAAAAGTTCATTTGGTTGGCCTGACCCTTCACTCCTCAGAATAGAGTGACATCCATGATTGAATGCTGGAGAAAATGTTTTTTTAGAACTTCTTCTGTTCAGTTTATGCGCTTCCACTGGAAGAAATGTGAAAGGATTCATGGCTATGACAGTCTAAATTCTTCAAAGTTGCGTCAGTTCCTAAAACATAACTTAACAGACCAGTCAAATACACAGGGAGAGATTGTGCGATTTGATTGGCTGTTCTGAATATCTGTTAGACAGATATTGGAGTTTTTAAACACTGTGTCCATTCACTGTCCACTCTATTAGACACTCCTACCTTGTCAGTCCACCTTGTAGATGTGAAGTCAGAGACGATAGCTCATCTGCTGCTGCACAGTTTGTGTTGGTCATCCTCTAGTCCTTCATCAGTGGTCACAGGACACTGTTGGCTGGATATTTTTGGTTGGTGGACTATTCTCAGTCCAGCAGCGTCATTAAGGTGTTCAAAACTCCAGCAGCACTGCTGTGTCTGATCCACTCAGACCAACACAACACACACTAACACACCACCACCATGTCAGTGTTACTGCAGTGCTGAGAATGATCCACCACCCAAATAGTACCTGCTCTGTGAGGGTCCATGGGGGTCCTGACCACTGAAGAACAGGGTAAAAGGGGGCTAACAAAGTATACAGAGAAACAGATGGACTACAGTCTGTAACTGTAGAACTACAAAGTGCACCTATATAGTAAGTGGAGCTGATAAAATGGACAATGAGCGTAGAAACAAGGAGGTGGTCATAATGTTATGCCTGATCGGTGTATCTAGTCATCAAGCAAAGTGTTCATTTTGGACCCTAGACATACTATTGAGATTTGATAATAAAAATGAATTTGATTTGATAAGATGATTTGATAATTACTGAAAAACATGATATTAACTTAGTTATGAGAAGGAGAAAACACAGTGTGGGTCCATTTACAGACCCTTATGCTTTAAGTCAATGAGGTGCATTTGAAAACAACTGTCTGATGGAAAATAAAAATAAGAATTGTCTGATTGTGAAATAAAAGGTGTTGCATTAGGAATATACATTATGTAGTTATATGAAGACTTTTCATGTAACATTAATGTTGGTCTTTATTACAGTGGATGGTACAATGCTTTTTTAAGTGCTGGTGCTGAAAATTCCCCTGCACTAGAACAAATTCTGTGTGTAAAATGAGATGAAGATAAGATATATACAGAGTACACCATTCTTGGAGTGCTGGAGTTTAGTGACAGTAGAAAAGATTGAAAGTTTGGCTAGTAAAAATGAATACGAAGCTGAAGCTATTTGATTTCTAAGCAGGCTGTCTGAAACTGCTTCAAACAATCTTAAAATGTGATATCACTGGTTATATATATATATATATATATATATATACTTTTCCTTTTTTTCAAATATACAATTCCATGGCCATTTTAATCTGCAGATCTAGGTGTCCTTGTATGTTGTTCCATTTGCAATTATATTTTCTCAATAAACAAAAACATATGCTGTCTAGAGACACTTCTTCTGCACGCTGTTTCTGATGTTATCTGTGCTCTTCCCTTACTGTGTATGTTCTCTCGGCACATATTCTGAATGCAAACAGCCTGAGAAGCATCAAAGTGAGCAATTACTTGGAAATTTCGACAAGAGCCCCTTCTATTTTCTAGAGGATGATAAAAAAGAACAAAAAAAGCCTTGTGATATGGTAACATGGTGCAATATGGGCTAATATATATGTATCTTCTTCTTACAGTTGCACTCCAATTCAGATAAGGGTGATGGCTCAGTTCGGTACCTCCTCTCTGGAGAAGGAGCAGGGACTATCTTCACCATTAACGAGGTGACAGGAGACATCCATGCCACGAAAAGCCTGGACCGCGAGAAAAAAAGCCACTATGTTCTCCACGCCCGCGCTATTGACCGCTTCACCAACAGAGCCGTGGAGCCCGAGTCCGAGTTCATCATCAAGGTTCAGGATGTGAATGACAACGCCCCCACCTTCCCCGATGGGCCGTTCGCCGCGTCTGTACCAGAGATGTCAGACATAGGTGAGACAGTGTGTCTGTTTGTGTGGGTTAAGGCTGAACATGGGGAAAAACACTAGGAGGCTTTTATATTATATCACACTGTGATTGTGGCTGGGCTGATATGATTAATTCGATCAATTAATATCTCAATGATTCAGCAAGATAAGTCAGCAGTTGCACAATGACAATGTATGTGATAATTTAAATGCCCCTACTGGTCTTTCTTATGAAAGAAATAGATTGATTTATATCCTTATTTAATGCATATAGTGTTAAAACGTCTTAGTCATCCTTCTTATTGATTTCTTTTGTCAGTAATATACTCCGGAATCTTTGAAAGGCTATGCATTGCCCATTTTATGGTAACAAGTTGTGGTGAACAGGGGCCAAAACTCAACAAACCCCTGTCTTGGAGTAAAAGTTGGGTTGGAACAGTGAATTTTGAAAATTTAAGTAACTATTTTTGTAGGAAAACCATGTAAATTTGTCTTATTTTATTCTAACGTTTGTGCATGAAATGAAGTGTCTGTTGCATGGAAAGTCATGTTGCATCAAGGTTTATCCACCCATAGTAAAGCGTGATAATGCACACTGTGTGTTTGGAATGTGAAAGTAGCCAAGAAACTCCGGAATTGGTAGGAAAAATGGTGTTTGACTTTCAATTTTCCTCAAACATTTGCACCATTCATTTGTATATTTACTTTATCTGATGTAATCAATATTTTTGGTGATTGGTGTGTTTTTTTTTTTTAATTACCATCAGTGAGCTCAGTTTAAATTGTCTTGGGAGAAATTAACACTTCAGCCAGTGCGATTCCAGTTGAAGGTAATGACTGATACTGAGTTAACCATCCTAATGTCAGCCATTCATTACAAGCTGGCTAGTTCTCTAAACAGTCTATGATTTCAGTTAATCTAAATTAATAGGAACTCTACACTGAATATCATTGATAAAGCAGATCACAACATGAAAGAGGCAGTTTAGTATTTTGGTTGAATAATACTGGTTGTTTTGACAATCACTTGATGCTTGGCTGGTTCTTTGTAGACTCTGCCTTGATGAAAGACCTATTTGGATTTCTTATGTTATGTTGCTTATGGTAGTTTATGGTTATTTCACTAAAAATAATACTGAATTTTAAAAGATGTTTTTTCATCAACTTTTAGAAAAGTGTCTGCACTACCTTGATTTGGTGAACCAATTCAGTGATGGTTTCAAACATTCAATGAGCCAGATTTTGTTCTTCCTCTTCAAATTTTCTTGCTGTGAATGGAAATGGTATCATCTGTATTTGAGAAAGAAATGCTTATTTAAAGACTGAGGTTTAAGCAGGTAAACTGTTTATGTGGGTGAATTCCTGGTGTTTCATCAAAGCTTTAATGATAAGGTCTGTAATGAAAATGCCTTGGCTGAGTAGAGCCTTATTTACAACAGTCAGTCAAAACACATTTGTTGGCAACATGCAGAATGCAGTGTATTTTATTATTTAAGCTCTAATAAAATAGGTTGGAGACTGGTGATGTGAGGAAGTAACGTTAAGCTTCTAGGCAAGATAGAAGCCTTCAAGCTTTCACCTCTGGAAATATCCTAGTATTTTTAATGCAGGATGTGCACTAGATAAAAGATTTATTAGTGGATTATAAAATCCAAATAATGGTTATTTTTAAGTAGTATTTCAGTGTGTGCTAAAATGTACCAGAAACAGCCATTTCAGGATATGTTCTGCCAAAAAAAAAGAGAGAAACTGATTTTCCATTATGCCATTTCACCCTTAAATATACAAGAACATTATAAAGCCCTTGTAATGCTCTTATAAAGCTTTATCAAGTTGGTAGCTGATAATTAAGTGGCTGCTTATTACTAGTTAATTAAACAATAATCGGTTAGGATACAAATATAATACACTCAAACTCATTTCTAAAAAGTTGGGATGCTGTGCAAAACGTAAATAAAAACAAAATTCAAACGTGCAAATCATTTAAAAGCTATATTTTATCGAAAATAGTACAAAGACAACAAATCAAATGTTGAAACTTTGATGCCAACAACACATTTCAAAAAAAGTTGGGACAGGGGCAGCAAAAGGCTGGTAAAGTTGTGTAATGTTAAAAAAAAAAAAACACCTGATGGATAATTGGCAACAAGTAAGTAACATGATTGGGTATAAAAAAGCATCCCAGAGAGGCTGAATCTTTCAGAAGTAAAGATGAGGAGGGGTTCAACACTCTGTGAAAGACTATGTGAGCAAACAATTCAAGAATAACATTTCTCAACATAAAATAACAAAGAACTTTTGCTTTTCATCGTCCACGGTACATAATAACATTAAACGATTCAGAGAATCTGGAGAAATCTCTGTTTACAAAAGGCCAAAAAACAGTATTTGCTGGTCGTGATCTTTGGGCCCTCAGGCATGACTCTGATGTGGAAATCACTGCATGAGCTCAGGAACACTTCTGAAAACCACTGTCTGTGAACACAGTTCGTCACTGCATCCACAACTGCAAATTAAAACTCTAAATGCAAAGAAGAAACCATATATAAACCGGATTCAGGAATGCTGCCACCTTCTCTGGGCCCGAGCTCATTTAAAATGGACTTAGGGGAAGTGGAAAAGTGTTCTGTGTTCCAAAAAATTAACATGGACACTGTGTCCTCCGGGCTAAAGACCACTCAGCTTGTTATCAGTGCACAGTTCAAAAGCCAGTATTCACGATGGTATAGGTTTGCATTAGTGCAAATGGCATGGGTGACATGCACATCTGTGAAGGCACCATTAATGCTGAATGATACATTGGTGTATATTAAAAAGAGTCCAGGTACTGAACTGTCCTGCCTGCAGTCCAGACCTGTCACCCACTGCTCACATTTGGTGCAATATGAAATGAAAAATGACAAGAATGGGAAAACACTTCACTTTTAAAACTACAGTGATTGATCTCCTGAGTTCCCAAACACTTACAGAGTGTTGTTAAAAGGTGATGAAACAGAGTGGTAAACATTTTTGGAACGTGTTGTTGGCATAAAATTCAAAATGAGCATATAGTTTTTAAAAAAAAAACTAAAAAATTTCTGTTTCAAAATTTGATATGTTGTCTTTGAAGTATTTTCCTTTAAAAATATGGTTTCCATGATTTGGGTATCATTGCGTTCTATTTTTATTTACATTCTGCACAGTGTCCTGACTTTTTTGGAAATGGGGTTGTACATAGCAAGAAATAGCAGGACTTCTATCTACCTTTATGGTTAGACTGAAGAGAGACAAAGTGTCAATGAGTAATTTGGCTTAAAAAAGCATTTACTTGCTTTACTGTTTTTGGCTTCTTAGCTCTGAAAGCAACAGAGATCTCATTCAGAAAAAGACCTAAAAAACCACTGACTATGCTGGTTTATTCCTCATACACATCACACATTGTGTGTGTTTTAGACCAGCACTTATTTTCTTGTCTCTGAGTGAGTGTCATATGTGATCCAGAGCAGAATGATTTGTCTAAAAGTTCAGAAAAGTGGAGTTTCAGTGCATTAGATTATATAATTTTAAACAATAATACAAGATTTAACCATATTCTGCTATATCTTAAAATTTCAGCTCATTTAAACGATTATAAATAGCTGATAGTATACATATGTATACATACCAGGCCATTCTTGCTGTGAGGCGACA
Source organism: Colossoma macropomum (assembly GCF_904425465.1). Classification (NCBI taxonomy): domain Eukaryota; kingdom Metazoa; phylum Chordata; class Actinopteri; order Characiformes; family Serrasalmidae; genus Colossoma; species Colossoma macropomum. The sequence goes on along the minus strand of NW_023494807.1, from coordinate 2,607,892 downwards.
GCGCTACCCACTGCGCCACCGTGCCGCCTGATATATATGTCGATCTATAAAATAAAAACAGTTTCAAAAGTACTTACTGACCTTGAGAAAACTCACTGGCTATTAGAGCTTTAGTGCTCTGCATGGATCCGAAAGCAATAAAATATATGTCTGCTTTATGCCATTAGATTTTTATTCAATAAAAAGCAATACTCAAAAATAAAATAAGTAACCAAGAAAATTATTGTATTTTCAACCCATATAAACTTTAGTTTAACAATTTCTGAAACTCACAGTGGAGGATTTTTTGGTATTGTGTCATGAGCACCTTTATTTTACATTCAACAAGCAACACTTGTGCCTTGAGACAGAGCAGAGATACATTGTTATAAATAAGATAATGGTCACTTTTCAGCATCCATGATGCCTCAGACTTCTGATACTGATGTCATGGGAGCTCAAGTCTCTTTCAGAGGAGCTGAGCTCTTGCCTTCTAATACAAATGCTGATGTAACTGTTGGTTTTGGTTGCTTGTTTGGACTACATGTCTTAAACATGAATCCAGTCCACAGAATTGCCTGCAGTTTCAACCATTGTGGTGGTCTAATGCAGTGGGATACACTCTTCTCTTTTACAGCATGTGCTTGTTCGCCATATGTATGAGACGGTCTGCGTTTGGTTGGTAAAAAACAGTGGTGTGAGTGGTTGACAGAGGTGTAGAGATGGCGATCAAGGTGAAGGATGAAATGCATAGAATGTGCTGTAAATTAAAATTATTTATACAAGTAACAGGACAATGGTCGATAAATGTAACAGACAAAAAAGTAGCTTTTTCCTTATAAAGGTATTTGCATAGAAGTATAAAGTGTTCTCAGTTAAAATGACTGATATACATACAATTATTGAAACAAGTTATGTAAATGAGACAGAGCAAAGATAACGCATTGCTACCCACCTCTGCTAATATAATTAATAGTGACACTGCTAACTGTGACATACCTCACCATGTACTACAAACACATCAGCACACCCCTGATGTGGAATGATGCATGGCTGGTCTGCATTATTTTTATTTTAAAATGTGAGTTTTTTTGATCACATGAATGCTTTGATTAACTTTATTATTATTATTATTATTATTATTATTTATTATTATTATTAGTAGTAGTAGTAGTAGTAGTAGTAGTAATAATAATCACAATAATAATAATAATAATAATAATAATAATAATAATAATAATATGTTTTACAAATCATCTCTAAAGTAATATCTGGAGAGAGAGGGGCAGAGAGTGAGGGGGAGAGAAAGGCAGAGAGAGAGAGAAGAGAGAGAAAGAAAGAGAGAGGGGAAGGAATTAGAAATTGAGAGAGAGAGGGAAGAGGAAAGATAGAGAAGCATTGATAGAAAGAAAGAAAGAAAGAAAGAAAGAAAGAAAGAAAGAAAGAAAGACTTTTTGACTTTCAAAACACCTTTAATTTAACCAGATCACAGAACAGATCACACAGAAATCAGCACAAATACAGCGAAAACATCACCTTACAAATTCATCACAAACCCACCAAATCCATCTGGCTCACAAATGAGCCCCCCCACCCCCCACCCCCCCACACACGAAAAAAATGTGTCCAAGTCATCCACAAGATTATAATATGCAAATTCAACACGGAGTCGTTTTATCACGAGACCTCTCACCATCAGGACAGGGTCAGTCCCTCCGCACCCCTTAATCCTGCTGCCAACTTTGCTGCCCCAAGCAAATAATTTAAAAGCACTACTTTGTCCTTTTTAAAAACTAAATATTTGGGACCACAAATGAACAAACTATCCCTAAAAAACCCTAAAAATGTCAAACCCCAGTTTTTGACTAACACTAAAATCGAACCTAACTGTGAGCACTGCAGAAAAACATGAAACAGAGTCTCTGGAGCACCACAGAAAGGACAACCCTCCCCGACTGTGGGATCGATCCGTGCCGCATGTCTGTTCAGAGCTCAAACCCCATGTACAATCCTCCACTGGAGGTCGGCCGTTCTCTTTTTCGATGGGCCTTTTGTACACAGACTGTCAGCTACTTTTTGGGGACGAGCCTGCCTCAACAACCTCAGGCCATTTTGTCTCCCACACATCCCTCAGGCTTCGAAAATTCAAAACTTTTGTGCATGTCTGATACAGTCTCTGTTTATTAATTACACTGAAAGTCCCAAGAGTTGGGGTTTCCATGGAAAGAAGTGCCCCTTGAAACTCCTCCTGACCCATTTCCAGTACAGGTTCTGTGAAATCCATGTCCAAGATCTGCCAGTCTTTCACGGGGGTCGCATCCCAGGTATTCAGAGACAAGGGCAGACAGGTCAGATTTTAAACGACCAAGCACCTGTGAAGCCAGACGCACTGATCTTAGGTCAGTCATATCTGCCAAGTCATCTGCTGTCATCCAGGATACACCCTGCTGTAAGTGGCGGATCTTACTTAAGCCCTTCTCCAAAAAGGTGACTCTCAATGCAGCTGAGATCTTGGACAGTGCAGATAAAACAGGGTTAAAAAACAGTGGTTCTTCAAAAACGAGAGTGATGGAGCAACGCCCTGCTCCCTCGAAACTGAAAAGAGCTTCCATGCTTGCATTGCTGCTGAGTAAAAAGGAGTTAAGCCTCCCAAGTCCACTGTCCCTAAAACAAGAGAAAAGAGGTGCTTGTCAAGGCCCATGCGTCCAGCAACCCTTAGGATGGCACAAGCTACATCTGTCCAGCAATGGTGTGTATGATACAGAAGGCACTGCACAGCCTGCAAACGCAAAACAGCGACTCTGCATCAAATGTCTATCAGGCCCTGCCCTCCCTCCTGCACCGGGAGGTAAGTACAACAGCCCTGAGCCAGTGATGTCCATTCCAAAAAAAGTTTACCAGTGTCTTCTGAATATCATCGACCAGACTGTCAGGGGGATTCAACACAGTAAACCTGTACCAATAAGTTTGTTGGCAATCAAAACTTGACCCCGATACAATAACTAGGGTAGCAGTCGAGACCATGTAGACAACCTGGCATGGACCTTCTCCCTTAACCCCTCCCACTTCTGGCCCTGAGCCTGATCAGTGCCCAACCAAAGCTTCTTCCTGAGCAAACAAAGGAAAGGCTCTACTGCCAGAGAATACAGCTGTCCTGATAAAGGACACCCCTGCCTGATTCCTCTGCTGACTAGAACTGGAACACTCAAACCCCCTCCTGCCTTAATCATCCAGGAGGCCCCAGTGTACAACAGTTTAACCCAGGATAAAAACCTGTCACCAAAACCAAAAGCTTTTAAGGTACCACATAGGTACTCATGGTCAACCTGATCAAAGGCTTTCTCTTGATCAAGTGACAACAGACTAAACTCTGAACCAGACAATTTTGCAAAATCAAACAAATCTCTAAGTAAAAATAAGTCATAAATTGATCGTTTGGGAAAGCACTATGATTGGTCTTCATGAACCAGTGTGTGTAAAACCTCTGTGAGTCTGTTTGCAATGCATTGTGACAGAATTTTATAGTCAGAACATAGGAGTGACACTGGCCTCCAGTTCTTAAGTAAGCAGAGGTCTCCCTTCTTCGGCAAGAGAGAGAGGACCACACGCTGGCAGCTCTTTGGAAGCACCTTGGCCTCAAAGCAGGCCTGAAAAACACTAAACAAGTCCTCTCCGATGACTCCCCAGAAGGCCTTATAAAAGTCCACAGGCAAACTGTCAATACCAGGTGCTCGTCCGGAGGTCAGCTGATAGACAGCTTTGTTGACTTCCACAAAAGTCAGAGCAGAGTCCAAGGCCTGCTTATGCTGTTGATCCAGTTGGGGAAGATCATTGTACAAAACCTTGGTAGAGTTCTGGTCCAATAATCCAGTTGGATCAAATGTCTATCAGGCCCTGCCCTCCCTCCTGCACCGGGAGGTAAGTACAGCAGCCCTGAGCCAGTGATGTCCATTCCAAAAAAAGTTTACCAGTGCCTTCTGAATATCATCGACCAGACTGTCAGGGGAATTCAACACAGTAAACCTGTACCAATAAGTTTGTTGGCAATCAAAACTCGACCCCGATACAATAACTGGGGTAGCAGTCGAGACCATGTAGACAACCTGGCATGGACCTTCTCCCTTAACCCCTCCCACTTCTGGCCCTGAGCCTGATCAGTGCCTAACCAAAGCTTCTTCCTGAGCAAACAAAGGAAAGGCTCTACTGCCAGAGAATACAGCTGTCCTGATAAAGGACACCCCTGCCTGATTCCTCTGCTGACTAGAACTGGAACACTCAAACCCCCTCCTGCCTTAATCATCCAGGAGGCCCCAGTGTACAACAGTTTAACCCAGGATAAAAACCTGTCACCAAAACCAAAAGCTTTTAAGGTACCACATAGGTACTCATGGTCAACCTGATCAAAGGCTTTCTCTTGATCAAGTGACAACAGACTAAACTCTGAACCAGACAATTTTGCAAAATCAAACAAATCTCTAAGTAAAAATAAGTCATAAATTGATCATTTGGGAAAGCACTATGATTGGTCTTCATGAACGAGTGTGTGTAAAACCTCTTTGAGTCTGTTTGCAATGCATCGTGACAGAATTTTATAGTCAGAACATAGGAGTGACACTGGCCTCCAGTTCTTAAGTAAGCAGAGGTCTCCCTTCTTCGGCAAGAGAGAGAGGACCGCACGCTGGCAGCTCTTTGGAAGCACCTTGGCCTCAAAGCAGGCCTGAAAAACACTAAACAAGTCCTGTCCGATGACTCCCCAGAAGGCCTTATAAAAGTCCACAGGCAAACCCGTCAAAACCAGGTGCTCGTCCGGAGGTCAGCTGATAGACAGCTTTGTTGACTTCCACAAAAGTCAGAGCAGAGTCCAAGGCCTGCTTATGCTGTTGATCCAGTTGGGGAAGATCATTGTGCAAAACCTTGGTACAGTTCTGGTCCAATGATCCAGTTGCGTACAACTCAGAATAAAACTGTACTGCCATCTTTTGCACTTCAGCTGGGTCTGCAGTGACTGTACCATCATATTTGCATAAGGAGACCAGAGACTTATGGTTTGAAGTAGACCGTTCTAAATTAAAGAAAAAGGCAGTGGGAGCATCCATGTCTTGTATAGACAAAAACCTGGTTCTAACCAAAGCCCCTTTTGCTTTCTCATTCAAAATGGCACTAAGGTTCTGGAGTTTTGTGGACAAAACCGCTTGCAAGCCAGAGACATTCTGATTTATCATAAGGTCATGTATCCTCGTTATGTCTTGTTCTAAGACTTGGACAGTTGTTCTGAGCTTAGATGTAGAAAAAGCTGTGAAATTTTGACAGAAGATCCTAATTTGGGTCTTCCCAAGTTCCCACCACTACATATGAGTCTCAAACCTCCCTTTTTTGCTACCCACTCTTGCCAAAATATCTTAAAATGCTCACAAAAATGCAACATACAACTTTTAGAAACGTAAGAAATAAAAGAAAACTCCATTGATTTTGCTTTCCGAATAGCAGTTATGTGCTTTTTCAGGCGGAAATGCTTTTGCTGGGAAAGAACATCATAACTCATGTTTTTTTGTGATCTCAGCACTGAGCATATAAACTTATCCAGATCAAGAAAGAAATCACTAACATTAACTAACCTGCCTTTAGTCTCGTCTAAAAAAGAGTTGATCTGCTCCGCAGTGTACAACCTCTCACCACTAAACTGGCTACTCTCAATATCTGAAACTTCAGACAGCCTGTCCTCCTCCTCTTCCATCCCCTCCTCTACAAACATCACTGACCCTGACTGAGACTCACCTACTGCTACCCTCAGCACACGGCCCAGCCTCTACACTCACCTCCTCACCATCCTCACCATCCTCACTTTTCCCCTGACCAGCCTGCTGTTCAACACCCTCACTCACTAAACAGTTTCCACCAACCGCTCACTCACCTCCTCTCCTCGATTCACCTCAGTGACGACTGCTGACGTACCTTCACCTAAGTCGGCGTCGTTGGCGAAAGGCGGGACATTGGAGATGGTGACCCTGGTCGCCGGTGTAGCTAGAGGAGACACCGGCACAAAAGTCTCCAACACCCAAATCCCGCTCTCCACGAGCTCATTCACTAAACGTTCCTCTCTCAGAAACACCACTACGGCCTTATTCATCAATGCGGAGTAGATCTGATCAAACCCAACTTTTTCTCCCACCACCAGAAGCATGTCTTCAACTCCTGCTTCTGCCGGGTGGGACACATCTAAAGCCATTAGAGCGGGAGAGAGACGGCGTTTCAGCCACGAGGCGAGGAGCCATGACTCCCCCCTCACTCGCCGCTCTCAGTGGCCAACGATTAACAGTGCTGAACAGTCAGAAATTAGGAAATAACCCTGAAAATACAGGGTGGAAACAGGGGGAAAGAGCACACGCTCACCTCAGCACAGCACCTCTCACAGACGCATCCTCACCCACCACCTCCCAGGATGCACCAGAGAGAAAGAGAGAGAGAGAGAGAGAGAGAGAGAGAGAGAGAGAGAGAAGGAGAGGAAGTGATGAAGAGTGAAAGAAATAACCAAGAAAGATATTGACAGAGAGAAAGAGAGAGGGGGGGGGGCAGAGAGAGGCAAGAAATCAGAAATTGAGAGAGAGAGAGAGAGAGAGAGAGAGAGAGAGAGAGAGAGAGGAGGAAAGAGAGAGAGAGAGTTGTATAAGAGAGAAAGAGAATGAAAGCGAGAATGGGAAAAACTGAGAAAGAGTGCATGTGAGAGAGAAAGAGGGAGGCGCAATGATGGGAGAAGAGAAGGTGGAGTGGGAGAGAGAGAGAGAGAGAGCGAGCGAGCAAAAGAGAGAGCTGTGTTGTGTGAGCTGCACATGGCTTTATTAGCTGGGTCATCAGTTTCTGATGGAGCACTGCAGGGTCCACTGCAGCATTCAGGGTCTTTGGCCTGTCTGAGTCTGGCTTGTTTGCAACTAGGATTTATGAAGGCTATTGGCATGGTTACGGAGAACCTAGAGAGAGGACACAGCTCTTAAACAGCTTTAGACGAGGAGAAACAGTTGTTTCAGCAGCATTTTGCACCAGAGTGGATCAGCCGAAAGTTAAACCCCTCTCTCCACACACCTTTTCACATACTTAAAAAATCCCTTAAAGAAATATTTGTGCTGACACTGTGATACATAAATCCCTGGAACATTTCCCGGTTGTTGGACTGGGTGCTGCTGTGCAAGCATAGACAAACAAAATATTTACAGCACCTGCCTCCTCTCACTGTCCCATCACAGTGAGAATGCCAATATGAGTGTTGTCCAGTCTGATGGTTGAGTAATTGAGTACAGGAAGCCCCCAGCCTGGATCAACGGCTGCAACTCCACCTTCCCTCTTTCACGCGCACACACACAACTGTGGAAGCGTGTCAGGGAAGTGCTAATTGTCTGCAGACCTCTTTCCTTCCTATCAGAATCGATTAGCTGAGCTCAGGCCAAAGAGCTGTGAAATTATCATTCTTCACAACCTGTCTGCACAGCCTCCCCCACCCCCGGGGCGCTCACGTACATCGGAAGAGTCCGATTTCCTTTCTCCTTCGCCTACTCAGGTTTTCCAGGCCCACTCAAAGGCAATTCAACACAATTCACTTTTATTTATGTAGCTCTTTATCCGACAGACATTGTCACAAAGCAGCTTTTGCAGAAATGCAGCCCCCGAATGAGAGTCATTAAGGGCGGCAATGGCAGGAAAATCTCACTAAAGAGAAAGAAATACTGAGAGGAATCAGGATTCCAAAGGAAAACATCCCTAAGCAAATGAGGAGGGAGCACTGAGAGGAACCAAGATTCAAAATAAAGAACTCTCTACCAACATAAAGAAGAAACACTGAGAAGAAAACGAGCCTCAAAAGAAAGGACTTTTACATGTACATGAGGGAGAACCACTGAGGGGAACCAAAATTCAAAATAAAAAACTCTCTAAGAACATAAGGAAGAAACATTGAGAGGAACCAAAACTCAAAAGAAGCAATTTTCCAAGAACACAAGGAAGAAACAGTGAGAGGAACCAAGACACAAAGAAAGAACTTTCTAACAACATGAGTAAAATCTATTGAGAGGAACCAAGACTCAAAAAAATCCCTCTAAGAATATGGGGAGGAAACAATGAAAGGAACCAAGACTTAAAAGAATGAACTCTCTAAGAACATGAAGAAGTACACTCAGAGGAACCGAGACTCAAAAGAAAGAACTCTCTAAGAAAATTAGAAAAAACACTGAGAACAACCGAGACTTAAGAGGAAAAAAGGGTATGAGGTAGATCCACTGAGAGACTCAAAAGAAAGAACTCTCAAAGAACATGAGAAAGAAACACTAAGAGGAACCAATACTCAAAAGAGAGAACCAGCTAAGAACATGAGAGAAAAACACTAAGAGGAACCAATACTCAAAAGAGAGAACCACATAAGAACATGAGAAAGAAACACTAAGAGGAACCAATACTCAAAAGAGAGAACCACCTAAGAACATGAGAGAGAAACACTAAGAGGAACCAAGACTCAAAAGAGAGAACCACCTAAGAACATGACAGAGAAACACTAAGAGGAACCAATACTCAAAAGAGAGAACCACATAAGAACATGAGAAAGAAACACTAAGAGGAACCAATACTCAAAAGAGAGAACCACCTAAGAACATGAGAGAGAAACACTAAGATGAACCAATACTCAAAAGAGAGAACCACCTAAGAACAAGAGAGAAAAACACTAAGAGGAACCAATACTCAAAAGAGAGAACCACCTAAGAACATGAGAGAGAAACACTAAGAGGAACCAATACTCAAAAGAGAGAACCACATAAGAACATGAGAAAGAAACACTAAGAGGAACCAATACTCAAAAGAGAGAACCAACTAAGAACATGAGAAAGAAACACTAAGAGGAACCAATACTCAAAAGAGAGAACCAACTAAGAACATGAGAAAGAAACACTAAGAGGAACCGATACTCAAAAGAGAGAAACCAACTAAGAACATGAGAGAGAAACACTAAGAGGAACCGATACTCAAAAGAGAGAACCAACAAAGAACATGAGAAATAAACACTAAGAGGAGCCAATACTCAAAAGAGAGAACCAACTAAGAACATGAGAAAGAAACACTAAGAGGAACCAATACTCAAAAGAGAGAACCAACTAAGAACATGAGAGAAAAGCGCTAAGAGGAACCAATACTCAAAAGAGAGAACCAACAAAGAACATGAGAAATAAACACTAAGAGGAGCCAATACTCAAAAGAGAGAACCAACTAAGAACATGAGAAAGAAACACTAAGAGGAACCAATACTCAAAAGAGAGAACCACCTAAGAACATGAGAGAGAAACACTAAGATGAACCAATACTCAAAAGAGAGAACCACCTAAGAACAAGAGAGAAAAACACTAAGAGGAACCAATACTCAAAAGAGAGAACCACCTAAGAACATGAGAGAGAAACACTAAGAGGAACCAATACTCAAAAGAGAGAACCACATAAGAACATGAGAAAGAAACACTAAGAGGAACCAATACTCAAAAGAGAGAACCACCTAAGAACATGAGAGAAAAGCGCTAAGAGGAACCAATACTCAAAAGAGAGAACCAACTAAGAACATGAGAAAGAAACACTAAGAGGAACCAATACTCAAAAGAGAGAACCAACTAAGAACATGAGAAAGAAACACTAAGAGGAACCAATACTCAAAAGAGAGAACCAACTAAGAACATGAGAGAGAAACACTAAGAGGAACCGATACTCAAAAGAGAGAACCAACAAAGAACATGAGAAATAAACACTAAGAGGAGCCAATACTCAAAAGAGAGAACCAACTAAGAACATGAGAAAGAAACACTAAGAGGAACCAAGACTCAAAAGAGGGAACCCCCTAAGAACATGAGAACGAAACACTAAGAGGAACCAATACTCAAAAGAGAGAACCAACTAAGAACATGAGAAAGAAACACTAAGAGGAACCAAGACTCAAAAGAGGGAACCCCCTAAGAACATGAGAAAGAAACACTAAGAGGAACCAATACTCAAAAGAGAGAACCAACTAAGAACATGAGAGAAAAGCGCTAAGAGGAACCAACACTCAAAAGAGAGAACCAACTAAGAACATGAGAAAGAAACACTGAGAAACAAGCCTCAAAAGAAAGAACCCCTTAAGAATTTGAGAAAACACCTAGAAACAATGAAGAAACCCTGAGAACAACCAAGACAAAAGAACAAGTAAAAAAACACCCTAAATCCCTAAAATGAGGAAGATCAGCTGTGAGGAACCAAGACTTAAACGAAAGAACTCCCTAAAAACATGAGGAACAAACACTGAGAGAAGCACTAGATGAAGATCTACTGAGAGAAACCAAGATCTAAAAGGAAAAAAAAATCCTTCAAAGCACAATAAAGAAACACTGAGAGGAACCAAGAATTTAAAGAGGAACTCATCATCTTATGGGCCTCCTCAGTCAGTATGCATGTGGGGCGAGCTTAGAAGTAAGATTAAACAGAAGCTCTGAGATCAGACAGAGGAAAGATCCAGGAGATAAACCACTGAGCAACATTAGAAGTCCATCAAAGACTATCAGGCAAAGACTGTCTGGTGGCCTACTAACTGTGTTAAATAAGTACTCACTCTTATAAAAGAACCTTGTATCTCAAAAATGGAAAAGTTTCTAATATTTAGTTTAACATCTGTTGCTGTCATTTAAAAAGGTCTTGTGAAAGGATTGCCTCAAAGTTCCTTTTGGTCCATTTGTCCTGAAACATTTAACTTAAAGGACAGCTTGCAGTTTTACCGGCTCTATATAGGGCCCTGCTGGCTGGATTAATGGCCAGAGGCATCGACAGGATGTTCCTTGGTCATGCTGGTCAGCAGAAGCAGCTGGAATCTTCACAGCAGCTATTGTGGAATGGTCTGCTTTTCTTCTCATAGCGTCAAGGTATTATTCTTATATGGCGAGGACTGAGTGCAAGGCTTGTGCAGCGCTATCTCTCAGGCCCATGCCTGGCTCTCAGAAAGAAGCATTAAAGAAATAGCTTGGTGGAAAATCAAATTTTCCCCTTAACCCAAATGCAGTCGATGAGCCAAGATGTGCTCACTTCACCAGAGCTATGAGGCTTGTGTAGCTAACAAGTAATGTCAATTAGTTTTGTGCACACTGCATTTCTAAATCATCACTTTAAACCACATAAAGTTGTTCAATAATTCAAGAAGACTTTACAGAAGGGCAGCGTTCTTACAGCTACACGACACCTACAAAAGCCTTTCACGACAACTAATGCACAAGGGTTTATTCCAACAAGTATCAGTGGTCATAACACTTACTGAGTTAAAATTATATCAAAATCGACAAGGGCAGCTTTCATGATGACAAAAGCTGGTTGGCTAAAACCTTTTTAAAAGTTTAGGTTTATGTCAGTTGTCATGGAAGCCTTATGTAGGTGTCTTGTTGCCTTATGAATAGTGCCTAACTTTGATTATGTGCTTTATAACACTGTATAATAGAGACCTGTTTCTACCACTGGAAAAGAATGCAGCCATTTAGTAAGTCATAATTAGAGAGGTTCACATAATTAACTTAATATCTCATAATTATGACTTGATATCTTATAACAATGAGATAATGTCTTATAACAATGACTTACTATCTCACAATTGTGATATTCCTATCCTATAATAGTGAGAGACTGTCATAATTATGTTATAATAGTGTATATGATTATATAAATATGATAATGATAACAGGGTCATATTTCATAGTTATGAGTGCTATCTCATACTATTGAGATCCTTTCTTATCATTATAACTTAGTATCTCATAATGATGAGATACTTAGCATCTTATGAGGGAATTCTGTCGTTTTTATGAGATAATATATTCTTATAAGATATTCAACAACAACAACAACAATAATAATAATAATAATAATAATAATAATAATAATAATAATAATAATAATAATAATAATAATAAAAGTACTGTTGCAACTGTTGCCCTTGGTTTTGCTCATTGAGGTTTGGACCCTGATTTTCAGGAAAGCTGCTCTGTGATAACGCCTGTTCTAAAAAAGTGCTGTATTAATAAACTTTCATTTGAGTCAACTTCATAATAATAATAATAATAATAATAATAATAATAATAAAAGCAAAATAAACAGAGTAAAAGACAAAGACAATACAAACCGAATGAATTAAACGAATAGGACAGAAATGGGAGCACAACAAACAAATCGATGTTGTTGATGTGAAAGAGCAGCTCTAAGTGAAGAGAAATGTTCTGAAGTCAGGTTTAAAGGAGGAAATGGATGACCAGTCATGAATATGCTGGGCAAAGGAATTCCAGACCAGAGATTAGCGGAGACAATCTAATCTGAGGGAGACAACAAACAGCCCAGTGCCAGAAGACCTGAGTTTATGCGGAGGGATGTACAGATGAAGGAGCTGAGTTAAATATGGAGGTGCCAGATGTAGCGTTAAAAGTAATGAGAAGTATCTTGTATTTAATGCATGGAGTATAAAACAAGAGTGATATGCTCTGCACATTTGGTGTGAGTGAGAACTCTTGCAGCCAAGTTTGGAACATATTGCAATCTGTTTAAGGTGTTTTTCAGGGAAAACAGTGAGAGTAGAATTGCTTTAATGAAGTCAAGAAGTTGGACCAATGTTTCAGCATCTTTGGACTTCTGCAGAGGTCATAGACGTGCAGTATTGCAGAGATGAAAAAGGTAGTTGTGGCAGGCAGGTTTATGGTAGGCAAAAGGGTCAAATAATACACTATGATTAACTGAGAAGTTTTAACAATAACTCCATCAATTGATACCTTAGACCCCACAAACTTGGGCTAAGCTACCATAACATGATTTTACATGAAGGGATGAAGGGAGTTGAGTTAAATATGGAAGTGCCAGGGCTATGTATTTAGGGCAGAAGTATATTGCATTTAATATGTGAAATAACAGGTAGCCAATGTAACCAGTATAAGACAGGAATGATATACCCTGCATGTTCGGTGTGGGTAAGAACTCTTCATAATTATGATAAATCATTATTCTGAGACACTAAGTCATCTATATGAGATACTAAGTCATGACTATGAGAAATTTTGGTAACAATTCATAACATGGTATAATGCATTCATAAGACATTATAAACATAGCAATAAATATTTATAAAAAAGCATTATACATTATAGCCATGTTTATTATGCATTATGAATTGTTAACATAATATATTATAAGTACTGATCATAACAAATCATAAGAGCTCATTTTCCGCTCTAAGTAAAGTGAGGCATACTGTACTAAAGCCTCCTCCAGTGTTAAGAGTGAGGCTTCAAGTTGAAGTATTTACTGAAGGATTTACTGAAACACTAAAACATACACAGTAAAGCACATTACAGGCTTCAAATGTCAGAGTTTAAACTAGTGCTGCCATCAGTGTTTTACCCAGTGTGGGAAAGGTAATGTACACCACCGTTAGCTTGGTATTTCTTTGGCACTGACATTATAACATGTTATTAACACTATTTATAATGCATTATATTAACAATTCATAATGTATAATAAACATGGCTATAAAGTGTAATTCAGAGTAATTCTTTTTTATAAATATTTATAACCATGTTTATAATGCCTTATAAATACATTCTAACATGTTATAAATGTGTTTATAGATGCTTACAAATGCGACATTCATCGAAAGTTTTACCGAAATTTCCTCATTATTACTACTTACTTTATGGCTTTTTCTCCAGGTGGCAGAAACAGGCTTCATTCTCATTAGGCGAAAAATGTGGAAATTTCAAAGTTGTTCCTGCTCTGTGAAGTTCAGGCCAGAGGATGATATTGGGTGGATTCTGGTTAGGTCAGGTCAGATAGAGACCCTAACAGGCTGGGTTCAGCTGAAGAAAAGGGCAGGCCGTATAGAGCAACTCCAGCCACTATTTGCTCTGGGCATCAGCGCACCAACGCAAACACAAGCATTTGCGTGTACACAACGAAGAGCATCCCTGCAAAATATCCCCCTCTTTCTCTTCTCCTCTTCACAGGAACATCAGTATTCCAGATCACTGCCACTGACGCTGATGACCCCACATACGGCAACAGCGCAAGGATTGTCTACAGCATCTTACAAGGGCAGCCCTACTTCACTGTCGACCCCAAAACTGGTGAGCAGAATCAGAGCATGCTGTCTTGCGCTCCCTGTGGAGTTGCCTGTATATCAGCACTGGCATAAGAAAATCGCAGAAACACTTATAGGAGAAGCAAAAGTAGTCTAATATATTCTCCAGTCTAGTCTAGTCTAGTCTAATCTACTAATTATATCTTCTTCGATTACTCTCCCTCCCCTCTGTTCTGTATGTGGTGTAATGAAATAACACAAGCCATATCACCTTAAATATACTGCAATCTGCCAGAGTGACCATTGGTGTCATATCAACATACTGTCAGCCACATGTCCACAAAGCATCTGATATCTATGGATGGATAAATGTGTTAAGCTGGCGAAATTTTGCAAGTTGCCTGCATGTTTTTTTTATTGTTCCAGCAGAAAGAAAATTTTGCCTTCCAGCAAAATTCCAGTCAGCATTGGTGAACAGTTACCTGCACTGGATATTGTGAACGTTTGTGAAGTGCATGGTATCTTGCTGTTATTCACGAGTTTTGTTTAAAGCAGTTAATAGCGAGTAAGGGAGACATTATTATGTGTTAGCTGTCGGGCTATGGGTAAAACCTTGTATTACAAGCATAGCCAACCTTCTGTGAACAGCTACCAGGGTTCCCAGGTCACCTGATGTTGTTGGTTCTATCAATAATAGAAGATCAATTGAAGTACCTCAGAGACAAAGGCATGGTTGTGGCTTCCATGGGGAAAAATGAAGATGATGTCATTGGAGCTGAGCAATTTAACATAGTATTCCAATCGCACTCTCATATACACTTTTTCCTAAAACATCTGGCTTTGATTGATCATATTGCTTGTCAGTCGAATTGTCTTTTCCTGTAGCAGCAGGCAGTTCTTGGCCATGTTAAGACTCTCCGTTAGAGTGTCCAGCATGTGAAACTGCAAAAACATGATGAAACATTACATAAGCAATTCATTATTCTTGTTCATTTCTTCCGTTTTTTTTATTTTTTATTTTATTTTTTTTTTCTGTAAATTTCTATGAATGAAACATTGCATCAATATCAGTTATCAGAGTTATTGTTGCAGCCTTCCACCATTAGCTGGTGACATAATTTGCACTAAAGCCTGCACATGTGATTACATGCTACATGGCCAAATGTATCTGGACATCTCTCCTAATTATTAGGATCAAGTTGTTCAGCCATATCTATTGCTAACAGGTGTATAAAATCATTGTCAAGCAGTCTTTATAGACAAACACTGGCAGTAGAATGGATTGTACTGATAAGCTCTGTGACTTTAAACATGGCACAGCGCACCACCTTTGCCACAAGTCAGTTCATGAAGTTTCTGCTTTAGATTGTAAAATGGAGCAACAACAGCTTAACAACAAAGTGGTAGAGAACACAAACTCTCAGAGCAGTGCTGAAGCAGGTAGTGCATAAAATATAGTGCATCACTCAATATAAAGTTCCAAACTGCCTCTGGAAGCAACATCAGCACCAAATTTGTGCCTCAAAAGTTTCTGGAAGGGTTTCCATGGCTAAGCAGCTGCACACAAGCCTAAGATCATTGTGTACAATGCCAAGTGTCGGCTGGAATGGTCACTGGACTCTGGAGCAGTGGAAACATGTTCTCTGAAGTAAAGAATCACAGCAGTCTGATGGACGATTCTGAGTTTGGCCCATGCCCGAAGAATGCTAGCTATCGAAAAACATAGTGCTAACAGTAAAGTTTGGTGGAGGAGCGATAATGGTTTCAGAGTTTGGGCTCGGCCCCTTAGTTCCAACGAAGGGTCACGGGCAACTCTACATTAACACTGATGATTTTGGAATGGGATGGCAAACAAACTCATGTAGGTGTGATGGTGAGGGGTCCACATACTTTTGGCCATATAATGTCTGTCTAGCATCAGTATCTTATTCTCAGTCCATTTATTGTACCTGTGGAGTGTGCCGGCAATAAGGCGCTGATCATAAACCTCAGCTCCTCTGCTTTTTCCCGTGAGCTGCTGAAAAAGTAATCAGCGAATGAGTCAGCGCACTGTAGCAGGCCTCGAGACCACAGCGTCCGTCCATAAAGCATCCTTCTGTCTCCCAGGTTATTGTGCTGGCCTCTGTGGACTATAATTGATGGACTCTCTTATTGTAGAGGGGCTTTCAGACGTGCTGTTTGGTGCTTTTGAAGGAATAAGAGGAGCCTCCGAGTGGTCCCCTCCCCGCCACTGGTGGAACGTACCTTTTGTTGCCGTAGCTTTCAAAGCAAAGCATCCCAGTAAATGTTCATATGGCCTTTGAGTGCATAAAGTGATTAGAGTATGTGTGTGTGTGTGTATGTGTGTGTCTTTGTGTGTTAGACAGCAAGATGCAGTCAAGAGGATGGAGAAGAGGAGAAATGGAGAGTGTTGGGAGAGAAAGAGAGAGAGATAGGGTGAGAGAGAAGGAGTATTGATTATCTTTTGAACTGGACCTGAACCTGGCCTTAGACTTTCAGCGTCTGAGATTGCACTGGCATTTCTGTCTGTGTGCTGTTGCTCTCCGCTATAAACCACCATATAATGATTGAATATTTCAAGCTTTTGTGATGAGAAATTGTCCACATTATGAAGAATGGTTATGTTTATATCCCATAAGTGTATTTAATGTTCCCTGCTGTTTATGAAGCCTATTCACTTGCAAAAGAAGAGTGAATAAAGCCTTTTTATTATGTTGCAGGTTAATACAGGGAGATTCACTCAAAAGAGGCCCTGAATATTCTTATTGTAAGTTGTAGCTCCCGTTAGGATGAAGCAATCTGAACCAACCTACATACCTTGACGTATGTGTAATCGATTGCATTATATGCGATGCTGGAAGTGATCTTGTTTTCTGCCAGACACATGAAGGCTTACGGGGGTATGCACTCGGAAGTTGCAAACGGCGGTTAACCGTTGCAGCGGAGGTCCTGCGTCTTCCTCATCGCTCCGACGCAGGGGCATCCCAGTTTTTTCGAAGCTCCATATACTGAGGAGCACATTGCATGATGTTTCATTCAGATTGCTTCTTCCTAGCGAGACTTATTATAGAATATTCAAGGCCTCTTTCAAGTGAATCTCCCTGTATAAGAATGACAAAGTTTTTGAGCAGTCTTGAAATGAAATGAACCTTTTTTAGCCAACTTTGTCTGAACACATTGGGATTAGACCTCCGCATTTGACCCATCCGTGCAGTTAAACACCACACACACCCTATCCACGGCACCCGGGGAGGAGTAGCTGGGGGTTAGGTGCCTTGCTCAAGGGCACTTCGGTCACGTACTGTCAGCTGAGGGGATCGAACCAGCGACCTTCCGGTCACAAGGCTGGTTCCCTAACCTCCAGCCCCCGACTGCCCCCAGACAGTCTTGTGATATTAGCACTAGAAAATGGTGGAATAGCTTGTAATTTCTTTTCTGAAGCCCCTTGAAGTAATATGAAGTAATATGATTGTCATTTCAATGCAACTGAGGGATTCTTGGATTTACCAAAGTACTTAATGGCGTTAACAGTGACTGCTGAATGCTAATAACTTTAGCTATCTGTCTGACTTCTAACTAGCATCACTATAGCAAATATTAACAAAATAGTAACTCTCACATCATCATGCCATTCACGTTTATATTTTGGGCTAATTATTGGCCACTGTGACTTTATCCTCACCTGAAAGAGTAATAAATTAGCGTATTGTCTATACGCTCATATTGCAAATATTATCCAGCACAGCAGAGAACTTACTTATTACAGACAACTCAAGTTCAAATAAACATACATGTTGTTGCAACTGGTAGAGATTCTATTGTTGAGTCCCTGGCATGTCTTTTAGAATATTTTCTGCTTACTTTTATTATTTAACATTCTGTATCTGACTTAATCCTACATAATGCTACAGAAACATACAATTAAACAACCATGTGAAACAACTGTTAAAAGCCTTACTAGGAGGCCTGTGTTTCCCATTTGACCAAAGATCATGTTTCTCAAATTTTTTTTAACAAAAGTATTTGTTAAAGTTATAAGAAATAGTTTCATGCTTAACCAGCCGACAAAGAACAGCGCTGTTTGCCTCACCATTACTTTGGTACCAATTGTGACCACAAAACTTTACTACTGGCCCAAATGTAAAAAGCACAGTTCCAGTTCCCTGGTTCCAAAAATGCCTGAAGAGTACAAAGAGCCCATTTCCAAGGGCAAATATCTTACATTGCTTGAATGTTTTGGCATCTGCAATAACCACATAGCCCACCACCCTATAATTTAGCAAATGCTAAAAGTATTTGCACAATGTTTTGGTCAAATTCCCTCTTGCAGTAGGCTGGTCGAATGCACCAGTATCTCGATAAAAAAGTCAAATTGCTGCCAGCAAAAAAGCTTCAAAAGATGTTGAGTGCACACTGAGTGTCTGCAGTTGTTGGATTGTTTACATTTAAAATCACCATGCAGCATGTGAGATGCCCACAGTTTTTTCCAGTATTTGGAATACAACTTTATTTAACAAATATCATCACATATATATATATATATATATATATATATATATATTGACCCTCACTCCTCTATGTGTCTAGCAACCACCTGGGATACCATATCAACCACTTAGCCACACTATAGTAATCACGTAGGATATTTTAGCAACTGCCTTGCAACACCTTAGCAACCTTCTAGCAACATCCTAGCAACCACCTGGGATACTATAGCAACCACCTAGCAACACCCCAGAAACTACCTGGAATTCCACAGCTACTACCTTAGCAACCACATAAAATACCATAGCAACTGCCTGGCAACAGCTTAGAAAACACTCTCAAATCCTTTAAGCTGTGCAATCACTCTATTCTAGTTAGCCAATTTAAAAGGTTATTCCTACATTTTTTTTCTGGTATATTATTTCTTCCCTGAAATCTACTCAATGTTTGTGTGGGTTTACATACTAAATAATCCAAATCCGCAAAAAAACAGGGAGCAGCTGCATGTCTGGAGAAATGATGTTTATTTCTTGCACGCAGGTACCAGACATCTAGCCAGCTCGTTAAGCAGTGGACGTGGGACAATTATATAGGCTGTACTGATACCAAGATTAGACCTAGCCTACACATGACAAGTGACAGGTGTGACAGACATGACAGTGTAGATAGACAGAAATAAGCAGAACAGAATATTCTACATGCACAACACGCAATAGTGAATACAATAACATATAACACAGCCCTAAACACATTACACCGCAGTACATTCCTTCAATACCAAAAAAGTGGTAATTCATTTTTTAGATGGTTATTTTTCATCCTCTCTCAAGCCCTGAATCAAACAGGCTGCATTAGTTACTATGCCTTTATAACTGAAATATGTAAACGATCTCTGTTCGGATTGGCTGCCCTGTTGTGTGCTTTAATCAGTAAACATATAAACATTTAATAGACATGAAACACTCCTTATGGCTTCAACAGCAATGGTAATGCTAAAATGTTGTAGGCTGAATGGGTGGATATTTGTAAATGTAATTTTTGTGATATCACAAAGATAATGGTTTCAAAATAAACCTTTTTGGAGCTGAAATAGACTTGGGAGTGGATGATAAATTTTGAAACAAAATTTGTATCTCAGTCTTTTATTTCGAGAAAACGAGGACATTTCGGTAACACTTTCTATGAATGTCACCTTTGTAAGCATCTATAAACACATTTATAACATGTTATAATGTATTCATAAGGCATTATATACATGGTTATAAATATTTATTAAAAAGAATTACACTGAATTACACTTTATAGCCATGTTTATTATACATTATGAATTGTTAATATAATGCATTATAAGTAGTGTTAATAACATGTTATAATGTCAGTGCCAAAGAAGTCAGTCCCAGCTTGGAGAGCGTAAAGTAAAGACAAATGCCAAGCTAACGGTGGTGTACATTACCTTTCCCACATTGGGTAAAACACTGATGGCAGCTCTAGTTTAAACTCTGACATTTGAAGCCTGTAATGTGCTTTATTGTGTATGTTTTAGTGTTTCAGTAAATCCTTCAGTAAATACTTCAACTTGAAGCCTCACTCTTAACACTGGAGGAGGCTTTAGTACAGTACGCTTCACTTTACTTAGAGCGGACAAATACAACTTATGAGCTCTTATAATTTGTTATGATCAGTACTTATCATGTATTATGTTAGCAGTTCATAATGCATAATAAACATGGCTATAACGTATAATGCATTTTTATAAATATTTATAGCTATGTTTATAATGTCTCATGAATGCATTATAACATGTTATGAATGTGTTTATAGATGCTCACAAAGGTGACATTCATAGAAAGTGTTACCAACATTTCTTCAGTCATATGGGCCCTTGAATACTGTAGCTAATTTTTGTATTGTCTTTTTACTTCCCTCTTGCCAGAAATGGGGATGTGCTGGGGTAGGGGTGTGTGTGTGTGTGTGTGTGTGTGTGTGTGTGTGTGTGTGTGTGTGTGTGTGTGTGTGTGTGTGTGTGTGTGTCTGTACAGAGTGTGTCCTGGTTTGAATTAGGTCTGACCACAGTGGACTCACTTTCCTAGAAACAATGTAGCACAATCTTTACATTTTTTTTTCTTTTTTCTGAGGGGTCATCACTGAGAGCACTGTGTTCACTGTGTATGTTATGTTGAGTTTTACAGTATGTTTGCGCCAGAACACTTCATGTTGCAGTTGGGATTTACACCAAACACTCTGTCCAAAAGAGACCTGACACCTCTTTTAATTAGTGAATTAACTTGTATATCCACCCAAAAATAGCATTACCTATAGAATAGAATACTCTGCAGCATATGAGCCTTAGGTCACCATGCCAGTGGGCTGTGGAGCAGCGATGTTCCTAGGAGTGATAGAAACCAACCCAATACTTTGGGATGAGTTGAAGTTGTGTTTGGGATCCATACAACATCAGTACCTGACCACACTAATGCTCTTCTGGTCTGATGCCATCAAATCCTCACAGCAATGTTCTAACATCTAGTGTAAAGCCTTCCCAGAAGAGTGGAGGCTGTTCCTGCAGGAAAAGGAGGACAAATTCTCCATTAATACCCATCATTTCACACAAAACGCTGGATGGGCTGGTGTATTTGGATGATTTGGACCAAATATTATTTACTTTTCTTAGAAAAGAAAATACAGTAAAAGGACAAAGAATATTACACATTAAAGAGTATCTACAAATGGTCACATAATATTATAATTAGGTGTGAGTCTAATTTGTGTTGCAGTCTTCTGCAAACACTGCAATTACAGTTAGAGTGAAGTTGTTCTTCCTCCTCCCCTTTCATTCCTCATTGCTCACTAGCAGCTCAACGCAGAGTCACAACATTTTACGTTCAGAGAGCCAACAGCGTGCCTGCTAATGTTGCTGGTGGAATGGCCACTAGGGGCCCTGCACACATGAGGTTAAATCAATAAGATGTAAGCAGTCATTCAGAGTGCTTTGACATGAAACATCATTCTAGAGACAATTACAAAATAAAAATTGACACCTGAAAATCTCAAAAACCCCAAAAGCTCCCTCACAGTTATTATCAGTGTGTTGCCTGATGTGTGAGATTTTGTTTTGCCATGGTTTGAGAAAACTAAAACTGATATTAAAAAAAAAGTATATATATATATATATATATATATATATATATATATATATGAATGGTGGGGAAGTACATGCACAGCATTGTGTCAGCGTTGTGCCAGTATTGGCCACTATTTTTCACTGTAAGCATTGCAAGTGAAACTCAAAAGGCACATGTAGGGATATACTTGTGTTGGGACATCTTGACCTCTAGTTCCTGTCACCACTGTAAATAAATCAGAGCAAATTTCACATTAAACAGCTCCAAAGGACTTTACTGCTGTTGAATACTACAGATCTCATTGAGAAATCAGTGGAATTCCCATTTAATAAACAATACATTGCGCAGGCCTAGTTTCTAGCATTGATCAGCCACATCATCGAGTACACCACTGTGTATCGACAGTCTTTGTCCATTTTTTCTGGTTTATTTACCATATAGAACTTACAGATTAGTTCATCTGTTTCTCTGCAAACTTTATTAGCCCTCATTCACCTTGTTCTTCCATGGTCAGGAAACCCCACAGGACCACCACAGAGCAGGTATTATTTGGGTGGTGCATCATTCTCAGCACTGCAGTGACACTGATGTGGTGTGTTGCACTGGCGCGAGTGGATCAGACACAGCAGTGCTGCTGAAGTTTTTGAACACCTCAGTCTCACTGCTGGATTGAGAACCAAAAATATCCAGCCAACAGAGTCCTGTGGGCGGCATCCTGTGACCACTGATGAGGGACTAGAGGATGACCAACACAAACTGTGCAGCAACAGATGATCTATTGTCTCTGACTTTACATCTACATGGTGGACCAACAAGGAAGGAGTGTCTAATAGAGTGGAAAGTAAGTGGGCACAGTGTCTAATTCACTCGCACCAGCGTAGCACACACTATTACGCCACCACCACATCAGTGTCACTGCAGTGCTGAGAATGACCCACCACCCAAATAATACCTGCTCCGTGGTGATCCTGTGGGGGTCCTTACCATTGAAGAACAGGGTAAATGAGGACTAATAAAGTATGCAGGGAAACAGACGGACTACAGTCTGTAATTGTAGAACTACACAGCGCTCCTACATGGTAAGTGGAGCTGATGAAATAGACAGTGAATGTATATAGAAGGAGGTGCACTTCTTTTGAACAGTCATTCCGTACTGTGGATTTATTGCACTCCAGAATCTTTTATGCTGCATTGTTGATCTCATGCCCAATGAGCATGTGGATTTCCAACCTATTGATTATTCTAGGCTGTCAGAGTCTGGACCGATATATTTTCTGACATATGAGAACTCCTACACAGTTTTCAGCTGGATGAAATTGTTGGAAAAGGAGTGATTTTTCACCGAAAGCAAAAAAAAGGTATTCTTTTTTTATGCCGTTGCTCCAGGGTCTCTGGGGTCCATTCCCACAGAAGCCTATTAGCAGTTTGTAGTGATTTCCTCCCAAGTTGCAGCAGAGCCCTGGCTGGTGGATTTTAGAGACCGAAGCTGAGGGGTCAGTAATCCCCCGCTGGTCACTTTTGTTCTGTGTTTTATACTGGTTTTTAGCGGTTCCCTCGGTTTATGGTTATCATATGGCTGTGTTTATCTGCAGTAAGAGTTAAAGATCATAGTTGAGGCCAGACGAGTTTGAATTCTGTCATATTTGTACATTTCAACAAGGCTGATTCATTCTGACCAGTGTGTTTTCTGCTCCAAAAGCTTTTTCAGGCCCAGGGCAGTGTGTCTGAGTGTGCGTATGTGTGTAGGCCTGCATGTGCTCGTGGGTTTTTGTGTGTGCGTGTGAACGGAAGCATGCATGTGCACGTGAATCTATGTGCAAGCATGCACATGTGTCATTGTGTGAATCACACTCATACAATCCCACACTGCAGGAAAAAAGAGGCAGTTCTGATGATGGCAGAATCTTCTGTGCTTTGGAAGCTGTCAGTGGAGCTGAACGAGCTCAGATGCAAAGGCAGAGACACTTCATTCATGTACCTTCTAGCTAGTGCTGGGTGATTTTAATGAAATTCAATATCAATCACAATATTTTCCAAATATATCATGGTATCACAATATTATTTGATACACATAGGACCAGATTGATAAAACAGCCAGGTTTACAGACACATTAGGAGCAAAAAGCTTCAAATTAACACTATTGCTCATTCATAAACAGGGATTACTCACACGTTTTACCATTGCGCACTGGGAGGCTTTGCTACACTTTTCCTTCATTTCACATGTGCCGATAGCAATTCATAACATGACACAATCCCATGAAAATTAACGCTGATGGCAGTTTTCCCAGTAAACCTTGTAACAGCTGCTGTAGGACTACATGAGGCAGAAGACTTGCTTAAGCAGGATTTCATATTGGCAGGTTTAACTGGCACTGTGCTTGAAATGATCTCTTTTTCTTGCATTAAATTCAATATTTCACAAATCCCCCTTCTGTTTGTGAAAAGTAGGTTTAGCTTGGGATCTACATAATTAAAGAGTAATTTGACATGTTGAGATTCTAATAAGACATTTAAATTAGTATACTGCAAGCAGTTCTAAGACTTTTTCAATAACTTTTAATATTTCCGTTTACAGTAGTAGTAGTAGTAGTAGTAGTAACAGTAGTAGTAACAGTAGTAGTAGTAGTGGTAACAGTAGTAGTAGTAGTAATAGTAACAGTAGTAGTAGTAATAGCAATATTAGTAGTAACAGTAGTAGTAACAGTAGTAGTAGTAGGGGTAACAGTAGTAGTAATAGTAGTAGTAGTAGTAGTAACAGTAGTAGTGGTAGTAGTAGTGGTAACAGTAGTAGTAGTAGTAGTGGTGGTGGTGGTGGTAACAGTAGTAGTAGTAGTAGTAGTAATAGTAACAGTAGTATTAGTAGTAGTAGTGGTAACAGTAGTAGTGGTAGTGGTAACAGTAGCAGTAGTAGTAGTAGTAGTAACAGTAGTAGTAGTAGTAGTAGTAGTAGCAGTAAAAGTAGTAGAAGTAACAGTAATAGTGGTAGTAGTATTGGTAATAGAAGTAGTAGTAGTAGTAGTGGTAACAGTAGTACTACTACTAGTAGTAGTAGTATTAATAGTAACAGTAGTAGAAGTATTAGTAGTAGTAGTGGTAACAGTGGTAGTAGTAGTAGTAGTAACAGTAGAAGAAGTAGTACTAGTAGTAGTAGTAGTAAAGTAGTAGTAGTAGTAGTGGTAACAGCAGTAGTAGTAACAGTAGTAGTAGTATTAGTAGCAGTAGTGGTAACAGTAGTAGTAGTAGTACTAGTAGTATTAATAGTAGTAGTGGGCAACGTTTTTCTTACAGTCATTTTAAGGAAAAAATGCAGCCTGTAATACAGCTATCCTGCAAAAGTATGTCTCTGTTTTTGTCTCTTTTTTTTACTTCTTTTGCTTAATTTCAAAATTCCAGCTAGCCTTTACATTGTGTTAAAATTGCATCATGAGCAGACCAAGTAATAAAAGCTAAAATGACTTGAAAAATATTGTTACATTAACTTTCAGTACAAGTTAAGAATTACCACTTTACCATTTTGTTACCATTTTGGAGATACAACGTTTTGTTTTTACAGCAACAATATGAGCGAACAAACTAGTGCAGACATTATCAGCTGTAAACTCTACTTAAGCTTGGTGAAAAAGTGCCCCACTCAAAGATTTTAAAGTGCAGTTGTTCAGTGATGGTTAACGGGTGTGATTAGTCTATGGAGGATGTTGAAACATGTCCCGATGGATGTTGGAGGACATCAGTGCATTCAGTAGTCTAACTGCCTGAGCAAAGAAGCTGTAGACTGCAGAGTCTGGTAATGGCGGATTGGATGCTGTGGTACCTTTTGCCATATGGCAGAAAGGTGAAGGGTCCATGAGAGGGGTGGGAGGGGTCATCCACAGCGCTGATGGCCTTGTGGATGCAGCACTGTGGTAGGAAGTGAGTAGAGATGATCTTCTCAGCAGTCTGAGATGAATATCCAGGAATAAAGAAAGGAATTGAGAATGTCACAGGAAGTTTACCACCTACTGTGTACTAGAGTCTCTGTAGCGATATAAATTAACATAGTCTGATTGTACAAGAGCTCATTTTTTTTCCAAAAAGCTGACACTGTGGTCTGAGTATGTCCTGAAAGGTACACCATCACATAGGTACCTTTTTGTAGGCGTGATATCAGCCAGCAATGGTAACAGCATTCAACCAGTGCAGCTCAACAGCTGTGTTTCTACAGCAATCTTATCTATATTAAATAACATACATGTGTCATTAATGTATGACATCACTCAATGGTTTAAACATTTGGTTATGTTCATGTATGGAAATACTAGTGTCATGCTATGGTTTGCACGAAATAAATCAATAAACATGCAGTTTTTGAAACCTGCAGTAATTGAGTTTTTGCTGTCAATAGTTGCTATAAACCATAACTGGGCACAGGCCTAGCTAGAGACAAATCTACCCAGAATTGGGCTACGAAACAGGAATGATGGAGCGCCATCTAATACTCTTGGGATGAGTTCGAGAGGCATTCATGGCTGAGTGCAATAAAATCCTCACAGCAATGTTCCAGCATTTAGTCTAAAGTCTTCCCAAGGGCCATTACTGTTACTGCAGCAGAGTGGGGACAAACTCCCCATTAATACCTTTGATTTCAGAAGAAACATTGGATCTATGTTTTCAAAATAATCTCAAGCAATCAGCAAAATACATGCATTACAGTTAACCTTGTTTTTTGTTATTTAGCAACACCATTCAAACTAAAAATCACTATTGCTGCATATATAGTCAAGTCAAGTCAAATTTATTTGTATAGCGCTTGATGTTGTCACAAAGCAGCTTCACAGAAATCCATTAAAGACAAAGTTTTAACATGAAATGTAAATCCTCCAAGTGAGCAAGCCAGGGGCGACAGTGGCCAGGAAAAACTCCCTCAGAGCTGAGGAAGAAACCTTGGGAGGAACCAAGGCTCACATGGGGGGGACGCATCCTCCTCTGGTCAAACTACCTACAAAATTATTATACTACTAATATTAATAGTAGTAGTAGTAGTAGTAGTAGTAGTAGTAATAGTAGTAGTAGTTAGGAGTCCATGAAAACTTCAGTGTAGAGTGGGAGTGGGCAGCTAGTCCAAGTCAAGTGGCGGTAGCTGGGCAAGTGGCGGCGACTGGGGCGTGGGCAACTGGTCTGAAGCGGATAGCAGGAGAGCTCCGCAGACAATCATCCATCAGTGTCCGTCCGGCAGGTGGGCAGTCGTTTACTCGGAAGAAAGGTAGGGAGATGGAGTTAGTTTAGTTCTGTATGGGTGTATGTATAATAATAAGTAAATCATTTCCAGAGTGTGGCTAATGACTCCAGTAAATCTGACTATAACAGCTTAACTAAAAGGAGAGAACCAAAAGGGCACACAGACACGGGAGCACCCTGAGACAATCTGGCATCCCTCCGCTCCACCGTCCACAAACCTGAGTGATCACGTGCGAGCGGCGGGACAACAGCACCAGCGTCTCAGTTTACTATAATTCCCTGCGTCCATGGACCCCTGGATCTGCTGCCTTTATCTAAGGGGGAACATTAACTTCCAAAAGCTAAACTAAACAAGTGAGTTTTCTGCCTATATTTGAAGATTGCGACTGAGTCTGAGTCCCGAACATTTTCTGGAAGATCATTCCAGAGTTTGGGGGCTTTATAAGAAAAGGCTCTTCCCCCAGATGAAACCTTCTGAATTTTGGGAACTATTAAAAAGCCAGCACTCTGTGATCTGAGTAATCGTGGTGGCTCATAATGGGAAATAAGGTCTTGCAGGTACTCAGGAGCCCATGTAGGGCTTTATATGTCAATAAAATAATTTTGTAATCGATACGGAATTAAACAGGCAGCCAATGGAGTGATAATAGAACTGGACTGATATGATCAAATTTTCTAGTTTTAGTGAGAACCCTGGCTGCAGCATTTTGAACTAGTTGAAGTTTACTTAAATTCCTGCTGGTGCAAAGCGAAGCAAAGCACATGTCGTGAAGAACTGGCATAGATAATA
The DNA here is from genome assembly GCF_904425465.1 of Colossoma macropomum. Taxonomy (NCBI): domain Eukaryota; kingdom Metazoa; phylum Chordata; class Actinopteri; order Characiformes; family Serrasalmidae; genus Colossoma; species Colossoma macropomum. The sequence continues at coordinate 2,580,204 of NW_023494807.1, read as the reverse complement.
TATCACCCAACATTTCCAGTCCTTCTGACTGGTTAGAGCAAACTGCACTTGTCTATGTGTGAGTAAACAGCAGTGGAGCTTTTTCAGAGAGTGCACAGCCTCTTCTAAGCCATTCTGCATTTACATTCAGCTGTTGCCCAAAGCAACTTACATTAGCAACATGAAAAGCGAGCTCCCTGGAGCTAGACAGGGTTAAGAGCTGTGCTTATGGGCACAACAGTCACTGGCTGAGATTGAGCCCATGGCTTTTCAAGCTAATATTTCTACTGTGGAGTATTATGAAAATTTGGATAAGATTCATATTGCAAATTAACAACATGATGTCTTACATATATTAGAACACTTTAAAGCTGTTCTGTTCTGTTCAGTAGGGTGGACGCTGTTATTTTACGACCGCTGTTTATGGTGGTCTGCATCACTGGTCCTGAAGAGCAAACTTTCCACAGAGTTTAGTTCCTACGCATATCAATAAGATGCCCCAACCCTTACTTAACTCTACTACATCTGATTCAGCCAATAAGGGACTTGCCAAGAGGTTGATTAGCTTGAGCAGGTGTGGCAAATTGTGGTTGGAACCTGGCTTTGCAGGAAGGTAGATCTCCAGGACCAGTGTTGGAGACCACAGTTCTAAACAAATAAAGGAATGTTTTGCTAATTATAAAAGATAAAATATTAGACCTTTGTGTCTATTAGCAGATAGTATAGCATAGTGGGGAATATCACTCTAACAGACTGAGGTTTGATTCCCTGCCTGGGCAAGAACACTACACTATACCAATAATTGTCCTAGGGCAAGACTCCAAAAGTTACATTTGGCAAAGCTACTCTGGATAAGAGCGTTTGCCAACTGTAAAGGTATTATTACATGACGCCCTGCCCTATTTCACCTGAACTCACCCTCCTGAATTTTAACAGTATGAGAGATCACATAAGCCAAAAAGTCCTTAAAATGTGGCAAAAAGGATTCTTTGTATGTTGCCATACACTCTAAAATATAATGATTGCTCTTATTTTTTGTGTGTTTATTTTACTTATAAAATGACTAATACAAATGTAGTAACGTCTATTATTTCTTGTCTAAAGCTTATATTACTAATCTAGTTAAGATCCGTTAAGATTCTACAGGCTGAAGAAACTTTTGCCCAAAATGCTTCCCAGTATTTTGAAATGGTAACTTTTGTGTTATATAATCTTCTCGTGCTAAATGAGAGGTTTGGATGCATTTGACATGTTTTTGTTATTTTCACCATGATGGTGTTTTGTATTTTCCAGTTCAGCCTTTTTTTACCACGAATGCCAACAAAACAGCAAACGTGCATTAAGATACTAAATATAAAAGTCCTCAGAAATGGATGACTCCAATCCTATCTAAGCTATTTATTCATTACTGTACAAAACAGGCCATTTAATATAATTGTTTACTAGTTTTATCAGTTGTTGCCAACACATAACATAAGGAAGAGTATTTGATTGAGGTTAACCTGAGGAATTGAAGAGAAAGCAGATCTTTAAAAAACACTGCCAGCTTAAAGGAAATTCTTTATAATGATTGGGCTGTGTGAGTTAACCTTACTTTCTGCAGTAGTGTAGATTTCTAAAAATAAAAAAGTACCTATGACCCAATCTCAATTCTCATTTTTACCCCTAACCCTTGTTTTCGAGTGTCACCTTGGAACTGAGTTACAAGTGGTAATCATTGAAATCTTTCCTCTATGAAATGAGGGACAACCCTCATATAAAAAAGTTCTTTACTTCATTAACAGGATACTAGCAGTGCTCTGTAGGCGACCCGGCCCGTCTTCAGTGACAGCAGAGGAGGATAAAGTTCAGCTGCTGGGCTTTAGTTACATTTAGGGAATCATATGCCTTCAAAGAGGGGGGGCAATTATTCATTTTTGCCCACCCCTAATTCTTCAGTGAAATGAAGCTGAAGTCAGCTGTTCACCAGCTTCTTGTTTGAATGTTCACGGTCCACCTTAAGTGGTGCAGCAGTTATGTTCTGGCACTTCAGTCATCAGAACTGCTGCGGAACTGGAAATTTAGCTAGCTGGCTACCGAGACATCGGAATACTACTAGCATTTTTTAATGCTTGTTTATAATAAATTAAAACAACATGAAAAATAATACAATGGTTATTGTTCATTTTTAACAGAGAAAATTCTCACATTTGTGGGTTTCTTTGGTCGGTTGTGCAGCCATCTTGCCGGTTTTTCTTTTTTTTCACATAACACTCTATTTGGACTGTGTCACTTCCATTTAGAGGGCCATGTAGCCCTAACACTTCACCCTACCCATCTATCTCAACAAAAATCAGGACACCCTACCACTACACGTGAGTGTGCAAAACGGAGGGTGAAGTGGTGGGAGTGAGGGGTGACATGGGATTGTGTCTATAACTCATATATATATATATATATATATATATATATATATATATATATATATATATATATATATATATATAAGCTTTTACCTGTTAAGTAATTTCATTTTGTGTGCATATGTGTGCATAAGTAACGTCTAGTTTACAGTGTAGAATATCCACCTTTCAATGGGTGGTTCTGTAGAGAACCATTTTTGTAAATGTGTTGTGGGAGCATGAAAAACTATTTCAAGGTTTAAAGAATCTTCATATGATATAAACCCTTAATCTGGTGTACATGTTCTGTTAAAACTTGCAGGTTCTTTAAACCTTTAAAAATTTCTTCATACATCCTTTCTAACATGGTTCATTAGTGCTTTACTCTCAGTCTGTCATGCTCTGTCTTCTGCAAATCTCGGTCTCCAGAGTTCTTGAAGACCTTTACCCTGTTATATACAGTAGCGGGCTCACCTGTGTGCCACCTTTGGTGCCATGGGAAGTGAGAATAACAGGATTTATGCTGAAAAAGGCTTGAAAACTGGCAGTCTATTCTGGATCTAAGATGTGTGGCACCATCTGTTAGACTGTCATAAATGTACAGACTCTTCAATATATGATGCTGGAATCTTGGAAATACAACATCAATAACATATAACACTAAGGATAAAGAACAGAATAAAGGAAAAACAAAGTAAAATAAACCAAAAAAAAAGCTATATATAAGCAAAGTCCTCTATGGCATCAATCAAATAAACCTGGAATCATGAGTTGTGTGAGTATGACCTTCACACTCATTGATTTCTTGGTTCGATGTTATATTAAGTCTCTCTAATAACTGTGTAGTTATACATGGGTAACATATGCAATCATAATGTAACTACTGATGATTTAGTCAATGTTACAGATGGATTACACAAATACAGTCTATGTAATTACACATGTATGTCAACTTCAGTTTTGCCTCATATAATTACACAAGTGTATCTTCTACACAGGTTTAAAGTGAAAACTAGTTACAGTGTCAAAGCACTAGCAACATAAATGCTAGCTAAATGTTAGAAAAGCTGGCAGATACAGTTTAAGTAATGTCTTAATGAAAGTCATTACATACTGCCTTTTACTGACTTTTTCAAGTCTGATTACAAATGTTATTACATTTATGTTATTACCCTTGTGTAATTACATAAAAAGGAATAGGTTGTTACAACTATTAAGACACACTTGTGTAATTACATGAGGCAAAACTGAAGTTGATACACATGTGTAATTACATAAGGTGTACTTCTGTAACAGGGCCTAAATCATTAGTTGTTACATTGTTGTTGCATATGTTGTTCACATGTAACTACACAGTTATTAGAGACAATATAAAGTGGGATTGATTTCTTTATTAAACATGGTTCTTTAGGCAGCCAAAAGTGTTTCCTCTATGCCGTCGCTCAAAGAACCATTTGTGGATTTTTTAAAGAGTGTGCAAAAAGCCAAGACCCAATTAGAAGCTTATATTTAAGACTGTGTGTGATGACTGCAGTTTGCACAACACTAACTGGTGGCTATAAATGTCCATTGTTAGCTCCATTAGCCTTGTAGCTCCAGTGTAAACTAAAGAAGAAAACCTTAGACACCAAACATGTTTTAGTCGATCAGGTATAGCCGGGTTGAGGGGAAACGTGTTTGTTTTTTAATCCATTAGATGCTCTTTGTATTTTTAATCTGTATTGGAATCAAAATAATAATGCATTCATCTCATGTGTTTGTGAGTGAATAAAAAACATTTGCCTCCATAACTCATCCCAGCTCATACCCCTGCCGGTGGTGTTAGCGGGCTAGCACACCTGACAGCGCTGCGCAGGCCGCTGATCTGAAGCGAGAGCTTTTCAAAAACAGGTTAACCACTCTACAGTCCTCTCCTAGAGCCAGGAGAAGGGCTTGGCCCTTTCTGCATCACTGTCCAGTCCTGTTTGGCTCTTATCCTTTCTGCCTGAGTGTTTGTTGCTTGTAGCGCAATGCTGAGACTGTTTAACATGAACATTTTTTCCTTTTTGCGCTCCGTTGTGTGCTGAAATCCCGTGCCTTGGCAGGTGGGATCTGCCGTGGATGTGCTGGGTGCAATCTCTGTGGCATTCTCTGGGGCAGAGCGCTACCATGGGTTTATGTGTTCTGGCGGACTGAGGTATCTGTTTGCATATTTTTCCAGACAAAAAAATGTCTTTCAAATTTTCATGCTGAAATTCGTTCCTCTTATCCTTTTTGCATACAGCACCCCAGTGTGTGTGTTTATGTAAGTGGATATACACTTGTTTTTATGAAGATATGCTTCTACATACAGCAGTCATTATTGATTGTATTAGTTATGGATCGAAATCAGAGCCGATGCATGCATATATTGATTAGGTATCTTTTTTTGCATTGTATTATCACCACTGTCATAGAGGAGCCATAAACATACATTATCTACAACCTGCAGCAGTCAGAAGCCTTGGCAAAGCAGTTTGGAACTGATATTTTTTGCCAATGTTTTGACTGCATTAAATCTACCATCTTTGTTCAAAATATGGGCATGTAAGTTGTGATCAGGCATGTGCAAAATCGAATCTCCTCATGTTTTTTTTTTTTTGTTTGTAAATCAGAACCACTGAACGATTGGGCTCGCCTGTAAAAATACAATGGCCAGTTCTCTAGTTGCCTCTGGATTGATATGCTATTGAACTAAAGCTGGTATAGCATGCTAAACATTAGGCATTTAGCCCCCCAGTGATTTTTTCACCTTGTCCCGTTTCTTGTTCAGCTGTTTGGGTATGTTATACAGTTAAGAAAACAAAAAATAACAAAAACTGTCAAGGTGGCTGCAAAAAAAAGACCAAAAATTCACAAATGTGAGGGTTTTCTCTGTTTAATAATTATGATAACCATTATCATTATCATAGCTTAATGTTGTTTCAGTGTGTTATGATCCTTTTCTTCATAACAAGCATAAAAAATCGCTAATATTTTGCTGATGTCTCAGTTGCTAGCTAGCTAAATTTCCTGTTCCACCTTAAATGGTGAGGCACCAGAATGTAACTGCTTCAGTCAAGAAGCTGAATAATAAATAATAAATAATAAATAATTACTTTGAAGGCATATGATTCCCTAAATGTAACTGAGGCCAACAGGGAGGTTGCTAAAGTTTACCATCCTCTGCTATCACTGCAGACTGGCAGGGTCATTTACAGAGCACCACTAGTAGTTAATGAAGTAATGTTCTTTTTTATTTGAGGGTTGTCCGATTTCATAGGGGATGATTTTAACCATCACCGTTCCAAGGGACAAAGTGACACTCAAAAACAAGGGGTAGGGGCAAAAAATTAGAAATGGGATTGGATGGACACTACTGGTTTAAAATTGTTGCCTATGACAGAAGCAGGCTACTGCATGCACATTAGAGGAATATGAAATTGCAACATATTAATGACACTATACATAGTGTTTAAAGTGTTTCTAACATATAAGCATTAAATTAGACCAAAAAAAAAGTGACAAATATTAATTCAGAGAAGGGTCATAGCCAGAACTTCAGGAGGGGTAGTTGCAGGTTGGGGGGCCAGCTAGCAAACATTAAGGCCCAGAGACATTGCTATAGTGAGAATGATGGCCAACAACTAATCAACTACTTTACAGCTTTATACCATTACTATGAGTGGGGTAGAAAAAAAAACTAATATTAAACACAGCACTCAATTGTTTACCATGTATTTACCTGGTTAACATTAGTTGCTATAAGATCTGACAGAAAACACAGCAGGTAAAGGTAAATTATCCAGAGTTCTACTTTTTCCAGCACTAGTAGTTCAAATAGTTGAAGATGAAAATTTTCTTTACTGAACTTAACACTGTCAATTACTATGCTGTAGGAGCTAGCACAGCTGAGCTAAGCTCTCACCATATGGTTAAATAGTGGAACAAGCTGATGCTGTGTTCACATGTTGGTATCAGAAAAAAGCGTTTTTCACACCTTTTGTGCAGCTGACAGCAGTGTGGAAACACGTAAATGTTGCCATGGTAATAGCATAAGTCAAAAACTTGTGATGATCTAAGGATAGCCTTGTCACTCTTATTATTTAAGCCTTCGGGATGCAAGAAAACAGCACCTTCGGCCAAATGCTTTGTAAGATTTCTGATAGCATCAGACAACTGGTTTTTAACAATCAGAAATCTTTGGAAAAGTGGGTAGCCCTAGCCACCGCAGGCCCCCCCATAGCTAGATTTCTGGTTCAGAGTGTGTATAAATGCTTTTCCTGCAGAAGTTGAAAGAGACTGGTTGATAATTATCAGGGAGGATCATATGTCATTATTAACTTAATATGAATGCACTATAAAATGTCAGTCTTAAAAAGTAGGCCAATAGCAAACCATATAATTTAAGGGCATCACATTATGTACATAGCATGAATCAGCAGCTTAGTATATAATGCCTAAATTATGTCAATGTACAGTGTTGCTCACATTTTGGGGTCAGTTGTCATAGTTATTATTGTTAATCAGTAATTACTCATCTGGTTGTAGATTGAAGTGCTATAAACTTTGACACTAGAACTTAAACCAGTACTTTATTCACAGTTTACAGTATTTTGGAAACAACATAAAGTTAGAACATGGTAAAAATATGGAGGTTAAATAATAAGTGATAATTATCTGTTTGTTGGAATTTGTTGTCACAAAATTATATGAATAGCTGTGCAATTAGTGAGATTTGGTTATTGGTTTTGAAATATGAGGCACCATGGATGTCAGTTTCTCCATAGGTTCATTCTCAGGGCTGAAATTAATCAATTTCATGAAATCACTTACAGCTCTGTTTATCATTAAAAATGGCTTCATTTTTAGCTACAAAATGTTTATTTTGATAATGAATCGACTAATAAATAAATAGCTAAACTATTTAGTAGATAAAAGATGTTTTTTTTTTGCAAAAGCCAAACAGTAAAAACACTTATCATGCATCGCCTTGCAAAAATGCCACAACATTTTGTTGTAAAAAGATGAACTACACTGTTCATCAATGTAAACACAATGTAAATGTTTCCTCAAAGGTTCAACAGTGGTTTTAAGGTCTGACTGTGAACCTTAAATAAGTTTTTCCTGGTAAAAAGTTTGTATTTGTACCTTTTCATAACCGAATGTTTTAAAACAGAACAATAAAATAAAAAGCCTGGAGACGAGACGGGGTGTGTGGAGTCAGTACAGCTTAGAAAATATAATTTCAATAGATTATGGTACATTTATGTTCCCTGACTAAAGGTACTGAGATGTAACCTTGAGGGGACCACCCCAGTGACAAGAGGGGTACTGCCCCAGTGACAGTTTAGTACCTTTAGTACCTAGAGCGTCGGAAGCCATTACAAATACTGATCTTTGGAGGCGTAGAAAAATATCCCTGCAGATTTCTTTGAAAAACTGAAAGCAAGTCTCCTGAAAAGTATCAAAGCAAAATAAAAGCATGGTGTGGACACACTTAACACTGGAAAATATGATTTTATATATAGTTGTTATTTTATAACTGGTGTGTTTTTGCCTAATTATTCAATAAAGGAATGGTGGTCTTTAAATTTGCACAATTCTGTGTTTTAATTGATACATTTTTATATATATATTTTTTTTAACCTGAGTAATAAGATGTCCTACTGCTATATAACTCGATATCAGTGCAGTCTGAGAAGCCTTGTCCCAGCACAACCGCAGCACCTCCGAGAATTTATGATGCACTTCTTCATTTGATGTTATGGATGCATTTTAAGGGAGCCCTCTGAAGGCTGTGTTTCATATCTTTCAAGGTTGTATAGTCAACTGTAAAATGATGAAAAAGGAAGGCTGGCTAACCTTGGCTTTGAAACTCTGGCAACATAATATATTAGAGCGATACAAGAGGCAGACTCTTGGTAAATTGAACATGCTTTATGGGGCTGGGTAAGGAGAAGCATTCCCACAGTCTGAATTTCTGCACTTTTACATTCTTTTGACATTGAATGTTATCAGCTGACTACTTAACCAAAATCTGATCCCAGATAAATGGAGTGTGCATGCAACACAATGCTGTAATACTGACTTTGCCTTTAGGAGTAATGACTGCAGCCACGCGTTTCCTACAGCTATTGATCGGCATGTCACCCTGCTAGGGAGGGATTTTGGCAGGCTCACCAAGCAGAACTGTTTTAGCTCCATGGCATTTGAACGGCTCGTTTCAAGTCCTGCCATGGCATCTCAATAGTGCTGCGCTTTTGTTTTGGGTCCAGGATTAGGTCATTCCGAAACTTTAGACTTTCTTCTTGTTGTGCAGATCTGAAGACTCGTGTGTGTTTTGAACCATTGTCCTGCTGGGTGATCCTCAACTGGACCTTAGCTTCAGTAAATTTTTCTTCAATGAAAGCAAGGCAGACAGGTTCTGATTGGACCCTGACTGATATGGAAATGTCACGAAAACTGAAACCAGTTTTAAGGAGCTAAAAAATCTGATAATCAGCAGTATCAGCCAAAATAATTCACTATCTTAAAGGGGAAACAGAGATGGTTACATTGCTTAAACTCAAATTAACATCAGAAACTTGTGAAGTTTTAGATAATCCTAATATAGTTGCATGGAGGGCAAGGTTTTGTTTGCCTGTTTGCCCTTTTTTTCTTATTTTTCAGCAATTCCCGTCAAGTTTTTGGTATCATAACCAAGTTTTTTTGATATCATAACATGTTATCTTCAACCTAACCAAAGTTTGATTTGGCTGCGTCCAACCAAACGTTGGTCTTCAAACTAGCTCACGTGACATCAACTACCATTTTTATTTGTATTTTGTTTATTTACAAGCAAAAATAGCATAAGTGCCAAGATAAGCGGTTTTACATCATGTGCTTAGGCTTGGACCTTTGCACGCTACTATAAATTGGAAAATCTAATTAAATTTAATCTAACATTCCAGTATAATTAAATGGTCATAATTAGTAGGTTAAGACGCAAGCAAAGCCATTTAGAGTGGTTTGAAGTGAAATGTTGAATTGCTCACAGTAGTGGTGATAGGGACCAGACATCAGAAGCATTTCATGCATCTAGAAGTACCACTACATTACTTTTACCAACATATAAAACATATTACATATAGATTCTCAAGTCAAGTCAAGTCAAGAGGCTTTTATTGTCATTCCATCTATGTACAAGTACACAGTGGAGCGAAATTACTGTTCCTCCAGGAACAACACGGTGCAACAAGGAACAAAAAGTACAAAAATACAAAAGTATAAAGTGCGAACGTGCAGACAGTGTGCAAACAAGGATTAAGCTAGAAAACAATACAATAAATACAATAAATTAAACAGACATTAGACACAATTAACAGACCAGACAGTGTAGCACCGACACAGCACAGATTTCTGGACATGAGGTAGTGGAATAAGGTGCAGACATTTTTAACGTGATGTGATCTGTAAGTTACGTCAGATAACATACATATACATAACAGTTACAGAGGTAGTAAAACAATTACAAGTACTGAGTAGTAAAAGAGTTACTGAGGTAGTAAACAGTTACTGGGGTAGTAAAAACAGTGTAAACACAGCATTGGCAGCAATGTTCCAGATAGATAGTGCACGTAGAGCATCAAAAGAGGTGTGTATGAGTGTTTAGTTCAGTCCTCGTGAGTTTAAAAACCTGATTGCTTGAGGGACAAAGCTGTTGCTGAGTCTGGCAGTGATGGCACGGATGCTCTGGTACCTTCTGCCAGACGGCAGCAGTGAAAAAAGTCTGTGTGAGGGATGGATGGGGTCGTTCACGATGCTGGTGGCTTTGCGGATGCAGCGTGTGGTGTAGATGTCCGTGATGGAGGGGAGAGAGACCCCGATGATCTTCTCCGCCATCCTCACTATGCGCTGTAGGGACTTGCGGTCGTAGGCGGTGCAATTCCCAAACCAGGCGATGATGCAGCTGCTCAGAATGCTCTCCACAGTCCCCCTGTAGAAAATGGTGAGGATGGGAGGGGGGAGATGAACTTTCTTCAGTCTCCGTAGGAAGTAGAGGCGCTGCTGGGCTCTCTTGGCTATATTCTCTCCAATGAACTATTTCACACCAAACCACCCTAAATGACTGTTTACATATTAACAATTTGATTATGCACAAAGTTGCCACATTTAAACACAGCCTGGTAATCAGTTAATAATCCAACTAGTGGCTCAATTAGAATAGAATATCACCATGAATTGTCTGATTGAGGCCATTCTGAATGCAATTTCCTTCCAATTGAATAAGGTGGGTAACCCTGTAGATTATCTGTTAAATGTAGGAATAATGGCCGTGTAAACGATTATGATTACATCCTTAATTAAAGTTTAAAGTATTTTCTGTTTTTAAAACTTATCATGAGTTTGATCCCTGGTTACACTACAGCCTTCCGTAGCCAGGAGTCCAAGAGAGCACAACTGACATTGCTCTCTTGGGGTGGGTAGGATAGCCCCACCATCTCCCACCATCACCATTCTAGGGTCAGTGCAGGCAACTGTTAGCTGATGTAACAGAACTGGCAGTTAGCGCTCTCCTCCGAGAGATGTTGTGTTAGCAGCAGTTCGAAAAGAACGGTGGTGCTTTACAGGTCATAGAGGAATCCCATGCTGGCTTTCGCCCTCCTAGCGCTGGTGATATCATGAACTGTTTCTTTTGAGTTTAAAACACCAGAAAATATAAAATGTCCCATAATTTTGCTTGTTAAATTCAGCAAATAAGCAGCAATCATGTATTAAATTGTACAGAAGTGGGCCGTCTGTGGAGGGTGTGTGATATGACTTGGATATGATCAAATTGGGGAGAAAATAAAAAAAAAAAAATGTTAGCCAGATGGATAAAGCTTGGAAAAACAAGCTGTTCAGCAAATGAATGACAGTGGCTTTACATAAACTACAGAGTCTCAGAATGTTGCAGGACATGACGTCTTCCTCTCGGCCTTCTTTAATAAGTACATGTGAAGTATGTTTTTCTCAGTCTGACACAACTTTAAAGCAATTGGGCCAACTCAGGTAACACACCGTTTCTTTTCTCAGTCTGACTGGACTTGACCTGTTATTGCGCTTCTGATATACATTTTCACAAGATGTGACAAAATGTGCAATATTCACAGTGAATTTACAAGTGTTGTTGAAGTGAAAACAAGCACACTTTCTGCTAATTTGCATGCATTGTTTCTACTGAGTTTGAAATATCAGAAAATATAAAACGTGTCATAATTTTGTATGTTAAATTCAGCAAATAAACAGTAATCATGCATTAAAGTGCACAGAAATGAGCTGTCTGTGGAGAAGACAAAAGAGGATGTGTTGGAAATCAACAAAACATTCATATCCCTCTCACAGCCCTCGCTAACTTCAGCGTGGACATTTTCAGTGTGTTATAGAGGACAAATGGTTTTGATAACTTTGGTTTTGACCTTATAAAGTAGTACATTCAGACACCAGAAACTCTAAAACGCACTCCATTAACACACCGCAGCATGTTTTAATTTTGCAATTCGGTATGCCACAGCGCCTCTACGAACATACCGCCATTTATCTGAATGTCAGCTCCTAATGAGTGAGCGAAGATCCTGAGATACAGAAAGAAGGTCTATAATAAGCCGAGCCGCCGATAATTAACACAGGCTATCTGCTTTCACACAGTCAGAATCCCCTCCTGCTTCAGAGGAGACGACTATGTCAGCTTTGCTTTCAGCAGCGCGCCGGCACCCTCCTGCGCCCGCTGTTGAGGGTTTTGTGTGACTCCTGTTTTCCATTTTCACTCTGCAGCTGCCGCCGAACTGTGACCTACAGGGGGTGCTGTTTCCCCAGGGCACATAAAGGTGCAACATGAAAACTCAACCTGTCTTCCACCGCAGCCGTCTTCCACTTACATGTGGGTGTGTTTGGGAGGTGGTGTGTTTGTTTTTTGTACAATTTTCAGGACAAAAATGACTTTTTAGGGAAAAACAGGGGTAACTTACAGCGTCAGGACCAACTAAATGATCTTGATTTTGTGAAATGCTTTTTGCAGGAGATCCAGATTTCAAATTCTAAATCTGAAAGGACAAAACGGTTGGATTTGGGTTACTGAGGTTAAGGTTAAAGGCCTCATTCTCCAATATCATCTTAAGTTTTTTCTTAAATGTGTTTTCGAGGTCCTAAGAAAAAGTCTACGTCAGATGCATGATGTGTTCTTAAACCACAGAACCCATTTACACCTTTGTGCTCTTGAGTCCGTGTAGATTCTGCTCGTACCTAAGAACAAATCCCAAATAAGAAAATATTGGTGAATGTCAGAATCTTAAATACATCTCTTAAGAAACGGTTGGTGAATGAGGCCCATAGTTACGTTTAGGCATAGATGTTTAAACAGTGCTGTGCAAAAGCCAGAGATCAGTAAGTAAGTAAGTAAAGTTTATTTATATAGCGCTTTTTACAACAGGTGTTGTCACAAAGCAGCTTTACGAGGAAATGAGCATTACAAAAAGAAATCCGGGTCCGAGCCCCCATGAGCGTCGCCAGTGGCGACAGTGGCAAGGAAAAACTCCCTAAGAGAAACAGGAAGAAACCTTGAGAGGAACCAAGACTCAGAAGGGGAACCCATCCTCCTCTGGTCGACACCGGATAGTAAACATTGTTAGTATAAAGTATTATAGTACAAAAACAGGGTAAAAGGTGGGGCAAACAATTAATTTGTCACCCTTCATTTATTTAATTTTTAGTCAAAAAGGCCTTTTAATATTTTAAGTTTTGAAGAAATTAGATATATAATGATCCACTTGCATAAAGAAAAGGAAAGCTTACAGATAATAGGTTTAAAGAAAAGAGTTTCTAAAGCTGGAGTTCAAAAGATGATTTAATAGGGAAAATTGGACACCAGTGCAAGACCTGGTAGACCACCAAAACTGTCACCATCAAGATAAACAGTCCTTAAAGCTTCATCTTTGAGATATATGAGAAAATAAAGCTCATATAGCTGTATAGATGTTTCTGTCCAGCCTTTCACTATGAGAAGATACCCCAATGGGTCCAAAAGGATGTGTAACTGTAAGAAGCCCTTGCTGAAAAGCTTCCAGAACATTGATGAATAAAGCAAAGAAACTGATGGTCTTCTCAGAATAATGGACTGACCACCCCAGAGTCCAGACCTCAACATTACTGAATATGCTTGAGATTGTTAACACAACATGCAACCAACCTCTAAGACTGAACTTTGGAGATGTGGAAAAATATCCCTAAAAAGTTCTTTTAATAACTGAAAGCAAGTTTTCCAAAAAGAATGGAGGCTGTAATAAAAGCAAAGCATGGACAGACTAAATGTTGAAAAGAAATGAAATAATTTTTAGCTATCAAAACTTCAGTGTAGCTTTCCATTAAATATATTTTGTGTATGAGTTCCTTCTTGATGCTTTCAGATCGTTTGCGCACAGTGAATGGAGTTTTCTGCTTGTGTAATGCAAAGCTGAGAGAGGTCATCCAGTGTACTGATAGCTTCATTAAGAAACAGGCCACTGGCTAAGAGGCCACAGTCCAAATGAGCTTTTGTTCGTTGCTGATAAAAATGGACAAGGGCCTTTTTCACCATGCTGAGCTGATATTACATAGTAATGGTTTTGTATCACATTGGCATTTACACTGGGTTCAAAAGAAGATAACTCACATAGCCAAAAAAGAAAATAATAATAACCCTTTCCATTTTTGTACTGCCTTTCTTCACTCATGGTCGCTTTACAATTGCAGTTGGGAAAGTAGGTCAGGAGGGAGGAAGGTGAAAGTGTTGGGAGAAAAGGTAAGCTCTAAGACGACGGGAATGACGAGCGGTCATGGAGGTCCTGGGGTAAAAAAAATAAAGCTTTTTGGACGGTTAAGAAGAACTTGTGTTTGTGTTTGTTTCACTTTTAGGTATCATTAGGACGGCGCTAGCCAACATGGACAGAGAGACCAGAGAAATGTACTCCATCATCATCCAAGCCAAAGACATGGCCGGCTCGGTGGGGGGACTGTCTGGATCGACCACTGTCAACATCACTCTGACTGATGTCAATGACAATCCTCCAAGGTTTCCCCAAAGTGAGTGTCTGCTTGCTTACTCTTTTTGACAAAATACTTCAGCCTAAGGTTTATTTAACTTTGTAGTAACTCGCAAATGTACTTTACCCTGAGATAACAACCTCATTTTCCTCAATTTATGAAATATGAAATATATTTAACAACAGTGAATGGGTTAACAATGAAGAGAAGAGTTTGAAAAAAAAAAAGCCACTAAAAATCTTGTACTCTGTCAAACTGTCTTCAGGTAGCCATTTTAAAAACTCTTTCTAGTGTAGCTCTGCTTGTGGACAACATTTCTGCGCTGGACAGTTTCCCTCAGAAAAGCAGTTTTACATTACTCAAAAGTATAATTCACATATTAGAGGATAAAGTTAATTTATTTGTGTTTAATAATATATAAAGTATTTTATTAAGAAATTTCTTAAACATATCTGTTGCCTACAAGGAACATTGCCCAAGTAAAGCGTTACTTATGCAACCGCTTGAGAGAGCACTGCAGTTATCATTTATTTTTTATTTAGAATGATTTTTTTATTTAGAATTATGTTTGTGTTTTTGTTTATTTAGGGGAACGAACTTATTTAATATACAACATGCACTGAGCGACCACTTTATTGGGTACACCTCCTTGTGTCTACTCTCTTTGTCCATATTATCAGCTCCACTTACCACATAGGTGCAGTTTGTAGTTCAGTTACAGACTGTAGTCCATCTGTACCGCTGCATACTTTTAGCCCCCTTTTGCCCCAATCTTCAATGCTCAAGACCCTTACAGGACCACTACAGAGCAGGTATTATTTGGGTGGTGGATTGTTCTCAGCACAGCAGTGACACTGACGTGCTGGTGCTGTGCTAGTGTGTGTTGTGCTGGTGTGAGTGGATCAGACAGTTTTTAAACACCTCAGTGTCACTGCTGGACTGAGAATAATCCCCACCGACCAAAAATATCCAGCCAACAGCGTCCTGTGACCACTGATGAAGGACTAGAGGATGACCAATACAAACTGTGCAGTAACAGACGAGCTATCGTCTCTGATTTTACATCTACAAGGTGGACTGACAAGGTAGGAGTGTCTAATAGAGTGGACAGTGAGTGGACACAGTGTTTAAAAACTCCAGCAGCACTGCTGTGTCTGATCCACTCATACCAGCACAACACACACTAACACACCACCACCATGTCAGTGTTACTGCAGTGCTGAGAATGATCCACCACCCAAATAATATCTGCTTTGTGGTGGTCCTGTGGGGGTCCTTACTACTGAAGAACAGGGTAAAAGGGGGCTAACAAAGTATGCAGAGAAACAGATGGACTACAGTCTGTAACTGTAGAACTACAAAGTGCACCTATATGGAAAGTAGAGTTGATCAGTGTATGTGCAATATTAGAAGCCCATAACAGTCAAATCTGTCATATATCAGTCAACTAAAACACTCACTTCAGCTCAGGAAGGGCTTGTTAATCAGTGGATTAGTTAGACCAGGTGTGTTGGGAGCACTAAAAGGTGCAGGGCAGGGGGTCCTACAGGACAAAAGCTGGGAACCACTGCACTAGAGGGCTGATCTAGCCCAGTTATCATTACCAATTGAGGTCATCTTTTACTTCATTGATAGGTACTTTAACATATTTTGGATGACCATCAAACCTTTCACAAGTAAAATGTTTTGTGCCAAAATTCAGTCCCTGCACCATCACTCCAGGTATTTTTACCTACCTTTAACATTTCAACTTTTCTCAGCTTTTAGTGTTTTCAGACAAAGATGGGCAATTTGAACACATTTGCTCTAAATGTTTGTGTTCTGCTCCAGAGAACTACCAGCTGTACGTGCCGGAATCCGCTCAAGTCGGAAAAGCTGTGGGGAAAATCAAAGCCAACGACGAAGACCTGGGAATCAACGCTGAGATGGCGTACAGAATCACCAATGAGGAAGGGGCAGCCATGTTTTCTATCTATGCTGACAGTGACAAGAGGGAAGGGGTCATCTCTCTCAAAAAGGTATGATACCTTCACAGTCTTTATTCGCAGGTGCTTCAAAAGCATGGTGTTAATAAATATCAATTGTTTCTATTTAACAGGCAGATAAATTCTGTGGAAAATGCTAAACATTGAGTTGGAACAACATTTGTGTTTGTACATAGAAAAGGGTACTAAAAACAAACATCTTTTACATTTTTGATACATTTTTGTTATTTCTTCAAACTTTGTGACTCAAACCTGTCAATACAGAATGAAACTAGAATGAAGATGTAATTCACTAAGTAGTTAACTATGTAATTAATATATAACTACTATATAATTACATTACAACACTGGAATAGTATTGACGAATGAAAGTAATAACTCCAAACTTCTAAGGATTTAAGGGTTAAACAAGAGTGCTCAAATATGACTTTGAGGGTTTTGCAGCTGAGTGAGTTCTTACTTTTTCAGTCAGACACATTCATCATTTTGCCACCTCTATTCCTTGCAGCCATTGGACTATGAGAAAAAGAAGGCCTACTCATTAAACATAGAGGGCGTGAACACACATCTGGACCCTCGATTCTTCCACCTGGGCCCATTCAAAGACACCACCACCTTGAAGATTATCGTTGGGGATGTAGACGAAGCTCCAGTATTCACCATGGATTACTACATCATGGATGTGTATGAAAATGCTCCGGCCGGAACAGACGTCGGCATGGTAACGGCTCAAGACCCCGACAATGCCAGGGGCAAAGTTAGGTGAGAGCTGAAGCAAGCCAGCGCTAGTAATTAAGTAGTTAATTCACTGTGATATGTGGCGTTCTGGTCCATTTTATTTTTATTTTTCTCTAATGTATGGAGAAAAAATAGCATTAAACTTACAACACATCCCTTGAAAGGTGATATTTCCATTCCTTCCGAGTGCCTTGACAGAATGGTTCTCAATCCTGGGGGACGCACCACATTGCATAGTTTAGTGTTTTCCCTGCTGTAGCACACTGTGCTCAAATTACTAGCTAATTATGAAACCCCCCATGAGCTGAATCAGGCACTGCTGTCATGCGAAAGCAGATAGACTTACGGTACAGTGTTCAGAGTATTGCACAGGGAATCGCCTTCACATAATTTAAAAGACCACAAAAAAGAAAACAGAAATAACTATTTAAAAAAAAATGCTGCTCATATGGATCTTCTATCAACACATTAGCTGTACTAGCTTATTCAGCACAGCTGTTTAAAATATTCAGCACTTTCAAGGCCTCTACCCTCTTTCAACATGAAAAGCCAATTAACGAAGAACTGTTATCTGTTTACACTCAGAAAACCCTCAAGCGATTTGCCTGTCCATCACCTCTTCCGTGAACCAGAGTTATGATCCGTCATATCAAAACTCTTCGGTCCTCTAATTGCAGGTATTCCATTGACAGCAGTGTGAACGGAGAGTCACTTTTCAGCATCGATGCCAACAGCGGACTCATTAAAACCACCGCAAGCTTGGATCGAGAGGCAGTAGCCTGGCACAACATCACTGTTAAGGCTTCAGAGGTTGGTAAGTATGGCTCCGTGGCCAGAATCCTATCTATGCCAATCAATTTTGCATGGGAGTTTGTGAAAAAGCCACTCCTAAAAATACAGGTGCTGGAAAGGTTCTTCGGAGCAATGCCATAGAAGAACCACCGTTCAGTTCATTGTCGTTCAAAGATCTATTTTTGAAGAATGAAGAACCATTTGAAAATGCAGAAAAACACATTATATAAGGTCCTACATCAGTTGAACATTGTTCTTAGAACCTGTTTGTCTAAGCCAAGGACCATTTTTGGCTCACTGAAGAACCTTTCAATGGATGGTTCTTAAAAACACCCTTGTTATAAATGGGAGGGTGAAGGATTTTTTGCAAGTGCAGAGAACCACATAATACAAAGGTTCTAAGTTTTTTCCTAGAATATGTACATCCAAGCCAAGAACCACATATGGCTCTTTGAAGAACTTTCCTTTAATGGTTCTTTAAAGAACTGAGATGTGCAACAGCGGAAAACTTTCATAAAGTGTAAAGGACCACATAATATGACGAGTATGTGTCAGTTTAAGGTTTTCTTCCTAGAACCTGCACATCCAAGCCAAGAACTCTTGTGGAACCTTTCAGTGGGTCGTTTTTAAAGAACCTTGTGAATGAGATGTGTAAGAATCTTTTGAAAATATGAAGAACTACATAAGATAAAAGGTTTGTATTAATTCATGGTGTTTCCTAGAATCTGTATGTCCAAGTCAAGAACCAAAAGTTCTTGGAAAACTTTTCAACACATGGTTGTGAAGTGTGGATGAGTGTGAAGGACCTTTTTAAAATTTAACGAACCTCCACACAATCAAGGTTTTAGCCTTGTACATAAAGTACAAGCCAAGAACCATTTAGGAACCATTAAGAGAATTTTGAACCAAGACCTAAAGAGATCCATCTCATCCAGGCTGAAGATACACAGCTGCAATTACAATCATAGATATTGACCACAGCAAATGAGAAGCATTGCATTGTTGGATTGATGTTGTTGCTGTAGGTACTGTGGAGGTTTGATTGAGGCAGACAGGGTCAATTGATTTCTCTGTCTCTTTTTTCCTTTCTTTTGCTTATCTAAGTAATTACCCTTTTCTTCATCCCATTCTTAGCAACAGTGTTGGCTAATGAGTTGAAGCTGCCCATTGATAGCATCAGCAGACACAAAGCTGATAGCGATCAATCACCATTAGTAATCCACATGTGATTAGAGATAGTCCACATATTGGTCTAGCCAATATTTTTCACTGATATTCAGCGTTTTTTTTTTCAGAATATCGGCTGCATCAGTTATCAGCTCCTTGACGGAGATACCATTTAGAGTTGAAAATGCTTAGCCTCCAGGGTTCATATAAATGTAATCTTAGAGAGCTCCACTGCTTCGTACTATTCTGAAATATTCATGAAATTTACATTCAAACAGGCACAGTCTGCTTTTCCGTTCTCCTCTAAACCAGCATCCCGTTTGTTCGTAGACTCCTGCGGCTGAATTCATATGTAAAACCCCAGAGAGGGGGTTTGGCTGGGTCCTGTAGCACTGCAGGAAAAGAGGGGCTGTTTGCATAGGTTTCACCATAACAATGCCACCTAAGCAACAGATAGCGAAAGCTATGCAGTGCCTAAGAACAGATCTAGGGATGAGTAAATCAGGAATGGTTAGAGTAGACAAAATATTTTAAAATGTTTAATCCAAGTTGGTTAATTCAACTATAGTCTGTTTCCTAAGTTCCTAATATGGTCCCCAAAGCTTTTGCCTCATTTACTAAACTTGCCCAAACCTCTGAATGATTACAGTCAAAATCCCATAAATTGAACTGTTGTGTCTTCATATATCGGTTTATTTTATATGTGAAGAGTAGGAAGAGCTGTATGTTTGCATAGAAAGAGCTGTAGAAATGACTCTCAGGGCCAGAAGGTGCCTTTTGCACCAGACACGCTCTCACTGTATTGAGTTTGAAAATGGCATTCAAGTTTAAATATTCAATTTGTTGCAGAAAAAAATGGGTGGAGCAGGCCCATACACAAGAACTGGGGGTAGGGCCTGAGCCCCTGCACTTCTCCTTTCAGACTGTATAGGTGCCCTCTTGGCTGGTATGGTAATTGTGTTTTATATGGCCATTCCTTAGAATTCATTTACACAAAGCTCATCACAGCCTCGCATCGATAATAATGCTAATGGGTCTGTTTGGGTTCAACAAGCTTTATTACTCTTAAGCGCCTTCTGTAGTGCAGTACCCTGTACCTGTGGAGGTTTTACCGCAGGAACTCTGATCTGCACACATCATCACAGTGCTAAACATTCCCACAGACAAAGCACCTATGCAAAGCATCACAGCACAATTAAAGAAATGTCGACTTGCAAAAAGTTTTTGATATTGAAAAATACAGATTTTTTTTGTGAGGCTGGGTAGAGTTCACTCACTGGCTCATAGCAAATAGATAATTAAGTGGGTAATGATGGAGAGAGGGGTTCCAGTCCTCGCTCAGACAGTAATACGAATATTCTATCCTGTCTTTGGGACAAATGTTTAACATTATATTTATTTTCCTCTGAAGCATGGCTAAATTGGGCAATATGCTACAAATTATTTAAGGTTTAATTCACATTCACCTTGCCCCTGCTCCCCAAACTGGGATGGAGATGCTGGAAACATGCAATGTGATTACATATGTTGTTAGATTTACTGAAAGTTTGCTACAATTATAGTACATTAAACAGTAAATGTAGATGCATCACCAACTCATAGTGAACCTGCAGGAATTTTTGTTACTAAAGATTTGCTGAAGTTACTAATAATTTCAAAGGATTTGCTAAAATTACGAAAGATTAGCTACAGCCATAGAAAATTGAACAGCCATTTCAGATGCATCGCAAACCCATGTTGCAGTCGTATTAAGGTTATACATTCTTGCTAAAGTTATTAAAGATTAGCTTGGGACATCAAATGTTAGCTGAAGTCACAGCAGCAGCTGCATCAAGTTTCTAAAAATTGACTAACTTTGCTAAAGATAATGATTAGGTTAGTCTTGAAATTAATTTCAGACATCAATTTAAACAATTTTTGCTAAAGATTTGCTAAAGTCACTAAACATTAGCCATAGCCTTAGTAAACTGAACAATTTTTGCTAAAGTTATTAAAAAAGTTATTAAAATCGTACTAATGTAAATTTGCCAAAGTTACTTAAGATTAGTCAATTGACTGGTAACTTCAGACACATTTCCAGCTGACACTGCAGCTGCATCACGTTTCTGAAAATCAGCTAAAGTTACTAAAGTTTACTGCCTTTGTAAATAGTCAGTTTTAGATGTATGGCCAATGTATATTCCGGCCTTACATACATTTTCTAAAATGCTTATCCTACCGGGTCGCGGGTGGGTTGGGAGGAGTTGCTGGAGCCTATTCCAGCGGTCATTGGGCAGACGTCAGTATACACCCTGGACAGTTAATGAATTTTTGGTAAAGTTGCAGATTAGCTGCAGCCTCAGTCAACTGAACAGTAATTTCTGATGCGTTGCCAACTCACATCACAGCTGCATCAAGTTACTAAAGATAGAGTAAATACAGATAATGGCCACATCAATTTGCAAAATGTTTGCCAACGTTACTTACAGTACTAAAGATTAGCTAAAGTCACGAAGGATTAGCTACAGACCTAGTAAACTGAACAGTTAGATGCAATTCCAACTTATAGCTGCATCAAGTTTCTACATTTTGCTCAAGTGACAAAATTTTTGCTGACATAATTTTTGATTTGCAAAAGTTACTACAGATTAGCTAGTTACTAAGGATTAGCTACAGCCATAGTCAACTAAACTATCATTTCAGACAGCAGTTCAAAGTGCAGCTACATTAAGTTTCTAAAGATCAGCTAAAGTTACTAAAGACTGGCTACAGCATTTGTCAATTGTAAATTGTCATTTCAGTCATTTTAGATGCATCGTTTATGAATATTGTGGTCATATCAAGTTAATGAATTTTTGCTAAAGTTACAAAAGATTAGCTAAAGTTACTAAAGATTAACTACATTCTTGGTCAATTAGTAATTTCAGATGCATTGCCAACTCGTATTATGGCTGCATGAGGTTCCTGAAGATTAGCTAAAATTACAAAATATTAGCTAAAGTTACTAAAGATTAGCTAAAATGACAAAATATTAGTTAAACTTACTAAAGATTAGTTGTGATCTTAACTGAATAGTAATTTCAGGCACACTGGCAACTCAAATTATGGCTGCAAACTATTTTGCCAAATATACTAAAGAGTTGCTAAAGTCACTGAAGATTTGCTAAAGTTGCTAAAGATTAGCTAAAGTCTTTTTCACTTAAATAGTATTTTACCTTGCCAACTCATCATGGCTGCATAAAGTTATTAAAGACTAGCTAAAGTAAATAAAGATTAGGGAAAGTTATTAATGATCAGCTGAAGTAAATAAAGATTAGCTAAAGTTACTAATGATCAGATGAATAAATAAAAATTAGCTAAAGTTACTAATGATCAGCTAAAGTAAATAAAGATTAGCTAAAGTTACTAATGATCAGCTAAAGTAAATAAAGATTAGCTAAAGTTACTAATGATCAGCTG
Organism: Colossoma macropomum; assembly: GCF_904425465.1. Taxonomy (NCBI): domain Eukaryota; kingdom Metazoa; phylum Chordata; class Actinopteri; order Characiformes; family Serrasalmidae; genus Colossoma; species Colossoma macropomum. Next base: position 2,557,688 of record NW_023494807.1, on the reverse strand, counting down.
AATAAATAAAGATTAGCTAAAGTTACTAATGATCAGCTAAAGTAAATAAAGATTAGCTAAAGTTACTAATGATCAGCTAAAGTAAATAAAGATTAGCTAAAGTTACTAATGATCAGCTAAAGTAAATAAAAATTAGCTAAAGTTACTAATGATCAGCTAAAGTAAATAAAAATTAGCTAAAGTTACTAATGATCAGCTGAATAAATAAAGATTAGCTAAAGTTACTAATGATCAGCTAAAGTAAATAAAGATTAGCTAAAGTTACTAATGATCAGCTAAAGTAAATAAAGATTAGCTAAAGTTACTAATGATCAGCTGAAGTATATAAAGATTAGCTAAAGTTACTAATGATCAGCTGAAGTATATAAAGATTAGCTAAAGTTACTAATGATCAGCTGAAGTATATAAAGATTAGCTAAAGTTACTAATGATCAGCTAAAGTATATAAAGATTAGCTAAAGTTACTAATGATCAGCTAAAGTAAATAAAGATTAGCTAAAGTTACTAATGATCAGCTAAAGTAAATAAAGATTAGCTAAAGTTACTAATGATCAGCTGAAGTATATAAAGATTAGCTAAAGTTACTAATGATCAGCTGAAGTATATAAAGATTAGCTAAAGTTACTAATGATCAGCTGAAGTATATAAAGATTAGCTAAAGTTACTAATGATCAGCTGAAGTATATAAAGATTAGCTAAAGTTACTAATGATCAGCTGAAGTATATAAAGATTAGCTAAAGTTACTAATGATCAGCTAAAGTAAATAAAGATTAGCTAAAGTTACTAATGATCAGCTAAAGTAAATAAAGATTAGCTAAAGTTACTAATGATCAGCTGAAGTATATAAAGATTAGCTAAAGTTACTAATGATCAGCTGAAGTATATAAAGATTAGCTAAAGTTACTAATGATCAGCTAAAGTAAATAAAGATTAGCTAAAGTTACTAATGATCAGCTGAATAAATAAAGATTAGCTAAAGTTACTAATGATCAGCTAAAGTAAATAAAGATTAGCTAAAGTTACTAATGATCAGCTAAAGTAAATAAAGATTAGCTAAAGTTACTAATGATCAGCTAAAGTAAATAAAGATTAGCTAAAGTTACTAATGATCAGCTAAAGTAAATAAAGATTAGCTAAAGTTACTAATGATCAGCTGACGTATATAACGATTAGCTACAGCCTCAGTGTTTGATGGTTGTGTTTTTTTCAGACAATCCAAAGCTGGTCAGCTACGTTCCAGTCACAGTTCAAGTCCTGGACGTCAATGACAACACGCCCTACATTCCTACTGACCAGGACATCATTGTGTGTGAGAGTTCCAAGCCAGGCCAGGTTAGTTATCTCTGCCGGATTTCCTTTTTGTGCTCTCTTTGAGCTTCTCCTCTAAAATTCCTTCTCTCCTATCGTACTCCGTTTTGTACTTCGTTTCCCATTTCTGCTGGTTCCTTTCTTCCTCCTCGCGCTATCTCTGAACCTTTTACCTCTCTACTGTCTTACTTCTATATGCACACACATACACGAGCGCTATCCGTCCCTTTATGACACGTCTGACACCATCGGGGTTGGATTTATCTGTGGCTCTGCAGACTTGGAAGCCTCTTGAATCCATAAATTATTCAGCATATACAGGATGTCTTCTGGAGCAGATATCGGGCCCACACTGCACTGAGCCCACTGGGGCCAGCTTGCAAGAAGTGTTAATCATCGCTCTTTCCGATAGGAGCCGTCGCGCATCAAAGCGCGGCCTCTACCGATTCACATCGTGCCCGTCCTCTTATATTTCTTCCCAACTTGAATGAAGATCACTAAACGTGGAGGATGTGCTGAGCATAGAGACATGATGCATGTCTGGATTAAATTTCTGGAGGCCTCTCGAAGCGCTGCGGCCAGAAAGGCACTGCAGGTGAAAGCCGGGTCCAGTTTGGCTAAAAACATGATAAATTATTCTTCCACTTCTCCTGCGGATAAATGGCGTCTGTAATGAATGGAAATAAACCGTTGCTTTGTTTAGCACTGAATTGAGAGTTATTTTAAGAGGCCATACAACATTGTTTTAAATACATGCTGCTTTTTTTCCCTCCAGCCGAGTAAACTCATTTACATGCTGTGTGTATTATCACTATTATGATAAATTACATTTAGACACATTTTTCTTAGTATTTGATGGGTATCGTTAGTACTTCTAGAACACTGAACAACAAAATACACATTTAGACAAATTGTAGAGAGTAAACAACAACAACCAGTGTGTAGAAACGGCACAACAGCAAATAGCGGATTGGTTGTTAGCCCATTATGACATCATCTTATTATATTAATTTAATTGTACTAATTGTTTGATATTTTCTCCTGTGCCTTCTTAAAATATTAACCTTTGCAAATATTAAATCAAAACCTGCTATTGTACTCTAGTGTGAAAATCTTAAAATATTGCATTTTATTTTTCATATCGCCCATCAATGATTCATACCACAGTTACATATTGTGTAACACAAAAGTGTCTTCAAGTCTTGTAATGTTATATATTTGCCATATCGCCCATCCTCTATATTGTATATCATGTAAATATGAAGTATGACATTGACATTGCATTTAGCCATATCACCCACCCTGTTTAGATATCTTTGACTATCATATTATATTTTTGACATGATCTCCTACTTTCACTTCAAAAAATCATATTGTTATATTTTTGCCATTATCTCATGTTTTAACTTAAAAAAACTGTAGTTTTATTTTTGTCATTATCTCCTATTTTCACTTGAAAAAAAATACTTAAACAATTATATTATTTTATTTTTGCCATATTCTCTGACTTTTACTTCAAAAAATTATATTGCTATATTTTTACCATTATCTCTTACTTTCACATCAAAAAATTATTTTGTGATATCTTTGCCATTATCTCCTATTTTAATTTTAAAAAATATTTTGTTATATCTTTGCTATTATCTCTTATTTCTATTTTTTTTAAAAAATGTTGTTATATCTTTGCCATTATCTCCTATTTTTACTTAAAAATTATATTGTCTTATTTTTGAGATTATCACCTACTTTTACCTTAAAGAATTATTTGGTTATATTTTTGCTATTGTCTCTGACTTTTGCTTCAAAAAATTATATTTTTTTATATTTTTGCCATTGTCTTTGACTTTTACTTAAAAAAAATATATACTTTTTGTCATTATCTCTGACTTTTACTTCAAAATATATTATATTTTTGCCACAATCTCCTACTTTTACTTTAAAAAATGATGTTTTGCCATTGTCTCTGAATTTTACTTAAAAATTATATTGTTATATTTTCGCCACAATCTCCTACTTTTACTTCAAAAAATGATATTTTTATATATTTTGCCATTATCTTAGATTTTAACTTCAAAAAATGTTATTGTTATATTTTTGCCATTTTGGCCACTCTTACTTCAGAGAAACAGAATATCATGATAACATATCATGTATCGTGTAAATATCAGGATCCAGCATTGAGCGAGTCACAGACTATAAGCCTTGGTTGGCATTTGACTGGATGATAAACTTTAATTTAAACCTCACATCAATAAACTAGTCAATCAGTGTAAGCAGAGGCTTGGATTCCTTTAAATCCATAAATCTTGTTTGCCTATGTGAGCCAGAATAAGAGGTGTGGGGGCAACCTTACTATCAGCCCTGGTTTACAGCCATGTAGTTTATAGCCAGCACCCTCAAATCACTCGACTCACTCTGTCACTCCACTTTGAGATTCATTACTAGTGACCTGTGCAGCACTTACCACTGTAGCCTGAATGAGAAAGTTGGTCCTCATTAGCAGCAAAACAGAAAACAATATTTTTAATTAGTCTCAGGCCAAGTGACAAATTATATCACATCTATGATCTCTATAAATAGTGGTAATTTTCAGATTCGCTTTAGTGACTGGATCACCTGTCGCGCAGAGTTTTACTGAACTGGTAAATCTGCTTTTAGCTACAGAGAACCAGTGAGCTGGAATTCACTACAGGAGTCTCTCTCGCTGGTATCTCTGATTTTTTTAAGCTTCTGTTCTGTAGCTGCCATCAGACAGCCTGCAGCCTTTTTTGCCTTTTCTCCTTTTCATTTAATTCTTTTATTTTTTCCTAATTGTTTTATTTTATTTTATCTTATTTAGCTGATAAAATATTCATTTCCTTATTGGATCTTAATCCTATCGCTGTTTTCATTTTATTACTTTTTACATTTTTTTTACTTTATTGTTTCAAAGTTTAGTGGGTCTTAATTTTCCTTTTAAAGCTGAATTTTATTATTTGGTTTTAACTGCCGTGTCTTGGCTTTATTTAATTGTTCCCCTTCTTTATCATATCCTAGTTGTTCTCCTATTTTATCCATTTATCTTCTGTTAATTTCAGTTTACACTGATTAAATATCATTTTAATATCTTTTCAATCCCTTTGCACTATAAATGCTCAGCTGCATTGAAAATGAGGGCCAGCCTGAAGGTATTTCTGAGTAAAAATAGGTAAAGGTTGATTTACAGATTGATAGGATATCAATAGTGTTGCTGTATCGCCCATCTTGAACAAAGTTAAATATCATAATGTCAAAATATCTTCAAATATCATGACATAACATGCTTGCCATATTGCTCACCCCTGCTGCAGAAAAATGAAATACTATGATAAATTTTGTTAATCGTGAATTTTTTTTTTTAAGTATCATGATGTTATATCTTATGCCATATCGCCCACCCCCACTTCATCCTAGTCCAGACTAGCATTGACAAAAAATCAAGAGGTGTCTGGGTCTCTGAAAGCCTTGACAGTGGACAGCAGAGGCTGACATGTCCTGGAGCCCTTATTATAAGTGGGAAGAGCTCAGATACACAGCGTGAGATTGAGTCTGAGCGAATGTGAGACGTCCTGACGAAGCCCCCGCCGCTCTCATCGGGTGTCCCCACACCGACAGGTGAAGATCTTCAATAATTGGTCCATCCCAGGCATGAGGAGCGCTTTTTCTCGCTCGCTGCTGATCCGCTGGTGGGGGCCAATTAGGTTAACAAGCTGACAAAACATCACGGGGACGAGCGTTGCTTGAAGCCAGCATGCATCCGCCGCCTGTGATCCAGCAGCCCTGCTGGGCCGAGCGCCGCATGCACGGAGATGCGAGCCAGAACCCGACGCCCCTCCAACTGAGGAGCAGGCAGAGAGGGGCAGGTAGTGCTGTGAGACTGGAGAGAGAGAGCAAAACGATAAAACACCACTGAGATCTTTAATCTGATTCCATTTCTTGCTCATTTCAATCCTTTATTTAGTAGTTAATTGTCTCTGCCTGTCTCTCTCTCTCTCTCTCTCTCTGTCTCTTCTCTCTGTTTTTTCTCCTTGTAAAACTTCCTCTCTTTTTATTTCTGATTTCTTTTTTCCTCTCTCTCTCTCTCTCTCTCTCTCTCTCTCTCTCTCATTTCCCCTTATATCCTGTCTTTTTTCTTTCAATCGTACGCTCTCTCTTTCTCTTGCTCTCACTAATACTCTCTCAATTTTTGCCTCTCTGCCTCTTTCTGTCTCTCTCCCTCTCACTTTTACTCTCTCTCTCTCTCTCTCCTCTCTCTCCCTCTCTCTCTCTCTCTCTCTCTCTCTCTCTCTCTCTCTCTCTCCCTCTCTCTCTCTCTCTCTCTCTCTCTCTCTCTCTTTGTACAGGTCATCCAGACCATCAGGGCTACAGACAAAGACAACTTTGCCAATGGACGCTTTTCTTTTGCTCTGCCAACTGACCTGCAGGCCAACCCGAATTTCACCCTGAAGGACAATGAAGGTATAAATATGAGAACAGGTTGTGCTTTGAGGGACTTTGCGACAGCTAATTTTTCATAACTGAAAAATCGCAGCTGCAGTGTGCTGTCATTGTTGATAATATAATTTCAGCCTCTAGCATATAAATGCACCTGCATGATAAGCCTTATGTGTTTTGTTCACACTTTACCTTTATTACAGCTCTCATTCTTCTCATGAGACTCGCTTCAAAAGACATCCACAGGGGTATTTTTCCACACGTCTGAAGTTCAGTCTTAGAAGTTGGTCGCACTTTCTTCCTCCAATGACCCAAATAATCCCAAACACATTCAATGACGTTGAGGTCTGGGCTCTGGGGTGGCCAGTCCATTGTTCTGAGAACAGCAGCAGCTTCTTTGTTTCATTCGCAAATGTTCCCTTGTAATGTTGCAAATTTGCTCAAAAATCTCAGTAACAGCTTTTAGACACTTTGAGTTGTCTTCTCACAGTGGACAGAAACACCTGTAAATTCTGATCTAGGTTATCTAATGATGACAGTTTTGGTGGTCTACCAGGTCTTGAGGGTGGTTGTTAGGAACCCCATTTTCTCTATATCTTTTAACTTTGATTTAGGAAACTCCTTTGACTTTCTCTTTCAATAAACAAGTGGATTATCTTGTAACTAATCTCTTTGGAAATAACTTCTATTCCTATGGTCATTTTGACTAGAAATTCAGTACTAGAAAGGTGGCCTGTGACTTTTGCACAGTACTGTGAAGCACACTCCCATTTCAGTTTAAAATGGCAAAGTTATTGGCTTCCATTTGTTATGCAATATCAAATAAGATCCAGAAAAGCCTCTCTCTGTGCGAATCTCGATAATAGAATTTGCCTCATGAGAGCTGAATTTCCTCATCTTTGCTCCAAGCAAACCACCAGCGCCTCAAGACAAACATATTTAGCATCATGTGTTGTTGTCACATGGATCTTGCTCATTCTCTGACCCCGCCCCCTCTCCACTCATCCCACCTCCCATCCCCCAACCACACTCTTCTAATATCAAAGAGAGGCCAGTGGTGCGGTTGCCCAGGAAACCAGGTCTGTGTCTATGTTAGCTCAGGGCTGTCTGCTGGAGATGGTCAGACTGTAATGATTCATCTCCAGAAAAGCAGACTGCTCCTTTGGAGGATAGAGGGGGTAGAAAAATGGGGGGCTTCAGGTGGACTATGTGGGTTTAACAGCACGATCTGGGGGATCAGAAACAGACGCTAAGAAACCCAGAGACCCCTGAGCTCTGCTGTCAGAGCTTTAGAGCTTTGCTTCGGTTTGTTTCCTACAGCCTAAGCCAAGTTCTCCCCTCAGGCTTTGCTCTATCTAAATAACATCCCTGTGGATGGGTCATTACAGAGGCGTTTATGTGCTGGGGACTGGACTGTCTGTTTCATACTTCAGCAAAGATGCACACATTTATGTCCATATGCCAAGATTTATAAGTAATCACGGAGAGAGGGTCTAACATGCACTCGGCCTGGGAAATAGAATAATATAATGGGATATTGGCAATGATTGACAAGTAATGCTTCAAAGGTGACGTTTGAAAGAAAACGGACACAGAGCTATTTTAAATAGCTTGTTTAATAATTTTAAATATGTACATGCAATTTTTTATTCACTTTTACTGTTAAAACATCAAATTATTTTGTGACATTAAAAATCTGTTAAGTTACAACAGAGCAAATGATTCATTGTCTGCTGTGCATTCAGAGGAAAATCCAAAGCACTTTTCACAGTAAGTGTCCCGATGGTTTAGGTGAGTTGCAAAATGATGATAATGTAATACTGTATGGTTTCCCACAGGCATCTTTAAGTGCATTCCAGAGCATCTCCACTACAGGGACATGGCTTTGGATTTTACTCACTCGTGCAAGTTTAGCAGTCTGAAGTTTCTCCACAAGGGGGAGCTATTAACACCCTTTTTTTTCGGTGTGTGGTTTAAAGAGAAGAAACAGACCTACTACTAATGTTGGCTGAATATGATCAGTACCTAACAGCAATGTTCAAACATCTAGCAAAAAGCCTTTGCAGAAGAGTAGGGGCTGTTATGAAAGCAAAGTGAGGGCAAACGTCATATTTTCTTTTGCTTTAGGTATAAACTTTTAATGAGGATCTTTTTAAGATATGTAGTGAAGCACAGTTGTGAACCCAGACCACTAGATCTAGGCCATTAATTTGACATAAATATCAAAAACCAGTCCAAAAAAACACCAACGCTTCACAACACTAACTTCTGCTAGTGTCCCTATGGGACACTATATATAAATATAACAAATATTAGTTTCTTGGTTTGAAGTTTTAGATCAAGGGTTCACAACATGCAACTCTTTTACTGCCCTGTTGCAGCTCCGTAGCAGAACTGCATTTTTAGGTTAAAATAAAAAGATCCTCCTTTACCGTAAAATAAAGCTCTGCTGATCGTTCAAACACAGTTTTAATAATAAATGGTCTTAAAAACTTGAGTTAATGTATAACTGCTTATTCATCCTTTAACCCTGAAGTTTGGCGTGCAGAATGCTGGTCACCATAGCAACGCAGACAACAATCTCGCCTAGCTTGTAGCTAAAAAGATGGAGAGAAAGATTTAAGATGAACGTTGCTAATTTAGAAACGAATGCACTTTTGCAATCACTCCAGCTTGTTTCTCTATATGTTCAATCTGCAACTAGAAACTGTCAAACACTAAAAAGTCACGAAGCTGAAGTCAGTTTCTCATTCGCCAGTTTCTTGTTTGAATTTTTCTGTTCCACCTTAAATGGTGCAGCAGTTACATCCTGGCGCCTCAGGCAAGTGACATTTTACAAGGAACTGTTCTACTTTTGTAAAAGTTTCCTACCGGAGATGCGAGAAAATTGGCTATAGCTGATCTAAAGCTTAAAGCAGAGCAAAGTAAGTCTGCATTTTCATTTATGTTATGTTTTTTGGCCTATACTAGTACATTAGCACATACTGTGATGTATTTACAGCCATGATGGTAAAATTTGACAGAAAATGTTGCGGCTCCCAAGCTGGTTCGATTTTCATTGAAAGGACAAAATGGCTCTTCGTAATTTCATATTATCTGAATTTTTTCTTAGCACCTAAAGTCCTGACCAACAGGCGTGCTCACTTAGCTATACTTACCCAGATAACCATGGAGAAAAACAAATCCTAATAGGCCAATATTCCACTGAGTGGTTCAAGAATTTAAACTTTTTGTTCCCATCCAAAACTTGTGAAACAAGAATAGTACTGAAATACTTGCAGAGCCTGATTTTATTGAATAAAAATAAAAAATAAACATTATAGCCATGCATGTTTTACTTCCTAGAAATCATCAAGCCTTCTCTGAAGGCCTAGAAGGCCCTAAGGATTCCCCACTGGTATAGCTGTAGCTAGCTATGTGAGCTAGCTCCATGTACATGTAATCTGATATACTGAGTTAAAGATCAGTGCGTATCATTAAAAGGTTGATTGGGTGGACAGTGAAGTCAACTCAGGTACCGTTAACAAAACAAAGCGATGCATGAGCCATAAGAGCGGTGTTCACATTTGTGCATGCTTCAAAGTGAAAGAGCCGTGAAAGTGGCCCTGGTGGGCGAAGGAAGCGGCGGCTGTATAATTGCACGTGGGCTCCTTTGTGAGCCTCTGCAAGCTACACCTACCCATAAACTTCTCTGCGTCTGTGTGCAAATAAATGTGTATAAATCAGCCTTTAGGAGGCACCTCTCAAAAGCCTGACCCAAGTGCTGATTGGCTCAAGAACCCCTCAGTCTGCAGATTGGATGAGAGCGTAAGCTGTTTCGTATTGGATCGCTGAGGCGTCTCACTGCAGTGACTGGAACTGTGTCATGCGACTGTGCGGCTTGCCAGCGCCAAGCATGGGAGGTGGCAAAACAAATTGGATTGCAATTCCCCCCGGAAGAATTCATTCCTTTTTCTCGTTCAGAGAAAGGCAGTGGGTGTTCAAATTGGCTTAAGTTGGTGTGGATTTTATATGCTGTGGCATCAATAATATCGGGAATCTAGGAGGTGTACCATTAGTTATGTTTTTGCTCCTGTCCCCTGATGGATGTGGTAATATGGCCCCGGTTAGAAGGGCAGATTATGTCATAAGCTCTTGGCCCATGGCTGGACTCACACATGTGTGCGTCTCAGCTGCCATGCTGGCCTCGTTATGTGACGAGTGTCCCTCCCGGGCCTCCGTCCGCGCCACGCTCCCTTCCCAGATATCCGCGGCTTTATGCATCATCTGCTGGCCCCAGCTCTCCCTCTTAAACTCTCGCATTAGGCTCGAGCTTCAGCCATAGCAATCAGGAACCGAGCCAGAGCTGCAGATACTCACTGTCCACCGGACCACACATCTCACACTGAAGATTAATTACATCTGCAGTTTACGCACACTCGGTTCCCATGGCGATTTGCGGGAAATGTGTCTATGATTCACTGTCGCTTCAATGAAGGACCTGCTAAGAATGCTCCATACTTGGAGTTATTAATGGAATGCACTTATTTTCACAAGATGCTCTTTTTCCTTTGCGCATTGGAATGTTTGTGCTGTATATATTGTGGCCAGTTATTAACCCATGAAGTGCAGGCTTAATCTTAAAGGGGCAGTCTGGACGAAATGAAGCATTTAACCATTGCTATGTCCAGGGATGGATCTAGCCTACTGTGGGCCTTAAGCAGGATTTATGTTCTTGCTAGCTGATGTCAAATTAGAAGCTAATTTATATCAATGACTACCACAAGCTCTATATATTTATAACTGGCTTATTTGTGCAATGCTGATGAATGGATGCTTGTTTGAGATTCTAATAAGTTATTTTTTTTTAATTACAGATAACTTTCTCAGCATTCTTGATGCAGTGGTCGATCTCTTGTGATACTTGGTTACCCAGAATTTCACCCTGGTTGTTTTTTAAACCATTATATATGCTGTACTTTCTACATATTTAGGCAGTATGATTTCTTTTTCCCTTCTTTGACGACTCCCCCACATGTTTTATGCAATTAGATGTTCTTTTGCACACTTTCAAGTGCATACACAAGAGGATTCATCACAGCCTGGGTTTCTAAACCTGGATTAACAGAGAAAGATGTTAACCTGCTGTTGTAAAACGAGTTAACTGTTTAGTTTTGTGAAACTGAAGCCTGTCTAAATTGAACTTTGCTTCATTAGACAGACCCCAGATCCGCTACTTCTTGTTTTCCAGCTACAAGCCAAAACAAATGGCAAAACAACCCAAAGCCTTTTCTCCTCATCTTCTCTTTTTCTTTTTTATTTTCCGACTCCAGATGGATGCATTCTTTTTTGAGATACAATTAATCAGTTGATTTTTTCCCCCTTCATCTTAAGCACTATGTGGATGGGCCTAGTTTCACAAAAGGAGGTGGGATACTGTCATTTTTACCAGCACTTCTAAGTGATTATACATCCACTATGTCAGTCATTTCTACAGACTATGTGTTACTTTCACATCAAGAAAGTTTCCAGCACCTTTTATCTGCTATGAAACGAGCCCCAGGTTATATTAATCCCATGTGAATAGACATGTCAGTATCTATTCTGCTGCCTAGCTGCTTAAATCAAGCTGATATGTATTGTCCCACCTCAAGTATACAACTCTGAACATCAAAATATTCAAAAGGATGGAAGAAAGTTGGATTTTATGTGGTGATGTTGACTGATGGTTGTAAATTCTGCACAGCATTCAGTAAAAAGACAGCTGGGTGTATGATTAGGGTAAATGAAATGAAATGTTGTGATGTGTTCTCATCTTTTTAGAGTGAAAGCAATGTGAAATCAGGTAGCCATCTGTCATGTGTACAGAGATTTCATATTCTGTGCAAGGTTTCATATTCCTTGCAAATCTGTTATAAATATTACAGATGTCCTGTGGTTAAATTGCATTACCACCACATGTAAATCTCAACTGAATAGTGCTTTAGACAACATAAAGGTACATTTACAACTCAGAAGTTGTTAAGAGGCCCCCTGGTGGCCCTGGGGCCTGAAGCAGTTGCTTAAGTAGTTTATTAAATAGATGCCCACACACCTCCTGCAGTGGAGCTACAATAGTTCTGAGAGTGAGGTTTTCTGGTTTGCAAACTAGGAAAACCCACTGCTGGTGAGGTATCTTGAAGGTAGAAGGAACTTTTGAAAAACTACAAGCGCGAATAAATGTGGGTGGGTTTTTTTTCCTCGCTAGCTGGCTAATGACAGAGCAGCATATCATTAACCTCTATATCTGTGCATTTAGATCACCATTTCCAAACAGTTATTTGACATATTTGCACAATGCATGCTGGATGTTGTAGTGAGAGAACATTGATGTGTGTATAAACAAATAGGATGCAAAATTGTGAATACTGTCAAACTCACTAAAGGATGCAATGCAATCTTACCTAGATAGATAGATAGATAGATAGATAGATAGATAGATAGATAGATAGATAGATAGATAGATATACATAATGCATAACTCATGGTTAAAACTTTTTGTGCTGAATTAGAAAATTCCTTAACCTCACCTAAGCTCAGGTTGCACATGCTGATCTATTTTACTAAGACCACCATGGATATGCATGCATCCCACACACACACACACACACACAGAGTTAAATGTAGCAGCTGAGCCAATCAAAATCCCCATTTCAGCTGAGGGGGTGGAACATTCCCCAAACACTAAAGCCTTCATGTTCAGTGAGAGGAGCTGCAACTCACTCATCCAGTATAAATGCTTTACTGCGATACACAAACTAATGCACTTAGCCACAGCTTATGTTATTACACTATGTGTATTTACTAAACATCAGTTTTAATATTTCTTGCTGCTACCTTTAAGGACTCTTTCACACCTACCTTGTTTGGTGCGGGCCTGCCAAACTGTTTTTTTAATTTGGTCCATTTTGACAAGTGTAAACACTCCACTTGTATTCAGGTCTGGCAAATAACTTCATCTCGGGCCGCCTCTAAATGAACTCTGCTTCAGTTTTTATGACTGTCCACACCAAAAACAACACACTTGGTATGCCTTTCTCACTGCATGTCAGTGCTGTACTCTCTGCATAATCTGTCTGTTTTAATATTGTTTTCTCTTTACAAGCGCCCATATTGTTTTTGTGCAGCATGACCTGTTGTGAAAAGAGACTGTTGTTCTCCAGAGATGGTAGCAAAGTTTGCTATCTGAGGCAAAACCCAGTGAAGTACAAGGTCAAAACAAACACTGACACTGTTCATGAATAATTATTATTGTTATTTATTTATTTATTCATTTATTTATTTATTTTTGAAACAATAAGTTTTGCTCCACCACTCTCCACTTTTGGACTTTTGGAAGTGTGGCACTACCCTGGCATGCAGTCTTGTTTTGCAGAAAGAAAACTATCCATTACAATTTTGCTGTTTTTGACTTTTTCCAGTCCAAAGTTCAGCCTCAAACCTGTTCAGAGCTTCAAATCAAATGTAAATGTAATTCACTGTCTAAATTCTGAGTATGTCCAATGAAAAAAAGCAGTGCAAAATGTCTGGTTTAATAATAATTCATTTGGAAATGGTAGTTTGGTAATGCACACTTCCACAGATTAACTGAGATCTTCCACATCTCCTCTTTTGTCTTCAGAAAATCAGTAGAAATTCATTCTTTCTGCCAAACTCTTGGGAAAACAGGGCAAGTTTTCAGAATTACCAATATCTTACCATATCACTGTAAAGCTTTTCAGAGAAATCCCAGCCATAGTTACAGTTGCTAGGACCACTGCACTACACTTGCTAGGACCACTGCAGCACTGCTGTGCCTAAGGGTGGCGCTGTAGTAAACTGGTCCACCCAGTTTACTACAGCGCCAACCTGAGGCAGAGCAGTGCTGCATCTCTTACTGGTTAAGAAGACCAAAGATAGAAACTTGCCAATTGTGGGTGAAGCAGGATAAACAATGACAGCATAACATCATCATATCCCCTGAAAATTCTGATTTTGAGACATTGAGGGGGTCCAAGAGGTAAATTAAGGGGGCCCTGAAACCCCAGCCCCCCTATATTTCGCACTTTGGTCATATTTATTCAAAACACAAAAATATATGCTACATAAAAATGTTGAAAATGATCTGGCCCAAAACCTAGTCTGAAACCCTAGACCGATCCCCTTCAGGCTTATATCAGGTAGCAGACCTCAATATATCATATATCATACAATATCTACCAAAAGTAAGGTCAATGTACAGTACTGTACATGTACACTGTATAATGTTCAACATGACCTTATTTGAAACGACTGTTGAATGTAATGTTGTGATTAGTGCGGTTACTCTGTCAGCCCTAGTAATTACGTTTAAATAGTATAACAAAACGATAATAATCACAACTTAAACCTCCAAAGTGAAATTTAAGGCACAGCTAGAGTTTCAAGCTAAACATTTTGCTTGAAGTTCCTCCAAGACTTCAGCATTATCATCAGTGTAGCGCTGAGTGCAGTGGCATGGAGGACTCACAGCTTGCAGTGCAACCCTGCTGCTGAGGAAGAAGAAGTCATGGATGATAAAGATGACGATGATGAGGCAGGCCTCCCCCGGGGCTTTTGTTTGCACACAGTAGTTGACATCCAGGAGGAGTCAGAGTCCTCCATGCAGCGACTCTCCCTCTGCTCGAGCACCCGCTGTTGATCCCTGCTCCACGGAGAAGGGAAACTGCATGGTTAAGGAGCTGGTCATGCCTGTGCATATAATACAGGGCTCAGGAGAGAGAGAGATAGAGAGAGAGAGAGAGCGGAGATGTGCAAGAAATGAAGATGGGGTGCAGAAAATAAAGGGAGAAAGCATGAGGGACTAACAAATGGACTGGAAAAGTGTGAGCAGAAAAAGGAGCCACTAGGAGAGATAGAGCGAGAATAAGAAAACAAGATTTCCACACCTGTGCAGAATGAGAAAAGTTGTTGAATTAATAAAGCGTGAAGTTTTTGCCACTATTTGAGCTGATGGACTGTCTGCCCAGTGCTGTTTCATGTCTGCTGTATCAGAAGCTCAAAAGCAGAGAATCAAAATGCTGCACAAATCAAGCTGGGCTAGTGCGACTCCTGCAGCAGCATTTAAGCGTGTTCGTTTCGGTGATTTACAGCCCCATCAATGCAAACAAGGTTCAACATAAAACAAAGAAACTAAAAACTGTGGCCTCACTGCTTTAACTGTGAGGCAATCTGCAGCCAGAGCCAACACTGAGAGTTATTAACTGACTGTTCTGTTTAAACACTCTAGGCAAACTCAGGCCAGCTCAATAGGCATCATTCAGGATCATCCCTCAGAGAAGGACTAATGGTTTCTGAGAACTAAAATATTTTTGTTTTTATTTAATAGAATCATCATCAGGGTCACCTGGGATTCTCTGCTCTCCCAACTGCTACCGCGACCCTATCTGGACTAAGCGGTTAATGATGATGATGATGATGATGATGATGATGATGAATCATCATGCTTGTTGTTTTTAAAATTTAGGTTTGCAAAAAATGGGTTAAAATCTAAAAATGTTCAGTCAGGATTTTTTCCCTGTAGTATATAGGTAGATACAGCCAAGTGAGCTCGCCTATTGGTTAGACCTTCAGGAGCTGAACCACAGGCTTTACATATTAGATTGATCCAGCCTATTTAGAAAGTGATGAAGGAATCAACCATGTTTTGATTTCCAGTGGGTCACACATCATTTGAGGGTTCTGGAAGTCGCTTTACACACATAACTGCAACCATGAGAGCTGACCTGGGTTAAATTAAAATAAAAAAAAAAAAAAAAAGGAAAAGAGAAAATATTTTACAATCTATTAAAACTGATGACAGACATTTAATTTGGGGGGAGGAAACTGAAATAGGAGAAGGAATCATGGGTGAAGTCATATATATATATATATATATATATATATATATTATATATATATATATATATATATATAATAATTTTATTATTATTATTATTATTATTAGTAGTAGTAGTAGTATTTTATTATCATATATCACATTTGTGATAAAGTCAGTGACCCACCAGAAGCTGAAATTGACCCAAAATGTGTTCAAATGGCGGGCGGCATGCTGTCGCCTCACAGCAAGAATGGCCTGGGTTCGATTCCTGGCCGGGCGACCGGGGTCATTTCTGTGTGGAGTTTGCCTGTTCTCCCCGTGTCTGCGTGGGTTTCCTCCGGGTACTCTGGTTTCCTCCCACAGTCCAAAAACATGCAGTCAGGCCAATTGGACGTGCTAAATTGCCCCTAGGTGTGAGTGTATGTGTGAATGTGTATGTCTGTCTGTCTGCCCTGCGATGGACTGGCGACCTGTCCAGGGTGTATCCTGCCTTCCGCCCAATGACAGCTGGGATAGGCTCCAGCACCCCACCGCGACCCAGAAGGATAAGCAGTTTAGATGATGGATGGATGGATGGATGGATGTGTTCAAATGTAAACATCTGTAACAGGGTGAAAAAACATCACATATTTCTTAAAATAATCTCTACATCTAATATATCTTCTATCAACTTGTATCATATATGAACACTCTTGTTGTCCTTAAAATGTCCTGTAAAATGAGCGTTTTTCATTAATAATTGTCAGTATCTTCTTACAGAGATACCTTTTTGAGATATTACATGCACGTTTGGTCTCATTTATTTTGGTCAGCGACAACACCAAACACGCTGCACTCTTCTGCTGCTTCTCTCACTGTATGTGCTTGTGTGTCCTTGGGTTGCCAGCTATTCAGCAACAGGATCAATATACATTTATAGGACAATTGGTTTTCATTTTCAAACAGTTTTTCCACGACTGCGGCACATTTGAAAGAATTTCAAACAAAAATGTACCCCACGACTACAATCCACCTGCATTGCACTTTCAAACCGACCAGATTTTTTGGAAAACAGCAAGTCTGACAACCCTGCGTGAGAACCCATGAATGAAACACGCGTGTAGACGGTGTTTCTGGTTGCCATAGCGACCATACCCTAAAATCCCCACGGTAAATGCAGTTTCACAAGAGCAACTATTTTCAGACTTTGTGCTAGGATTGGGGGGATCTTCAGTTTTGCGAGTGGGGGTGGAGATGGGGGGGGTGACCCAATCCCCCCCATACATGGTGCCTCTGCCTGCAACATAAATGATTTTATATCGTTGAAAAGCCTGTCCTTGTGCTGCTGCTGTGAGTAACTGTAGGATTTTCTCTCTCTGACAGACAGCAGTGCGAGTATCATTGCGCGGCGGTGGGGTTTCAGCCAGGCCGAGCAGGAGCTGCACCAGCTGGCGGTGGTGGTGTGGGACGGAGGAGAGCCTCAGCTCAGCAGCACCAGCACCCTGACGCTGCGGGTGTGTCCATGCCGGAGGGGCCTCAGAGTGCCAGTCTGCCAGCCGCAGGCCTTCTTTTCCTCTGCAGGTCTCAGCACAGGAGCGCTCATCGCCATCCTGCTCTGCATCCTCATCCTCCTGGGTAAGAGAGTGTGTAAAACGTGAGGAGTCCCTCCCTCGGTACCACAAATGTAGTTGATTAGCCAAAATAAGTTTCTTTCTTCAGTTTTTACTGGAGCTATCAGGCTAATGTAGCAAGCAAGAAAATGGACTTGCTTATGTGGTTTTTGACACTATATGACATACTGTTATCTGTAAAAATGGACAAAAGTGTGTTGCATAGCTAAAAGCAGTAGCATGTGAGGCTTCCAAGTGGTGCAACTAAAGCTGGTAGAAAGAACTAGACACAATTAAACTACTGACATCATAAGTATGCCTGAAAACAACCCAGTATATGTAGGAGGACCACTAGAAGTCTGCTTTTTGCAATGGACCAATCACAGCTAGAGGGAGGTTTCACTACAAACAACCCAGTGATTAGGAGGTTTGTTTAGCAATTAGCACACACTGCACCATCTGACCTCAGTTCAACATATGTTTTGGACATTTTGCTTCAGAACGCTGTATTAATTTAAAGTAGACTGCTGAAGTGTTGGCCCAATGGTCAGCAGGTTGTGAGTTTCATTCCCAGTGATGCCACTGCTATTCTGGGCAGGTATCCAAAAGAGCATAATGAACCTCATCCATTTTGGGTAGGATGGCCATGCCCCCTGCGACCCCATCACTTAGCACGATGCAATCCAATGCAGGCTTTTGTTAGCACAACTGTGTTGTAGTCAAGAGACCAAGACCAGATTAAGATTTATTCGGAATAAAATGGTCTCAACATTGGTCTCAACAACTATTTCCCAGTCGACCGTACGCCAAGACTAAAACAAGGCCGAGTTCAAATGATGCTGAGACTGAGATAAAGGTGAGACTGCTGAAGCACGGACACACTACATGACTTTCACAGTCGTCAGATTGCTGTACTGTTCACCCTGCACAGCTTGCTGTCCTGTAATTGGGAATCTTGAAGTCATTGCGGTTTGCACACTACATGACTGATCAGCAACGGGGTCTGTCTGAGTCTGTCTGATCTTCAACCTACATTTTGTCACAAAAACACATGTGAGAAGTGAAACCGGTCACACTACACGATTTGGACTGCCCAACAGGTCCAGATATTTCATATTTGCATCTGCAGGGCATCGGTGAGTCTTTCGCACATAGCAATTGAGAGCTGATTTGTGAGCCCTGAGCGTACATTGATTTGCCTCTGACCTGGGGCTTTTGGCAATCTTCAAAAACTGTCAGCGTTAAAAATCAGGGATAAAATTATGTAGTGTGAATGTAGCATGGTTCTAGTTCTGGTTATCATGACCGGCCTTGGTCTTTAGTATCACAACACTAGTAACAAAATTGGCAGTTAGCATTCTCGTCCAAACACTTTAAGCTGTCTAATGATGTAGCGTTAGTGGCAGAAAAAACATGGTGGCTCTTCATATGTCTTAAAGGAAGCTCATGCTAGCTTTTCTCTCAGCTTTGTAGTATCATGTGATGGGGGACCTAGCTAGCAGGTGGGAACTGGACACAACTAAATTGGTGTAAAAATTGGGTAAAAATCCCCAAAAAACACAAGAGGCCTAGATTTTGTGCAGTTGTTTTGCCATTTTTCATAGTAACAGTAAGCATGCAGTATATGTGATGCTAATTAGTGGAGTATAAGCTTCCATTACTTGTTAGCTACACTAGCCTAAAAGCTCCAAAGCAAAACTAATGGCACCAAACATGTGTTGACCAATCAACTACATTTGGGGTGATGAAGTAATTGTTTAACTTCTTCACATTGGAGGGAACCAAAGAGGAAAAAAAGGAGCCTCAGTGTAGGAGAAACAGAGGGGAAATAGGAGATGGCAGTGAAGGTGAGAGGAATGTGAGAGCATATAAATGTGTGTTAGGGCTATTCATTACTTTTAGATGTCATGTAGAGGTTTTACTAAACAGCAAGTTACATTACGTTACATATCCGCGGTGTCATGTGAAAAGAGGGACTTTCCAATAGAGGACAAAAATGATGCTTTTTTGCTCTTCTGGTCAATGTTAAATCCCTAAAGCAGCAGTTTTAATATCAACGCAGTGCTTTTGGAGCTCTTACACACAGATTAAACTCATCAGGTGATTCTCCAGGCCTTCAGTTGAGTCAAGTGAGCAAGACAAACAAAAAGCCCCCTGGGACTAAGATTCATACCTACTATCTTTAGCTGAATTTTTATGTAAAAAAGAAAAAAAAAAAAAGAAAATAGTTCAAACTGGAGCACTATTGGAATAATATATGGGAAATATTATTAACAATCGCACAGTTTTATTATATGAGATGATGTTCATGTTTGCTTTAATAAAGCTGAAGGACACATGCTTCTTGAATATTGCTATTCCATGCCAAAGGAAATTCTTTTATACCTTAAATAGGCTCTTTTGATTTCTCTTATATCCCTAGATGTTAATAGATCTTTAACCACTCATAGGCCCTGTATTGAGCTGATTGAGCTGTGTTGACCTGCTCTGATTACAGTTGAGACAATAACAAGTTGATGACCAATACATTTTCCAAACACATTTTGTGGCATGATCACTAACAACAGTACACTCAGCACTTTACCTACTCCAACACTTATAGTGGTAAAAACCAAACAAAAAATGTTTTAACAAGAAGACAGGTTGACATAAGCACAACAACCAATGCAAGTCGTCCTTATAAAGCATGCATATGCTTAGCACAACAACATTTACCCCATTGCAGATCGCTTAAAATGTATATAACAAAGATGTAGAAAATGACACCAACAAGGTAAAAACTCTATGTTAAAGCATGCTTACATGGAGGGTGTGGAAAATGGACCATTTATATCTTACCTTGGATGACTTTATGCACAGAAGCAGATAAAGATGCCGATATGGATGACAAAATATTCTTCTTTAACACAGGTAGAAATTTCTTGACGTGTTTGGCTTTGGAAATAAGCATCCTCCACTCTGTTTTACAGAAAATGAAGTGAATGTTCAAGAAAGACAGGATGATCGGCCAAAACACAAAGACAAGACTGAAATTCGATTTTTTTTTATTATTATTATTATTATGCTGCTGGTAAAATTTCCGCTGCGAGTCAAGGCAGCTTTTCAGATTTTGTTGGCTCCTTTGTGGTTCAGGCTCCAGGGCATGCACCTATAAAAACATGGGATGGTCCAGGCTTGGATACATCATCGTATTGCAATGAATAAAACGCTGTGAGTCATTATCCTCGATATTGCCCTCAGAGCTACCTTCCACCTCATGCTACACCTAAAGTTATATTGTTAGAAGGCACTACAGGTGCTGATGTGAGGTTCCACCCTGCTGTGAAACCCACTGTTCTTCTCACCGTCTCTGACAAGGCCAAAAATAGAAACCTTTCTCTAGAGGATCCTGTTTCTCTACACGTGTAGACTACCTCTCCAAAGAGCAACAAGGTTTTACACAATGGGTATATAAATATACATTTCTCACCTATCAGCAGAGAATGAGAACGCTCACTGCAGAAGTGACTCTTATCTTATCTGGGAACGATACTTGGCTAAAATTAGCGCAGACAGAGAGTTGTAGAGTTGTACTTGGTAATGTTCACTTTTTCCTCAGGCAACATCAACACTGAGGAGCATAAGCCAATTTACCTGAACTGCAAGCTTGCAGAAAATAAAATAAAAATAAATAAATAAATAAAAACAGATATAATATGGCTTGGCCTAAGATTGCATGACATGATGGTTGATTTGTATAGAGAAAGATGAATAATTCAGTATTTGCTTCTGAGTAGCCCATCAGCCCATTTTAGATTAATGGAGAGATACAATGCGATTGATTTCACATCAACAGATGAGCAATTATGCAATTTTTTCCACAGACAAGTCTTTGCCTTAAGTATTTTCAAATGTCAAAGGCTAATTGTAGCCTCTTGCACCGTAACATCTGCATACTGGCATAATGTTGCTGCAACTGTGCTCATTTTATTTTACATTTTATTTTTACTGTGTTTATTGACGCATACCAGCCATTACTACCGTCTTGATACACTATTTAAATGTAATTACATATGTTTAAATTTTAAAAAATGCAATAATTATCAATAACACCCTGAGATTTAAAGTATTTATGGACAGATGCTATTCATTATTATGTTTTGATATTCTTTGTATATGTCAACGCACATATTTAAATTCAAGTATATGTAATGACAATCTATGACAATTCATTATTACATAATGCATTCTTTTCACATTTGATTATTGTGTTTATGGACACATACTAGTGATTGCGATTGTTTTATTTGATATATTAAATGTAGTTGCATATGTTTAATCTTAAATATATAAAAACAATCTATTACAACCTTAGTTGCATGAAGAATTACTTCTACATTTGACTTACAGTCGTCATTGTTATGATTTTACTGTTCATATACTGTTGAAATATAATTACACATTTATAAGTTTAACTACATAACACGTTATATATATATATATATATATATATATATATATATATATATATATATACACAGCAAAATTTACTGTTCATATACTGTTGAAATATAATTATACATTTTAATTTAAATATACAATAAGTAATAATATTATAACTTAATAGTTTGTATTATATATATATATATATATATATATATATATATATATATATATATATACATATAAGGCCCAAAATGAATCAGACAAAATTCTAGTTCCATTGACTTCCATTAAAAGTAAAGAAGGTTATTTCTTTCTCCTGTAAAGTTATCATTTTGGAGATACAAGGTTTTTTCCCAACAACAGCGATAAATGTAACAAACTGTGACACTCGTTAAGATTGTAGGTTTAGACCACAGAATGTCTCTACTTCAATAAGTTATTAGTGAGAAATAATTAAGTAATAAATAGGAAGAGATGTTTCAAGACACAAACTCTGTGGTGGACCCAACCTACATATCAATTTCTTAGCAGTTGAAGAATTTACAGTAGTTACAATCTTCAAAATCAATAATTGAACAATAACCTGCGTGTTATTGCTGTGGTACTGATCTGGTCTATTTTATCTCTTCCCATCAGCCATAGTGGTGCTGTTTGTGACCTTGCGGAGCAAGAAGATCAAGAAAGAGGCGCTCATCATCTCGGAGGAGGACGTGCGGGAGAACGTGGTGACGTACGACGATGAGGGTGGTGGGGAAGAGGACACAGAAGCTTTCGACATCGTGGCCCTGAGGAACCCCTCAGCTGCTGGAGAGGTCAGAAGGAGAAGGGGGGAGCCACACCCGGAGGTTTGGGGCGGAGCGGTGGGCGGGGACAGTCTGAGCCCGTCGCTGACCCTGCCCAGTCAGGACATTCATGATGTGATCCAGCTAAAGGTAATGGAGGCAGACCAGGACACCAGCGGACCTCCATACGATTCCCTCCAAACGTACGCATACGAAGGGCAGGGGTCACCCTCCGGCTCCATCAGTTCTCTGGACCTCCCTGGACCTCCATCAGAGCCGGAGCCCCCTGAGCCAGACGACTGGGGGCCTGAGGTGAACACACTGGCCAGACTTTTCCAGGAGCGAGGTGGCCAGTGCACCCTATAGTGGCGGCGTATCTTTGATCGCCCCGAAATTGTATCGTCTTTCTCTTCACCGTTGTTCAGATGATACCGCACAGACGGCTGCGCATTTTTTTCTCCTCTTGTCCAAAATTGCTGTGGGATTATTTTGATTTATGGGTTCTACTAGTGGAACATCATATGTTGTTTTTTGTTTCCCTTGGAAGAACCTTTTTTTTTTTGAAGAAAAAAGTACAAAACTGAGACAAGGACTGACAAAGGAAACTATTTTCCCTGGTGTATATTTTATATTTGCTTAATAAAGTTCATGATTCCAGATAAGTAAATCTGACATTTTTTTTAATTAGCACAAACTTACTGCCATTAGGCCAATCAAATCACACAGAAAACGTTACCTGCTCATGCAGACTTTTTCCCTGGGAGACGTGTGGAATTGTGGGATGAAAGGTATTTTGTTAGTGTTTTGTGCTTCGCTTACAGTACATGGATGTTCATAACTTCTCTATGGAAAGCAATTTTTACCAGATACAGGAGAAAAAAAAACTGCCTATGTCAGCAGTATGTCAAAATATTGACTTAATATCTCAAAATACTGATTTGTTTCCTTAAAATATTGACTTAATATTGCAAAACAATTACTTAGTTCTCAACATATTGATCTAATATCTTTAAATAATGGCTTAGTTTCTACATATGGTGACTTCCTATGATAACATATTGAATTAGTATTTCATTTTTTTTTAAATATTGACTAAAAATCTCAAAATATTGGTTTATTGTCTTGAAATACTGACCTAATATGTAGAGATAAGCCTATTTTCTTAAAACATTCTCCCAAAAAAGTCTCACTTGTTTTCTCAACATTTTAAACCATTATTTTGACAGTTCATATTTTAAGAAAATAAATATTTTGAGATACTAACTCAGTATTTTGAGTAAAAAAAGTAAGTCATAGTTGCAAGATACTAAGATATCACCTCTAATATACTAAATTAATACTTTGAGAAAAATTATTAGATACCAGATAATTTTTTAGAATTTTTTTGAGATTATTATAATTTCAAGATACTAAGCCAAAATGTTGACATACTGCTGCCAGAAAGAAAGAGTGTGAAAAAAAAAAAAAATAGGTACATTTTCTTTCCTCTTCTACCTGGCCATATGTGACTTTTTGTGTCCAGATCCAAGTTTACTGAGACCTTTTCTGGCCACTCCACACACTTCCTTCCTCAGGTCACAGGGTATACAATTCAACATAAATCACCATTGTCAAAAGCCAGAAAATAACTTATTATAATTCTCGAGAGCTGGATGAGTTTTAATTGGATAACAACAGCAGTCTGTAAAAGATAATTGGATTCAAATGCTTCAGTGGGCAGCTTTTATTACTTTCCCAGGACTTATAAATCAACTGTGAATAGTCTGTGTTTGCAATCTAGTCCTGATCAATTCCCCAGAGCGCCGCCGCGTGCGCACAAAGCAGCCTCGAAAGGCGTTTTAATGTCTACTGTAATGCTGATGATGATAATGATCGCTCTGGACCCTCCGCGTTCCGCTATCGTGCGGCGTTGCTTGAGACGACGACGCTCTGAATGCTCGATGGGTTTCACACATGGCTGCATTTCATGTTCTCTCAAGTCAGTTGCATCACCAGAGCTTCTCCAGACGGTAGTGAAAATGTGCAAACACTGTCAGGTAAAACAACCATTGCTGTCGGAAAGCGGCAGTGAATTTGTGTAAACGCTATACGAGGTTAAATGAGTGTTGTGGAAAACGACAACGATGGCAGAAGTTCTCATTAAGCACAAAATCTGCCTGCTGATCTCGTGGCTGGTTGGCGTGGTGCTCCCATTGCATCTCCTTAACTGCTGACTAAATGTGCCTTGAAATGTAACACTGTGACCAAAATTACAATTCTTAAGTGTCAAGAGTCGTGACTGTAATTTTGTTGTTATTTTCCAAGATATATGGAAATCCTAATTGGCTGTTTAAGATTAAATAAGAGCGAGTCACAGCTCCACATATTACCATAGTACGACGGGAACAAAGGCTAGCATTGCTGAATAATTCATCAGTTTGTGATTGTTTCAGGCTGTGTGGTCAGGCCACGTTAAATCAAACCGTGCAGCTGTGGCGGCTTTCAAACAGCCGCCATGAAGGCAGGAACGAAATGCTTCCCCCTCTCTTTGAAGAGAGGAAGTAGACATGCTTAGCCCCTCGCTAAGGATATCTTATCTAAATTGGTATTCAAGAGGCTGACATTTAATTAGCAAATGTAATTATTATGATAATAATTGCACCTTTTGCTCTTAATTTTCACCTCACACAATTTCATTTGCGCTCTGATCAAGCTGCTGTGCCCTGAGCAGCTAATTGCCTGGTGTGGCAGTGCAGATAACTCCTCATTACTGAGGGGGGGAACTGAACAGAGTGTCTTAAGTCTTTGGTTGAAAAGTTCAGCCAAAACACAATTGAGTCGTAAGAGGGAGCGAAGCAACATGACAGGCATGATCCTGTTGTTACTTTGTTAGACTGACGGTAGAAGTGTCATTTTCACAGCATACGCATTTAAATGAGACGTTTCTGAAAAGCATTTCTGAAAATGACCCAAATTGTTTATGTGGAAAGCAATTATAGAGCGCTAATAGGCACTAATTAGCATTAGTCTCATAATAACAAGTCCCATGCAGATTTGCAGCTAATGTGTTATTTTGGTAACACTTTACTTGAACACGGCTGAATAACGCTGGCATAACCATGTTATAAACACAGCTTGGCAGGTGTCATATGCTGTCATGAGTCGTCATGACAGATTTTGATCAATAATATAACATTGTCATATCACTATTACTTTAAACTGTCAAAATGTTTCAAAATGTTTGACATCATGATGGCTAACTAGAGTAAAAATTAGTGTGTTATGTAAGCTGTCATGACTTCAAACTTCATAGTATCTGTCCCAAGAACAGCCAGTAATGGTGACATGACACTGTTAAAATCCCTATTCCTAAAAAAGTTGTGACAGTCAGTAAATTGCAAATAAAAACAGAAAGCAGTGATTTATTAACTGTATTTCAGATATATTTGATAGAAAACAGCATGAAGAAGATATGTTTAATATTTTACCTTATAGTCTTTACTGATTTTTGCAACTACATGCCAGCAACACATTCCAAAAAAGTAGAGATAGGGCAGTGTAGGACTGGGAGATTTATGGAATGATCAAAAACACCTATTTCGGAACTTTCCACAGGTCCACAGGTAAACAGGTTAACAGGTAATAGGTGATGCGACCATAAATTGAGCATTAAGGAGCATTTATGAAAGGCTTAGGCACCACTTTACAAAAAAAGTCCATAGCCGTATTAAAAGATTCAGAGAATCCAGAGAAATCCCCAGTCATAAAGGTCAAGGCTGAATGCCTGCAACCTTCAAACCCTCA
Source organism: Colossoma macropomum (assembly GCF_904425465.1). Lineage (NCBI taxonomy): Eukaryota > Metazoa > Chordata > Actinopteri > Characiformes > Serrasalmidae > Colossoma > Colossoma macropomum. Next base: position 2,531,492 of record NW_023494807.1, on the reverse strand, counting down.
GATGACAGATGATTTGGTAATTAATATAACCACAGGGGCTTGGGAATACTTCAGAAAACCCTTGCCACCAAACACAGTACATCTACAAATATGAGTTAAGACTCTACTATGCAAAGTGGAAGCCATATATATCAACAACATGCAGAAATGCTGCCAACTTCTCTGGGCTAAAGCTCATCTGAGATGGACTGAGGCAAAGTAGATATGTATGCTGTGGTCTGATGAGTCTACCTTTCAGGTTGTTTTTGGAAATAATGGACATTGTGTTTTCCAGGGCAAAGAGAAAAAGGATCAGCCCAATTGTTACCAACACAGAGTTCAAAAGCCATTGCCTGTCATGGTATAGGGGTGTGTTAGTGTCATGGGGGGCATGGGTAAATTGCTTATCTGTGAAGGCACCACTAATGCTGAAGGGGTACATATGCATTTTGGAGCAACATATACTGCCATCTAGATGACATCTTTTTCAGGGACATCCATGCTTGTTTCAGCAAGATGATGTCAAGCCACATTCTGCACATGTTACAACAGCATGGCTTCGTAGTATGAATTAGTATCTCCCATTTTGAAATGTGTAGTACATTATGAAAATTTCATTTCTACAACTACAACAATTGGTGTCCTCAATTCCCAAACAGTTACTGAAAATTGTTAAAAGGGATGTAACACTGTGGTAAACATGCCCCTGTCCCAACTTGTGGGACAAGTTGCAGGCATACAATTTAGAAGAACCATACATATTTACAAAAACCATTGAGGGTAATTAGTTGATACATCTTGTCTTTGTACTGTTTTCAACTGAATACAGGAAAAAAAAAAAATGGCGACTCCTGGCAAACATATGGATAATGTTTCTCCAAAATGTCTTGACGTCTGTTTGGCTTATCAGGCTCTGTGCCCAGCTACATAAAACACCTCAGGAATTCTCTGGAACGTGGGGGGTTCCAGAGAATTTGATTATCCGTGTACATTTTATGTGACTGACCCATTATGCCGGAAACCCTTCATTCTTCATTCAGTCCACATCAAAGACACATGTGGCGAGTCAAGAGTTTACAGCTGCTGAATTTGCTACAGTAGTGATGAAGATAACAGAGCCTTATGATACGACACATATGGGTATCATGATATGTGCAAGTACCTTTAAAGGCGAATTTTAAAAGATACAAAAATCAAGAAAATGCCCTCAGACCTTTTTTTTTCAGAGTTTTGGGAAATTTGATTGTTCAGGTAACATTTAAGGGTGTATAATGATTTCACTTTAGGAAAACTAAGCAATACCCTAAGAGTTTTTTGTGCAACAGGGTGGCTTTAAGGGAAAATTTAACTTTAAGTATTTTATGCAACCAGACACTGGGCTTAGACTTAATAGCTTGTCTGTTATTTCTCTGATTGTATCCATCCATCTTGCTGCTGGACGTCTTTTTCTCTTTTACCTTCAACTTCGCCAAGCATAATTATCTTTCCCAACAAGTTGGTTCTTATGAGTTCAAAATAAAATTGAGTTTAGTTATCTGGGCTTCAAGTAAGAGGTGAGGTTTGATTAAGTTAAGGATCTAGTTATTTGTTTTCTTTGCCATCCAAGGTACTCTCAAAAGTCTTCACCAACACCAAGGTACTCTCAAAAGTCCTCACCAACGCCAAGGTACTCTCAAAAGTCCTCACCAACACCAAGGTACTCTCAAAAGTCTTCACCAAAGCCATGGTACTCTCAAAAGTCTTCACCAATGCCATGGTACTCTCAAAAGTCTTCACCAATGCCAAAGTATTCCTCAAAAGTCCTTACCAAAGCCATGGTACTCTCAAAAGTCTTCACCAACGCCAAGGTACTCTGAAAAGTCTTCACCAATGCCAAAGTATTCTCAAAAGTCTTTACCAATGCCATGGTACTCTCAAAAGTCTTCACCAACGCCAAAGTATTCTCAAAAGTCCTCACCAATGCCATGGTACTCTCAAAAGTCTTTACCAATGCCATGGTACTCTCAAAAGTCTTCACCAATGCAATGGTACTCTCAAAAGTCTTCACCAAAGCCATGGTACTCTCAAAAGTCTTCACCATTGCCATGGTACTCTCAAAAGTCTTCACCAACGCCAAAGTATTCTCAAAAGTCTTCACCAATGCAATGGTACTCTCAAAAGTCTTCACCAACGCCAAAGTATTCTCAAAAGTCTTCACCATTGCCATGGTACTCTCAAAAGTTTTCACCAACGCCAAAGTATTCTCAAAAGTCCTCACCAACGCCAAGGTACTCTCAAAAGTCTTCACTAATGCCAAGGTACTCTCAAAAGTCTTTGCCAAAGGCAACAATATCTAGTTTTTTATTGTCCAGCTTTCATGCCCATGAAGAACCACAGAGTATGGACAATTTTATTTTTTTTTAATTCTCATTGTACCAATTTGTGTAATTTTTTTTTAATTGTTATTCATAGGTGAGCAAATTATCAATGGTAAACTCAGCTGTCTTTCTGTTTTGGGTTAGCGCTGGGTTAATGGCTAGGGTTTTCTGTTGGTCCTGTCAGCCATCATGGTGTTGTTTGCGACCTTGAGGTGTAAGAAAAGCAAAAAAAAAGGTGTCGACATCTCTAAGTACAATATAAGGAGGAAAGTGGGGATATGTGAACAAGGGCTTCTATCCAATTGTAACAAATAAATAACTATTTACATAGATTAATACTATAACAGTGGTCAAGGCAAGATTCTGCCCTTTTATAAAACTGAGTGGGTAGAAAGGTACATACATACACACAAACCTCTGGGGGAGGTCACCACCAGCCACAGGCTTCACCCTGACAGTGACCCACCCTCAAAAAACAACCCCAACTAAACCAACTCCCTGTCACAATAAAATACCTAGAACACACTTATAACTTAACTAAATAATAAGCAACATAAACAACACAAACAGTACTTTTTTCAACCGTGGCACATGCCTCCCATGAGCCTCTTCATGCGGCTTTCTGCATGCCAGTTCCTGGTTGGCAGTGCGCTGCGTGGCCGTCAACTATAATACATATCCAAATTAATGTCTATTGTTGTTTGTGGTGGTAGCTCATCAGATTTCAAATTAAGGTCAAAAGTCACAAGAATAATACAAAAGCAAAAACAAAGTACTCGCTCTGAAAAGGCCCACAGGGTCTTATGGTTTATATGCCAGCTAGACAAATATTAACTTGTCCTTATTGTAGGCTTGATTGGTTGACTAGCGACAGTAAAAGTAAAAACACTAATCAATAATTTCATTTCCTGTCAAAACAGACAATAATTATTCATTAGTTATTCATTATTCAGAAGAAAAACAAATAAGACAAAATAAAACAACTACTAAATATAATATCAAAGAAATCTTCAGGGATATTTTTCCACATCTTTAAAGTTCAGTCTGAGAAGTTGGTTGCACTTTCTGTTTCTCAAGATCCAAGTATTGTCAAACACACTGACGTCGATGACGTTGAGGTCTGGACTCTGGGGTGGTCAGTTCATTGTTACAAGAACACCAGCAGCTACTTGGTTTGATTTGCAAATGTTCCTCTTTTGCGTAATTTCTCAGTAAGGGCTTCTTGACAGCTACACATCCTTTCAGACCCACGGAACTAAGTTGTCTTCTCATAGGGGAAGGATGGACAGAAACACCGGTGTAATCTGAAGCAGCTGGATTTTCTCCTCTCTCTCAAAGATTAAAGCTCTAAGTGCTGTTTATCGGATGGGGACAGTTTGGCTGGTCTACCAGGTCTTGCACTGAATGAACAACTTGCTTAACTTGCGTAACAGCCATTTTGACTGGAAATGAAATAAAGGACAGGTGGTTCCTCTCTTTTGCACAATACTATATATTGTACACTATAAACATTATTTTAAAAAGAAAAAAAAACACATAGGATATAAATTCTAAGCAGCATCCCTTTAGACCTTGGTCATTGCTTTTGCAACTAATCATAGTTGTTGCAATAAATGTATCATTTGGTGAAAAAACACATCAATAAGTCTGCGCAGCTTTAACAAAGACCTGGATGAAAGAAGTTATGATGTATTTATGGAAACGATTTAGGTGACTGTTGGTATACTAGTTTCAGTTTGAGCCCCTGAGCGACGTCTGCCTGAGTCGCCACATGGGAGCCACCAGAGCTGCTAGAGTCACCAGAGCTCCATCGCTGTTGGCTGATCTGCACCATTTTGACCACCATGGAGTTCATGCTGTACAAATCTGTGCAAACCTCACCTGCATGAACCCTCTGATGCTGCTGCATAAACTCAAACTATCTAATTAACCATTGCTCCACCTGTTTTTCCTCGTTTTGCATTTTAATATTTTATTCTAATGCTGTTTGCTGTCCGGGGTGGACCAGAGGAGGATGGGTTCCCCTTTTGAGTCTTGGTTCCTCTCAGGGTTTCTTCCTCTTGCTCTTAGAGAGTTTTTCCTCACAACTGTCGCCATTGGCGACGCTCATAGGGACTCGGACCCGGATTTTTCTGTAAAGCTGCTTTGTGACAACACCTGTTGTAAAAAGCGCTACATAAATAAACTTTGACTTGACTTGACTAGTTTCAGGTATACCCGTGTTTATTAGCAACGTTAGCTTTATAGCTCCAGCATGTCTCCAGCTGATTGACTACATCTGGTGTGAGTGGAAAATTAGATAAATTAGATTTTTTGCCCATGCATTACTGTAAGGTTTATGAATTATGCTGCATCTACTTATGTAGGTCCAGCATAATTCCTGAGTCCTAACAGATTATAAAAGACCCAGCATCTCACACTATCTGGATGATTTCAGGTGTTTTTTTGGAGCGATTGAAATGTTGGGGATCAAACTCTACTCAACACTAATGTTTTAGTTGTTCCTGAACCAAACCATGTGGAGCAGCTTGCTGCTGCTGTTTTCTGTGCTGTTTGCACTGACAGACTAAAGAAGCTACAGGTAAAACACACTGAAGGGAGGGTAATGTATGTAATATATGTGATGTGGTAGTTTTTAACATCTGCACATGCCACGATTGTGCTTGTGTCTTCGACTCAGTTCATTAAAAAGCTTTGCTACACACGAGGCACATTTTTCTTTTTTACTTGCTGTATTTACATTTTCTGTACTCTCAGTTTTTATTGGCTGCTGGAGAAGTTAATTCAGACTGAGTCACTGGCCAGTACACACTACTAGATTATGCTCAGAGTTAAGCTGGGGTTACACTATGAGACTTTTACCCCAATTTTAGCCTCGATTCTCAGTCTGACCGAGTCTGTGCTAGTTGGCTCAGTCGGAGTTGATAGTTGGAGAGAGAATCGAGTAGCATGCAAGGGGCGCTCCCCTCAATGACTCAATCTGAACCAACTCCTGCAACAGCCAATTAAAAACTCAGAGCACAAAAGAAGAAAAAGAAGCAAGTAAACAAATTAAAATTGCGAAAAGTCTCTCATACACACACACACACACACACACATATATATATGTGTGTGTATGTATAGCAGTTTATCTTTTTGGAATGAGGCACAACAGAAGGCAGCCAATCAGCTCTGCTGTATTTACATATGTCAGTCCTAAAGGCACACTAACAAAAACAGCCTGTTTAATTGCAAGGGATAAAGAGAGGTTGGAAAATGATCAAATAAAAATGAATTATAACTGTTTTGGGTATTTAAAACAACACAAATGTCATAAGTGGACCTCAAAGCAAACAGTAAGATATGATAAATAATGTGACATGGGGCCCCTTAGAGAACCATTTTTATTAACAGTGAGAAGATGAACTTTTGAAGTTTAAAGAACCTCCTCATAATGTAAAAGTCAGATAAAAATGAAACGTTTTAGAAAGAATCCTATATCCATCCAATAGTCCTGTAGGAACCTCTTTTTTTTGAGAGAGAGAGAGAGAGAGAGAGAGAGAGAGAAAGAGAGAGAGAGAGAGAGTATAGAAGCTCAGTTAAAGAGTAAAACCAAGCTTTGGTGGAGATTTTCCACTGTCAGTAGACTAGATTTCATTTTTGTGTTGGTTCTTTACCTTAGTATTGAACTTTTAAACTGTGAGAACGGTTTGTCACATTTGCATATTTCATTTTTAAAAAGGAAACTTTGAAGACTGATCGACTAAAATGTTCTTTAGCTTTCCAAAGGTGGTTCTTTTATGGCATCGCTTCTTTTTCTTGTGTTAGACATCTTTGTGATTTCACACTGTAGTTTTGTAGTTCTTGCTGTCGGAAAACCTCAGAAAGTCAATTTGCACCAGACAAAGTAGATTCTTCTTGCTTTGCCAGCTCTTTGGTGGTGATGGAGAATTGGATGTTGTTGTTTACTTGGAAGAGAAGGCCATTTTGCTGTTAGCGATGATGATGGTGGTGGTGTTGATGGAGACGATCTATCCTGTTGATTAGACTCATTACTGAAATGGGCTCTCTGTACACAGCCTGCCCGCTCTGAAACACACACAGCAACACTCAGGCCCAAATCATCAAATCGGTGTTTCAATTCATTACTGTGCTGCCAAGAATAAAACAGAAATTGCCCATATCTAGTGAGAGTAAAGTTACCTGTAGTTCTATTTCTAATATCACTACTTAAAAAAGAAAGTTTTACCCAAATTCAACTTCAGGCCGAACACTAGCATTTAACAGGTTACCTGTTTTGTTATGTAATATTCCCTAGGATGGCAGTAAATCTCTCAGCCTTAGGTTTGACAAAACGTATAACTTTACATTCTCATTATTTTTTATGACAATACCCAGCGTACATCATACAAACATATCGTACCACTGATGATGTTAATGGTAAAACTACTGATGTACCATTTGCGTATAGGCTAGTAACACCTTAGCAACTACCTGGGACTTCACAGCAATGACTTAGCAGTACCTTGGCAACCACCAGAAGATGGTGGCACGTACGGGCGCTGCGGCTTGACGCTGTCCTGTACGGTCAAATATACTCAAGGAACATTAAAATATGTTTATTAAACTGCACTATTTGTAAATAGAGTCACAATCATCCATAAATGTGCAATACCCTCATGTGCAATATCATAGCTGCTACATTCCTTTATATTCACCCTTTTTTATTTTACTTTCTTATCATTTCAAATTGCATAATTGTTTATTATTTTTAGCATTTTAAATTATAGAATCTTATCTTACCTGGGGTATCATAGCAATGGCCTAGCAGGACCTTAGCAACCATCTGGGATAGCACAGCAAAATCCTAGCAATGTTTTAGCAACCACCTGGGATACCATAGCATCGGTGTCGTCAAGCCAACGTAAAGTTCACAAACCTTCTCTTCCAATTATTGTCCAATTTAATTATTTGAAATGCAATTCATTTTGTATTAATGTAAAAGCACACACTGCTAGAGAGATTAAGATTTAGAGACTGAACATATTTTTTCCTCGTTTAATTAAGCTAATTTTAGCATGGGAAAGTCTGTTGTCAATTCCAGCCTGCCTAGTTTTGATCAGTTGCAAAAACATAGTCCAGCTTGGTCGTGTAAACTGGAAACCTAAAGTTACATAGCAAATCTAATCTGCAAGCTGAATTCATTAAGTTAAATGAGATTTTTATTATTGTTCTAAAGCCGTGTTGCTTTGGAGCACAGATAAGTTAATTGTAAGACCATGTAATTTGTAACATGTTTACGTAAACAGCCATTAGGTGTTTTGATTTTCCAAGAAATTTTACTGAAGCAATTAGATACAAGATAATCCACTTTCATAAGGAAGGGGGGAAAATAAAAGGAAAACAGCAGTTTCCAAAATAAGAGTTAATTACAAAATAAAAGAAACAAAAAAAATAATAATAATATTTCCCCTAACAACCATGCCAGACCTGTTAGACCAACAAAACTGTCACCATCACATACAGTAAACACTTAAAAAGATGGCTCTTCAAGGGTTGTTAGTAAAGGGAATAGCTGTATAGAACCATGAGCTCTATATAGAACCGTCTCATGCTTAAATGTTTTTTTGCATGATAAAGTGGTTCTCCAGATTGATAGACAATGTGCTGTATATGGTTCTACATAGAATCTTTTTGAAAAGACTAAAATCTATATACCACCAGAAATGGTTCTGCTATTATTATGATGTCAAGCTTGTAACAATGGAAGAACCCTTTTTGGTGCTGTGTAGAATCATTTATCATCAAAAAATTTCCATATTAAACCATATATAGGTGTGCCTGTTCCTTCCGCTGTCACGTGCATTTTGCCATGTGCTTTTGTTTTTGTTTTGGCTTCTGTGCTCCACCCTTTTCACCTCCTTCCCTACTAAGATCCCCACCAGTTTGTAGTCCCTGTCTCCTCCCTCTCCCAGGTCTTCCCTATTGTTTCTAGCCTATATCAAGCCCTTTGCTTCAGTCCTTGGTTGTCTGGTCTACTTTCCATTACTTTATTATATGCTGTGGTTATGTGCCTGCCCTATGCTCAGCGTGTTTCTTGATTTAAAGCCTTGTAGTTTGTGCTTTGGTGTCGTACTCATGCTTACATCCAGCCTCACTACTCCGTATATGACACTCCCCCAATCTGAAGAACATTTCACTATGCAAAGAACCATTTAAGCACTCATAGTTCTAAACAGAACCATCCCCTTTACTAAAGAACCCAGTCCAAATTACAAAATCGGTGAATGTGTTTGGGTTCACTTGGATCGTGAAAAGCAGAAAATGCAACCAACATCTAAGACTGAACTTTGAAGGTGTGGAGAAACATCTCTTCAGATTTATTTATGTTTAGCCAGCATTCTATGAAGCTTGTCAAACTTGCAACAGCAGCTACGAAAGAATATATTTCTAGGTCATGCATTGATCAACTGAATCTCATTTACTTTGCATATTGAATAAATGCAGCAACTCTATAGACAACATAGACAACATGTCGGGGCAGTGCATGTGGTGAGATGGATGCTTATATGTTGGTCTATTCTCAGTGTTTACCGTCCAAGGCGGAATCCTCCGTCTGTGCGGAGAGTGAGCTGTCACAAGCATCGGATTCCCTGCGGAATAAAGACACAATAAAGAGTTATTCAGGCCTGTTTAACAATCACAGTTAATCTGCCGGGAGTCTTTATCCTGCACATTTGCTGCTGTTTTGAAGCACGCTGTAATTAAATGCCACATTCTATTCACTGTTTCTGACTTAATTTAGCAGGAGGCACAATGCAATTAGTAATCGACAACAGCACGAACGCAGCAATCAGCGTGAGATTCAAATTGGTCAATAAAGCGTCTCCCGAATGGTACTAACGAGCGCTCACTCATTGATGAATTACAGTAAATTGAGGATACAAATGCACTGGGTAAATGTGACACTTTGCAAACTGAATTACTGCTTTCTCTGTTGCGGTAAGTGATCTCTTTTATAGTATGCTGTGAAACGTTACTATTCATTCTCTATTTGGCAAATATTTTTCACCCTGTCATATTGATACGGAACAAAAGAACATCTCTTGCTGCTTAGAGTATGTTTCAGGGCAATGAACCAGCACGACTCTATTCTCACATCAACAAAGCTGTCATTTCTGATCTGCGTTGTTTGTTTATCTACTTTTTTTTTTTCCTCTTTTCAGAAATAAGCTCCATGTCAGGCACTTTTTCTGCCAAAGGTTCATATATTATTATTCAAAACTCATTTGTTTTTAGGCCATCATGCTCTTCAAGAAAATAAAACTAGGTATGAAGTTCTTTATATCATCTCTATAAGAAAACTTTGTAACTTTGCTGAAGGAAAAAAAAACAACAACAAACAGTGACGGACCAGCTATTAGAGCTAGCCTTTCATTTCAGGACAAAATAAGAAAACATCTACCTCTGGGTTAATGCTAATTTCTGGCTGACACCCTCTAATGGTACACTATATGGCCAAAAGTTTGTGGACACCTGACCATCACACACATATGCTTGCTGGATATCCCATTCCAAAACCATGAGCATTAAAATGGAGTTTTTACCACTCCGGTCAACGCTTAGCATTGGGCATAGTGATCTCAGGCTTGTGTGAAGCTGTTTGGCCATTTTATGAAGCTTCCAAAGTGCAGTTCTTGTGCTAATGTTGCTACCAGTGGCAGTTTGGAACTCTATAGTGACTGATGCAACAGAGAACAGGTGATTTTTATGTGCTACATGCTTTAGCACTCATGGTTGGAGTTGTTCCTGGGGCTTCAATTCCACAATAATAGCACTTACAGTTGTCTAGGGCAGCTCTAGCAGGGCAGAAATTTCACTAATTGACGTAGGGAGAGTGCCATGTTTACAGTCACCGAGGTCTTCAGTATGACCCATTCTATTTCAAATGTTTATCTATTGTGATTGCATGGGTGTTTGGTTTTATACACTTGTTAACAATTGCGGTGTCTAAGACAACTGGAGTGAACAATTACGAGGGGTGTTAAAATAATTTTAGGGATACCACTGGAAAATATTTGACTATTTTGTAGTTTGAAGATCCTCATCCTTTAACTTCCAAGCAAAATTTCTCAGTGAAATAAGAGTATTACTATAATAAATGTGGGCAGCTTTTTTATTATTTTTTTTTAGCATGACAACAAGAATATCCAGAAAGTGACAGTTATTTCTCTTTTAGTGGTCTTCAACTTCAAATTTCACATTCATTTTGGCCTCCTATGTTCTTATTATGTGGATTTTAATCAGCACGGAAGCAATTTAGCACATCTCACTATGCAACTCAGTGGCCTAGATCAGTTTTAGATTAGGAAAGAGACTTGATACTTTGTCTGATCAGATCACAGGTCTGTATTTGAAACGCGAGTTCAGCATGCCCTGCAAATGAATCTGGAAAATCATCAACGACACATCAGAGTGTCTGAGTGCCCTGAAAGTGCCTCATCCGCTGCTTGCACTGGACTCTAAATTCTTAATGAATTAAATAAGGTGCAAATGTGAGCTTCTGCCATCTTCCCCGTGAACTAGGATTAAGCGCAAGTGCTTTGCTGTTTGTTCATTCTTTATTTGACCCAGTTTTCATGACTCATTTGGGATATTTTTTAAAAAGCTGAGAACCCAAGTACAATGCACAAACATAGGGGTTAGTGGAATGGCTCACTATAAATATGTGATTAGAGCTTTGGCTGCAATCAAATGAAGAGTGGGAACAAAGAAAAAAAAACAGCCTGGACATTTATTTCGTCAATGCATGCTGTTTCTGGTGAATCAGAGGTTTTTATTTTTCACTTTCTTTCCTTCGCTTGTTCATTCATAATGAGCGGAAGAGTGCAGCTGTTTCTCTGTAGCTATTACTCCTCGCAGGTATGCTATACTGGGTCATCATAATTGTTGTTGTCTGCAAATGCTGGCGCTTTCACCTCCATCCTTTCATGTTGACCTTCACCAAAAAAAAAAAAAGAAGAGAAAAAAAAACAGAAGGCTGTGAAACCCAACTTTTCTGCAGAATAATGTCACGAGGATTGCTTATAATGAGCATGACTTTAGGCAGAGGTTTGTGGCAGGCAGGATGAACAGATCGAATCGATGGCTGAAAAGAACTGTTAGTATGTCTCTCACTCAAATAATCCTTTAATCATCAGCCAAGGCTACGCTGAGACGACCAAAGCAAAGCACAATTACACACGAAGAGAGCTTATATAATGAAGAAGATATGAGGTCCACTTATGATGTTTGTGTGGGGTTATGTACGAAATATAGTCCCATTTTTCTCTTCATCCCTTTCAATTAAACAGACTGGCTTTATTACAGTGCCTTTGTATAAACGACTTCTGTTCTGATTGGCTGCCTCATTCAGAAAGCAATCAATGTTGAAACACTCTTTATAACTTCAGTTCAAATGAATACACAGTGCTGTGCAAAAGTTAGAGACCACGTTTCATGCATTTATTTCTCTTCCGAACAGCGGAACATATTTTTCCAACCGTGAGGCACTTAGGAACCAATCACATTCTAATTGAAAGAGGGGGTTACAGAGTTTTCTGACTGTCACCAGAAGATGGCTCCCTTCAGTCTGTGAGGAGATGGAGACCCCTGAACAGAAAGCGTTTTGCGTTCTCCACTTCAGTAAGAGTGAATCCGTCATAACTGTGCAATGTGATTTTCATGGGCAGTGAAGCTCCAACAGCTCAGAGCGTTCATTGTTGATTCCACAACACTGGATGATAATTGCATAGAAAAAGCCGTGAGTACAGTGATACCCGACATGCTCAATGGAGTGTGGGATGAATCTGACTATGGTGTTGATGTTGTCTGTGCAGCTGGTGGAGGTTCATTTTGAGCACTTGTAAAATTACATAATAATCTTTATGCTCACTTAAACCATTTACAGTTCACTGCATTGTTCTGTAATGATTTACAAGAGAAATAAATCATTTTGAAATCAGATGAATCGTTTTGAATCACCTTGTATTACACAGAGATAACCCAAGTAAACCCAAAATTCTGTTATTAAATGATGATTTCATTTATTGAAGGAAAAATGCTGTTAAGCCCAATGTTGCCCTATGTGGAAAAAGCAATGGCCCTCCTATCTACTAAATCAACCAGTTAACCGAATTCAATTGACGACTGGGTTCAATTTCACTAGCCACACCCAGGCATAATTACTGCCAGACCTGTGGAATCTAAACAACACTTAAATAGAACCTGTCTAGCAATGTGAAGCAGGCTAGAAGGTCTCAAAAAACAGCACATGATGCCACGTTTTAAAGAGATTCAAATATAGATGAAAAACAGAGTCACTGAAATCTACCAGTCTGGAAAGGGTTACAAAGCCACAGCTAAGGCTGTGCGACTCCAGTGAACCAGAGGGAGCGTCATTATCTACAAATGGAAAAAACTTGGAACAGTGGTGAACCTTCCCCAGGAGTGGCCGGCCTACCAAATTTCACGAAGAGCGCATTGATGATTCATCCAGGAGGTCACAAAAGAACCCAGACAAACCTTTATATAACTTCAGGCCTGACTTGCCTCAGTTAAGGTCACTGTGCACAATTCCACAATAAGAAAGACATTGGGCAAAAATGGCATCCATGGGTGAGCTGCGAAGTGCAAACCACTGCTGACCAAAAAGGACACAATGGCTCACTGGATGACCCATAAGACTTTTGGAATGAAATTTTGTTCAAATTTTGTTCAAGTTCAAGAGGTCAAGGTGGAGCTTTTTGGAAGACATGGGTCCCATTACATCTGGCGTAAAGCTAACACTGCATTCCACCATAAGAACATCATTCTAACAGTAAAACATGGTGGTGGTAGTGTGATGGTCTGGGGCTACTTTGCTTGTGCAGGACCTGGATGACTTGTCATTATTGATGGAAACATGATTCCTGCTCTCTATCAGAAGAATAGGGTTTTAGAGTGGCTGAGTCAAGGTGCTGACTTGAATCCCATTGAGGAGCTTATTCTGGAAAACCATCCAATGTAGTGTGTGCACTCCTTGCCTTTATTACAGCTTCCTTTTCCTTTGTTTTTAGTTTCAGGGAGATTTTCCGCACCTCCAAAAATCGGTCTTCAGAGTTGGTCGCACTTTCTGCTTCTCACATAATCCCAAACACGTTCAGTGATGTTAGAGGTTTAGAACACCAGCAGTTTCTTTGTTTGATTTCCCTTCTTTCATTTTTGCCAATTTTGCTTTTCTGATTCCAAGCTTCTTGACAGCTACACATCTTTTCAGAACAAAAGCATTGTGTTGTCTTCTCTCAGTGTAAAGACAGACCAATTTTGTGGATCTGAGGTAAAAGTGGAGCTTGATGATTTTATGTCACTCAGAGATGATTCTATATCTCTTAATGATGTTTTGACCTATAGTTTTGGAAATTCTAACCAGGGCCCGCCAGCAGGCCCAAAGTTTTATTACTAAATAATAAACCTTAGTATGTAATAAGCCTGATATTTTAAGGGGTTAATATTCCCCTTCCTTATGCAAGTTGATTGTAACATCTAATCTCAAAACACTGGAAAAGCAAGCTGTTTTTGCAGCTTAGTTTCTATATATGGGCTGTGTGGACTGAGGAGTGAATGGTACCTTTTATTTTTTAAATTTTTAAACTTTGATTTCAAAACAGCAAGTTGTCCATAACACTTTAAGTTTCAGCCATTTAAGGTTCAGTCTAGCCAAGTTCAAATAATCCAAAGACAGTGTGAGCAAGAAAATAAATAAGTTGTTTGACTGTTTTGTTATTCTTTACCGGTTAATCAATCGTGTCAGCCAGATACTTTTTCACATTTATGCCATGTGTGTATCGGTGTGTGTATTTGTGTGTGAATGTGTATGAGAGAGCTGCCAGGATGCTTTAGCACAGTGCATCTTTCGTTCATACTGCCTTTATCCCTCTTTTGTTCGACTCTCTCTCAGATGTGCTAGTTACCACAAAAATAGACCTTGGATGAGTCCCGCAATGTCAAACGCATTTGATCTCGTCTGCATAAATTGCTTGGGGAATCAAACCATGATGGGCTGTACAACACAGACCTAGCTGCTGTGCCGTAATTTCCCACGCTTGCCTTTGATGACTACTTTTATGGTGCGGCGGGCGAAACGTCGGAAGATTCTCCACGCCCCTGTTCAACATGGCAGCCTGCATTAAAAATAATGAACTACATAATTGCCCATTTCATTATTGGCCCATGGATGACACACGGCCTTTTCTGTGTGCAGATTGAGGGTAATTACTTTCAGGGACCTGCGCGCCCTTTCTAAGATGTGGGCTGTGGTCTAGTGCAGAGCTTGTTTATCTACCAGTTTGCAGTCACAAGGAACAATGAGAGCTTTCCAGAAACCAATTTCATCAAAAAAAAGGAGGCAGCAAAGAGCAGAAGGAGCCATTTTTGGAGGTATGAATATTCAGATAAATTGGAGGCTTTCAGTAGGTTCTTTTCAGCATCGCTGGTCCACTGTTGTTTGGAGTGCTGAGCAAACCTTTTTGAAAGAGAAGCCGCATGTTGAAGTGGCTAGTGCAGCTCAACAGGTAGATGACTTAAGCCGCAGGGAACCATTCTGAGTACTCTGTTAGAAATAACGTTTCTGTGCAGGTGTATTTTTCATTCATCAAGGTACAAACAATGTGAATGTGCCCTCAAAGGTACAACAGTGGTTTTAAAGTCAAACTGTGTACCAAAAGTATGTTTTTCCAGGTGAAAAGTATATATTTGTACCTTTTCATAACCTAATGTTTTGAAATAGAACAAAATAAAATAACAAGCCTGGAGATGAGACGGGGTGTGTGGAGTCAAAACAAACTTAGAAATATAATTTTAATGTATTATGGAGGGGGGGCGGCACGGTGGCGCAGTGGGTAGCGCTGTCGCCTCACAGCAAGAAGGGCCTGAGTTCGATTCCTGGCCGGGTGACCAGGGTCATTTCTGTGTGGAGTTTGCATGTTCTCCCCGTGTCTGCATGGGCTTCCTCCCACAGTCCAAAAACATGCTGTCAGGCCAATTGGACATGCTAAATTGCCCCTAGGTGTGTGTGATTGTGTATGTATGTATGTATGTATGTATGTATGTATGTATGTATGTATGTATGTCTGTCTGTCTGTCTGTCTGCCCTGCAATGGACTGGCGACCTGTCCAGGGTGTATCCTGCCCTCCGCCCAATGACAGCTGGGATAGGCTCCAGCACCCCACCATGACCCAGAAGGATAAGCGGTTTAGATGGTGTGTGTATGTATGTATGTATGTATTATGACTAAAGATACTGAGATGTACCCTTGAGGGTCCCACCACAGTGACAAGAGGGGTACTGCCCCAGTGACAGTTTACTACCTTTATATGAGTGGTGTAGGTGAATCTCACACAATATGCATGTACAAAAATTTGTCCTGCGAAAAACTTTCCAACGCCCAGTTGATGTATTTCACCAAACTTCTCCTCTTTCAATATAAACCAGGAAGCTCTAATCTTGGGTAGCATGTGTGTAACAGGACATTCACCAATCAGGTTGATGGCTGATGTGGTTTGTCTCACCCACATATCTTCAACATAACAGTGCTCTTTTCTTTGAGTCAGAGAAACTTTCTATAGGAAGTTAACAACCAAGCGAAAGCTACCCTACAAAACATAATTGAATTATTAAGCTAGCTCATCTACCTACCTGACATCTATCTGTTTGTCCATCATTTCCTACATCTGTCCTTCTGTTTGCTCATCTGTTCATCCATTGGTTTGTTAGTCCATCCATCAGGTTGTCTGATCGTTTATTCATTTGTTTAAAAGGCCATTCCACCATTCACTGGATGCACATCCAACAGTAAAGTGAATAAGAGCCTTATCTTCTTTAAGACTACACCATATAAAAGCTGGATAAAATTTGTAGTGATCCATACGTGCATTATATGGACAACAGTATTGGGACACATTACACCTACAGGTGTTTTCATAACATCCCATTTGAAATCCATAGGCATTAATATGGAGTTGGTCCCCCTTTGCAGCTATAACAGCTTCCACTCTTCTGGGAATCTTTCTACAAGATGTTGGAGAGAGTCTGTGAGAATTTTCGCCCATTCATACAGAAGGGCATTTGTGAGGTCAGACACTGATGTTGGACGAGAGGGCCTGGCTCACAATCTCCGTTCTAGTTCATCCCAAAGGTGTTCGATGGAGTTAAGATCAGGGCTCTGTGAGGGCCAGTCAAGTTCTTCTACACCAAACTCACCCAGCCATGACTTTATGGACCTTACTTTGTGAACTGGGGCTCATTCATGCTGGAACAGACAAGGTTCTTTTTCAAACTGTTCCCATAAAGTTAGAAGTGTACAATTGTCCAAAAGGTCTTGTTCTGCTGAAGCATTAAGATTTCCCTTCACTGGAACTCATTTCTAGGCCAACCCCTGAAAAACAACCCCATATCATCATCCCTCTTCCACCAAACTTTACAGCTGGCACAGTGCAGTCAGGCAGGTAACGTTCTCCTGGCATTTGC
This sequence comes from Colossoma macropomum, assembly GCF_904425465.1. Lineage (NCBI taxonomy): Eukaryota > Metazoa > Chordata > Actinopteri > Characiformes > Serrasalmidae > Colossoma > Colossoma macropomum. Next base: position 2,514,632 of record NW_023494807.1, on the reverse strand, counting down.
CAAACCCAGACTCGTCCATCAGACTGACAGATAGAGAAGGGTGATTTGTCACTCCACAGAATACGTTTCACTGCTCCAGAGTCCAGCGGTGGTGTGCTTTACACCGCCACATCTGACACTTGGCATTGTGCTTGGTGTTGTAAGGCTTGCATGCAGCTGCTCAGCCATGGAAACCCATGTCATGAAGCTCGTGGTACTGATGTTAAAGCCAGAGGAGGTTCGGAAATCTGCATTTATTGAGTCAGCAGTGCATTAGTGACTTTTATGCACTATGCACCTCAGCACTCTGCAACCCGCTCTGTAACTTTATGAGGTCCGACACTTCATGGCTGAGTTGCTGGAAAATCTAGAAGAGAAGAAATTTTGAACTGCAGTGGTGGCGTTCTATTACAGCACCACACTCAAATTCAGTGAGCTCTTTAGAACAACCCATTCTTTCACAAGTGTGTGTAAAGGCAGACTGCATGGCTAAGTGCTTGATTTTATGCTCCTGTGGCAATGAGACTGAATGAAACACCCGAATTCAGTGATAAAGAGGTGTGTCCCAAAACTTTTGTCCATGCAGTGACTGTAGAGCCTGTTACACTCATTTCCTCCTGAAGTCTGAGATTCATGGAGAAATGAAGGCAAAAATATCAGATCTGCCAGTTTTATGCCATGTTTTACTATGTTTCTATCTTTCTTTCTTTTTTCACATAACATAATATTTATAAACTTTTACACTGTGTTCACTGGGACCTCCTCAGCTGAGCTAAGCAATAACATTGCTGGAATATATTTCAATTGAAATGTATGTGAATTTTCAAAACCGGAAGCAAACTGGACCTACATCATTTCAATGGTCACACATTATCACTAATTTTTCACTGTGGAAAAACTAGTTTATTTCTTATTTACGGCTTCATTCATAAATACTTTTAACTGAAAACGTTTTACACAAATATATACATGTTTTATACAAACATTTAATGATAAAATTCAGTATCTGCCCATGGCCTCTGTTGTGTGTTTTTTCAACAAAATTTCTATTCTTTTCTAAGTACAGGGTATTATGTCAAAATTATTGCCCTGTGGAAATTAAACACGTTACAGTTGCGGCAAATAAAGATTAGTAGTATTCCTTTAAACATAGCTAATTTACAAAAATGCTAACTTCCCCTTGTAAGCTTTCATTTATCATTAGCTACATTAGCGTTTTGGACAAAGCACTCCTTTCAGTCACTTCTTGTTGCATCAGTTTCAGTGAGGTTAATGAAACAGGAGAGTGTGCTCTTGCTGAAAGGAGTCAGCTTCTCCACTGTCAAAGCACAAGAGCCATAAAACTGGGGTAGATTTGCTGGTTGAGAAGTAGGATAAGTGCTTGAAGGCTTATTTTGGACGAGTGGAAGTGGACATCATAAAACGAAGAGCTCACCATGGGGGGAAAAAAGGTATATAGGCTAGTCAGCCACTCTAATACTCAGGGCAAAGCTAGACAGGAACCATACATCACGTGAAAATTTTAGCGAGCCAGTTTTAACCAAGGTCAACCAATGTTTTGACCTGTCTAAAGTGGTGCTGTAGCGCTCATGGTTCTTGCTAGGCCAGGCCTGAATATTTTGTGTTCAGAGAAGAAATGCAGGTACTTTTTTATCAGAATAACCTAATTATATCACTGTGTTATATTGGTTTCTTCTTTAGTTTCTTAAGAACATACTTAAGCTTAAACGTATTTTCTGCTTCTACCGCCAAAGTCTGACTCCAATCAGTTCAGCACTTTACAAAGCTAAATGTAATATCCAATATGAACATTCATCCAGAGGTTCAACTGGAATTTGGAACATGTTGGAAGAAAGGAGGAGATTTTAAGTTAATAGGCAGCTAATGCAGGTACTATAGCTAGCTATAATAGCGTTGACAGCTAGTAAATAATCAGATCACAAGTTAGCCTATACCATGTGCATAACACATATCAGCTACATACACCAGGGGTCTTAAATGGAAATTACCAGAGTACAACTAGCCAGGTGGTCTTCTCTAAGATTTAAATAAGGAAGCCATTTATTAATGAATTTTATCTAGATTTTTTGTAACATTTGTTTAAAATTAACATTTAACTTAGATTTGGAAACAAAAATATGGGGAAAAGTGTTCTATTTTTCCAAGTATAAGCTGTATCTGCAAGACATACACTACATGGCCAAAAGTATGTGGACATTCTACAAATAATTGCGCTCAGGTGTTTCAGCTGTACCCAATGTAAACAGGTTTCTAAAATCAAAGACATAGCCATGTCATATCCATAGACAAACACTGGCAGTAGAATGGGTCGTATGACAGAGCTTACTATCTTAACATGTGGCACTGTTATAGGACACAACCTTTATCACAAGTTAGGTCGTGAAATGTCTGCCCTGCTAGATCTGCCCTGGTCAACAGTAAGTGCTATTATTATGAAATGGAAGGGTCTATGAACAGCAATAGCTCAGCTACGAAGTGGTAGACAATGCAAACTCACAGAGCGCAGCTGGTGAGTGCTCTATTGCATCACTCTCTGCAAACTGTGTCTGGAAGCAACAACAGCACAATAACTGTTTATTGGGAACCTAATGAAATGGGTCTCCATGGCTGAGCAGCTTCACACAAGCCTATGATCACACTGCATTATGCTAAGTGCTGGCTGGAGTGGTGTAAAGCAGGCCATCACTAAAACATGTTCTCTGAAGTGATGAATTGCGCTTCACTATCTGGTCACCTAAAGGACAAATCTGGTTTGCCGGAACGCTAACTACTAGAATGCATAGTGGCAACAGTAAAGTTTGGTGGAGGAGGGATAATGGGATGAGGCTGTTTATCAGGGTTTGGGCCCCTTAGTTCCAGTGAAGTGTAATGTTAATGCTACTGCATACAAAGACAATTACATGCCTCCAACTTTGTGATAACAGTTTGTGAAAGCAAAGACCTTTTCCCATTCCCCTCTGCACAAAGTGAGGTCCGTAATGTCAATGAGTTTTTTGTGGAGGAACAACAGTGACCTGCACAGAGTCCTTGCCTCAACCCCACTGAATATCTTTGGAATGAACTGGAATATCGACTGCGAGCCAGGCCTTCTCATCCAACATCAGTGCCTGACCTCAAAAATTCTCCCACAGACACACTCTCATGTAAAGCCTTCCAAGAACAGCGGAAGCTGTTAATTATTAACGCCAACGGTTTTGAAATGGGATACCCAACAAGCTCATATAAGCGTGACAGTCAGACGTCCACATACTTTTGGCCATATAGTGTATGTACTCATTTAAGCTCATTGTAAGCAGTTGATTCACAATTCTTTGATCACCAAAATTATTGTTATCATTATTATTAGTAGTAGTAGTCATAGTAGTAGTAACACTAGTAGTACCATAATAAATAGGGTTCAATTAAATCAAATAAAGACATTTAACAGAAGTATTACATGCGACACTCACTGTGCTAGCATTGGTGCTCTGGTACTGAATGTGAGTTATTGTAAGTGAAATGTTGTCAGTGTTGAGTGCTTAAACGTCATAAATAAAGCAGATTTTACTACTGGTGCAAATTAGAATTGCTATGTTAGTTATAGCTAAATTACAACCAGCCCTCTCAGTGTTCAGCATGCATCAGGTTTTATTTGGATGGTTTCTCTTGCATGCAGAGCTCTATTATAACTTTTAACATTGTAAGCATCAGCCTGAGCTGATATTATATGTTGGGCAACCAGCCCCAGTGTCTGTTGGATAAAGTAAATTAGTGAATTCTGCTACTTTAAGGTGCTCCCATTGCTGACACAGGTGTTTAGTTGAGCGCACAGCTTGTACAATCTCCATAGAAAAGCATTGCCAATAAAATGGGATGCTCTGAAGCAGCTGCACGGGCCTAACATCACCATGCCCAGTGCCCGAGTGTCGACTAAAGGGGTATAAAGTGGAACTGCATTCTCTGGTGTGATGGACCTCAATTCAACACCTTTGAGATGTGTTGGAGTGGCAGAAGTGATCACCCAACCTCAGTAATGCTTTTATGGCTGCAACCAAAGCCTCACATCAATGTTCCAACATCTATTTCAGAGCCTTCCCTGATGGTTTCTTTCAGTTTAATGATTCTCTTTATTCACACTGCTGAGCACCAGAAAGAAGTAGAATCCTTTCCTTGTAAGTTACCAAGAGGGTGCTGCAATGCTTTTCCAGATCGTTTAGGCTCAATTTCGTCCTGTATGTTTTGGTCAAGCCTACTGACACGAACAGCATGCAGTCATTATGTTTATAGAGTGTAACTCAAGCCACACCAATAGGCCACAACTGACAAGCCCCATATTGCCTCAGTCATGCTCTTTCACATCGGAGTTAATTGAACCCCACGTTTGTTTGTTTCTCGTTTGCCATCTTCAATCTCAGTCCATCCTTCATCAACACCCGCCGTCACCCCCCCACGCGCCTTTGCCCCAGGGTGCTGTCGTTCGAAGGCGTTTAGACTTCGAAGCTGGAGAGAGGTCTTGTTGAGACACACTGAGCCTGACAAACCACACCTTATCACAATTAAGCCGTCCCCGAGGCATTCGAGCAGGTCCGTTTTGTGATACTCTAAACAGCAGATGGGCCATATACGGATCTCTGTGCACTTTCAGATGATCAAGAGAGCAAATGCAGAAGCGTGAAGGAGCGTTTGCCAGAGTGCGGCAGTGCGCTGCAATTAGCGTAGTCCCCATGGAGCGCTCCACCAAGACGCTTAGCAAGCAGTGTTACATCCTGTGAAACTCTTTCTGCCAAATACTCACTCTCCTTTTTTAGTAAAAAGCCTTGCAACTGATAATTGGAGAAAATGGTTAAAGTGCATTTGGCCAGATTGCTCGAGCAATAACTGGATTCATCCACTTAATAAGCGAAGGAAAGATGAGAGGAAGGTGATAAAGGGAAGAAAACATTAGAAATTCACACAGCAGGCTCAGCATTAGCATAAAGTCATGTGCAAGCAGTAAATCTGAAGCTGAAACAAATCTTTGCACAAGGAAATAACAGCCAGCGTTAAAGCAATGGTTTCAAATATACACAGTTTTTTTCCCCTTACCCCTAATGCAGTTGGTCAGCCAAAAAAATTTGGTGTCTGAATTTTGCTTCTTTAACTTCTTTCCTAGTAATAAAAGCTAAATAGCTAAAAAAAAAAAACAACTAATTAGCATCATTCAAGCTGCTTGCCTGAATCATCACATATTTAACTAATCACATTGAACTGTTAGGTCAGAGAAATCGACTTGCTTATGTGGTTTCTAACACTGTGTGACATACTGTTCATCTGTAAAAGTAGACAAAATTATGTTGCATAGCACAAAACAGGACTAGCATTCTATGTGAAGCCTGAATTTTGTCAGTTCTTTTATCTGTTTTCATAGATAATAATGTTATACATGTCAGAAACCACATAAGCAAGTCTACCTGAGATTGTTTAACAAATGTATGTGATTTAGTACATATATACAAAGGCTTTAGCCATGGAGGTTGAGGACTGTGAGTTTGTGAGACATCAGTTTCCGTCATAGATTTTTCGGTAACACTTTCTATGAATGTCACCTTTGTAAGCATCTAGAAACACATTCATAACATGTTAAAATGCATTCATAAGACATTATAAACATAGCTATAAATATTTATAAAAATGCATTATGCGTTATAGCCATGTTTATTATGCATTATGAATTGTTAACATAATGCATTATAAGTACTGTTCATAACAAATTATAAGAGCTCATAAGTTGTATTTGTCCACTCTAAGTAAAGTGAAGCGTACTGTACTAAAGCCTCCTCCAGTGTTAAGAGTGAGGCTTCAAGTTGAAATATTTACTGAAGGATTTACTGAAACACTAAAACATTCACAGTAAAGCACATTACAGGCTTCAAATGTCAGAGTTTAAACTAGTGCTGCCATCAGTGTTTTACCCAATGTGGGAAAGGTAATGTACACCACCGTTAGCTTTGTATTTGTCTTTACTTTACGCTCTCCAAGCTGGGACTGACTTATTTGGCACTGACATTATAACATGTTATTAACACTATTTATAATGCATTATAATAACAATTCATAATGTTATAAATGTGTTTATAGATGCTTACAAATGTGACATTCATAGAAAGTGTTACCAGATTTTCTAACACAAAGGGAGATGGCAACCTTTTGTTTTGGCACTGGGGAAAAGTGCCACTCACTGCTCAGCCAGTCAAATTAGACCTAGAAAATTGTAAGCCAATTGTATCAGATCTTGACGTCAGTGATGCTCTTCCATGTTTTACACCAGTTCCCTTCAGCATTCGCTAAAATGTCATGAGCATAGCATAAATTGAGCCATTTAGGTTACTATTTTAGAAAAAAAAAACTTTGTTTGAAGAAATCATTAATAATTATCGTGATTATAACACAGTCTATGCAGCCATTTAATCTCGAATACTCTGTGTTCTGTAAAGCTGCTATAGCTAACCTTAACAGCATTTGAAAAGTAGCGTTGAGTGGTATCGATGTTTTTGCATACCTTTAAACAGTCTTCAAATATTCCAGTGGTGTGATGGTGGGGGGGTGCATGAAAATGGTGTAAGTGACATAAAAGCATTTATGAACTGAGTCGAAAACACTCAAAAAGTTTAGTTCACTTACACCGTCACCAAAAAAGTGAATGGAGGGCACGATTTTTTAAACAATCATTCAACAAATGTGTTGATGCTGAGAAACAATGCTGCTAACTAGGAAAGAGGAGCTGGTTAGCATGAGCTTATTTAGCATGATACCAGCTCTACTCAACACAGAACATGTTCGATTTTAGCTAACTAAAGCTACAAGTTTAGATGATTAAAATCTGAGGGAGTGTAATCAAGGGACAAAAAGGTGAACTTAAACCTGTTCTGTGGTGTTCAGATCAACTTAAGATTAGCTTAGCGAGCAGGCTACAGACCCCAAGAGTGCCACACAGCACAGTACAGGTTTGATCCTGACTAATTTGTGCTCTGCTGAAACAGCTGTAGATGAGAAAAACTGTCTGAAAAGCAAAAGTTGAGTGAAATCAACTGAGTTTGGGACAGAGCTTTGGCTGAGCTAATAATAGGCTAGTTAGAAGGCCAAACATCCCATGCGTCATATTACAGGCTTGGTTTGAAATGAACCTTTTTTTAGACAACTGTGCCTGAACACATCGGAATTAGACCAATGCATTTAATCCATCCGTGCAGTGAAACACCACAAACACACAAGTGAACACACACACACACTAGGGGGCAGTGAGCACACTTGCCCAGAGCGGTGGCTAGCCCTGTCCACGGCGCCCGGGGAGCAGTTGGGGGTTAGGTGCCTTGCTCAAAGGCACTTCAGTCACGTACTGTCAGCCGAGGAGATCGAACCAGCGACCTTCCGGTCACAAGGCTGGTTCCCTAACCTCCAGCCCACGACTGCCCCTAGATGCTAAAATGCTGTGCTTTTAGAGGTTATCTGTGGGTGCAAAGTCAAGTGTATGGTGTTAGACTGCTTGCTGAAATTGACCATGTTCTGTGGTGTGTGTAGCTCCTAACCATTGTTGTTTTTCTGAGATTTTTCCTGGCATCATTCTTAAATACCATGGTTTAACATATTGCCTTTATACCAGTGTTCATAAAACTACATGACACCTGCATAAGCTCATCATCATAACTGACATAAATCTAAATGAACTATAATGATGAATTAAATTAGTAGGCCTCATCTGCCATAAAGGCTGCCGTGGTCAACTTTGATATCAGGTTGATATGGATAAAATAAATAAATAATAATAAAAAAAAACAGTATATAGGGATGTAGAAGTGGACATCATTTATTATTACATACTTTTCAACATTGCTGTGTCAGTAAAACTTTACTTGTACCCTGCTACATAACAATGACAAAAACTGGCTATAAACATGTCATGGCAGACTATGTCCATTAATATAAGTGTCATGTTACTATTACCACATTACCACAATTTTCTCGATGTCATAATGTTTAATGTCATGACTGATAACTAGAATATTTTTAGCAAAATTAGCTTAAACACAATAATAAATACAATCTATATCCGCAGTTTGATCAGGGCACTCTGATATCTCCTCTGTTTACTCCCATTCACTCAGTTGTTATTCTTACTTACTATCCCTTACACATTTTAGACCAGGGGTCTCAAACCACCCGCCAGAGGGAAAGCTTGATACAGCTCCTCACATATTCACAATTTATCCTTAAATCCAACCCGCAAATCATTGTATTTTTCTGCAGCTAAATATTTACCTCTGGCAGGTAGATTTGCTTCACCCACCAGACTGGCTTGTTACCTTACATAAGCTTTATAAAATCAGCTTAGACTGATGCTTGCATTGTCAAAAGCAATAGACTGCCACTGCCAGAGGAGGCACTGAGTGACAATGGCTGCAATTTAGCTAAAACTAACCTAAGTATTATGAATTTAGATGGTTTGTCGAACCTGCCTTTGTGGATTCATTCATGACAGAGTACGAACAGCATGTCAGAATTAGGAAATGAATAAAATTATCAAATTAATCCACTGAGAATGCGGAATTAACTGCGCTCTCACTACAACTTCACTCGTGTTCAGCAGGAACGCCAAAGCTATCTCGATAGAAGTCATTAAAAGTCATCAAAGAGTCAATAAGAGTCATTAAAAAAATTGATTTTTTCAATCGGCCCTCCTTAGAGAAGACAACCTGGCTAGTGGTCCCCAGGTAATTTGAATTTTAGACCTCTGTTTTAGACCAACGTTTGCTGTCTCTGCTTCTATTACTTAGTTATGTTATCCTTGTAGCTCCAGTGCAATAACCAAAAAAGCAAAGTTCAGACACCAAACATGTCTACGTTTATGAACTGGGTTTAGATGAAGAAAATTGGATCAGTGTGCCTTTTAGCCAAACTATGGCTTCAATCACTTTGACAATACGCTTCTCAACCCAAGCCCACCTCCTAGCGATCCCTGCATTTCTGAAGGCTGTGGTGCTACATGAGAAGGAAGTTCTGGTCTGTCCAAGGCAATATTCATTCGTCAAGCTGCCACAGGTATGCGGCGGCGAGTGTGTGTGTGCGAAAGCCGTGCCTCCAGGCATCGCTGGGAGCCAGTTTATAGATCTGACACCTTCTGTGTGAGTCGGCAGATGACGGCTGGTAGCGGGGACAGTCCCCCGCAGAGACGCTAATCCAGTGGGTTTGCTCTGGTCTGCTGTCAGCTGCCTGGGCCGTCCAGCTGAGTTCTGACGCCTTATTTTAGGCGGTTCTCCCGCGCCGCAACGTTTCATCAGGAAGGCCTTCAGGCTTGACGCTTTCTGTCTGTGCGCCAAGCAGGGGAGCAGCATAGCACAGCGTTTGTTTTTTTCTCTCTTCAGGAAGAACAAATCAAATCACAACATGTCAGGCGTGGGTGTGTGCAGATCTGGTGTTTAAAATACAAAGCGTGGTAAATGCTGTAGTGTATTCTGTATTTTTGCATTTCATCACTCCTCTGGAAAAAAATGAATGCACTTCAAATGTGTAGATCATTCCCAAATAAAACATATTACATCAACAGGTAAACCTTTACCACTGAGTAGTGTTTATAAGGCTACTTGACACCTACATAAACCCTTAATGACAACTGACGTAGATCTAGATAAACGTTTATAAACACTTGTTCCAATGGGCCCTTATTTGTCAACCTGTACGTGGACATCTGACTAACTATGTTAGATCATTGTTAGATCATTGTTAGATCATTGGAGATCCCATCCCAAAACCGTGGGCATTAATATGGAGTTGCCCCCTCCCCAGCTTCGCAGCCGTTGCCCTTCTGGGAAGTCTTTACCCAAGATTTGGAATATGTCTGAGGGAACTGATGCCCGTTCAGTCAAAAGAGCAGTTGTGTGGTCAGGTACTGACTTTGGACAAGAACGCCTGGCTCAAAATGAACGTTCTTGTTCATTCTAAAGGTGTACAGAGAGGTTTAGGATGGAGCACTGTGTGCTGCTGGAGTTCTCCCACACCAAACATGTCATACTAGAGATGGACCAATCAGCTGTTGCCAATCGCTGATTGCTTTTCAGTACTATTGCCCAATAGCGGATACTGAGGGCAGGGCTGGAGGCCACATATAAAGGCACAGAAAGCGATTCTGGAGAATGACTGTTGATATTTGAACTCAACCACAAAACAAATACAAAAACCCCTCCCCTCTGTGCTGTTTCCACTTTTTTGCCAGATTGTTGTTAGAATTTTTTCATTCCACTTTAAATGATGCATGTATATATATAGGCTGTTTAGACTTGTTGACATGTGGTGCAAGTTGCAGAGTAACAAAAGTGTTGACATGTTTATATTTTCTTTAATTTTGTTTACACTAAAAACCAGTAAACATCAAACAACAATGTTAAACTATCACAAATATGTGCCAGCCACACATAAATAGCATCATTTCATGCAGAAACCTTCCAATTTACAACCCCATTTCCAAAAAAGTTGGGACGCTGAGCAAAATGTAATCAATTATCATTTGAACCCTATATTTCATTCGAAACAGTACAAAGACAGCATATCAAAAGTTGAAACTGAGAAATGTTATTGTTTTTTTGGACAGGGGCCTGTTTACCACTGTGTTTCATCACCTTTTCTTTTAACAACACTCTGTAAGTGTTTGGGAACTGAGGAGACCAATTACTGTTTTGAAAGTGAAATGTTTTCCCACTCTTGTTTGATATAGGATTTCAGCTGCTCATCAGATCGGCATCTCCTTTGTCATATTTTTCAATTTACAATGTGCAAAATGTTATCAGTGGTGACAGGTCTGGACTCTAGACCTGTCAGGTCTTGATAGGTCATGTGGTTTGACATTGGCTTGCTGAAATGAACAAGGGCTTCTCTGAAAAAGACGTCGTCTGGATGGGCAGCACATGTTGGCAAAAGTATATATATATATATACTTTTATATATATATATATATATATATATATATATATATATATACTTTTATATATATCATTCAGCATTAATGGTGCCTTCACAGATGTGCATGCCACCCATGCCATGTGCACCAAGGCACCTCTATACCATCATGAATACTGCCCTTTGAACTGTACGCTGATAACATTTGATTCGTCAGACCACAGGACACCTTTCCACTTCTCCTTAATCCATTTTAAATGAGCTTGGGCCCAGAGAAGGTGGCAGCATTCCTGGATCCTGTTTATATATGCTTTCTTTTTTGCGTTTAAGAAGTTTAATTAGCGTTTGTGGATGCAGCGCCGAACTGTTTTCATAGACAGTGGTTTTCAGAAGTATTTCTGAGCCCATGCAGTGATTTCCACTAGAGGACCATATCTGTTCTTAATGCAGTGCTGTCTGAAGGCCCAACAATCATGGTTAATGATATTATGTACCATAGATGATGAAAAGCAAAAGTTCTTTGCTATTTTATGTTGAGAAATGTTATTCTTGAATTGTTGCACTATTTGATTGCATGCAGTCTGTGAACCCCCATCTTTACTTCTGAAAGACTCAGCCTCTCCAGGATGTTCATTTTATACCCAATCATGTTATTGACCTGTTGCCAATTAACCACCAGGTGTTTTTTAAACATTACACAACTATACAAGCCTTTTGTTGCCCACGTCGCAACTGTTTTGGAACGTGTTGCTGGCATCAATTTCAAAATTAGCATATACTTGAAAAGAAAAAAAAACAATAAATATTTCTCAATTTCAACATTTGATATTTGTCTTCAAAGCATTTTCAATGAAATATGGGGTTTAAATGATTTGCACCTCATTGCATTATGTTTTTATTTACATTTTTCACAGCTTGACAGCTTTTTTGAAAATACGGTTGTACTTCGTTATCTGATTACCACTGCTAGCGTACGGTTCATTTCAGCTGGTGCCTCTAAAGGAAACAATATGATATGTTAGCAAGTGATGGTGTTTATTTGCATTGTATTTGTTACCACTGACGTGGTGGTGGTGTGTTAGTGTGTGCTGTGCTGGTCTGAGTGGATCAGACACAGCAGTGCTGCTGCCAGCAGCACCCTGTGACCACTGATGAAGGACTAGAGGTTGACCAACACAAACTGTGCAGCAGCAGATGAGCTATCATCTCTGACTTTACATCTACAAGGTGGACTGACAAGGTAGGAGTGTCTAATAGAGTGGACAGTGAGTGGACACAGTGTTTAAGAACTCCAGCAGCCCTGCTGTGTCTGATCCACTCGTACCAGCACAACACACACTAACACATCACCCCCATGTCAGTGTCACTGCAGTGCTGAGAATGATCCACCACCCAAATAGTACCTGCTCTGTGAGGGTCCATGGGGGTCCTGACCATTAAAGAACAGGGTAAAGGTGGGCTAACAAAGTATGCAGAGAGACAGAGATCTATATAGTAAGTGGAGCTGATAAAATGCACAATGAGCGTGGAAACAAGGAGGTGGTCATAATATTATGCCTGATCGGTATATATATATATATATATATATATATACATAGGAGAATGTTACCTGCCTTCCCTACATTGCCAACTGTAAAGTGTGGTGGAGGAGGGACAATACTATGGAGATGTTTTTCAGGGATTGGTCACTATTTATTTTATTTATTTATTTATTTATTTATTTATTTAGTTAGTTATTTATTTTTTGTAAACTCTTAAAGTTTGATACCTTTCTGTCATCATTTCTGACATCTTTTGTTTAATCTATTTAATCTTTGTTGCTTTTCATTTTTTAATTTATTAATTTCTTTTTTTGATAAAAACTTTCTGCCTTTTTTCTTTTCTTTTGACAATTTTTATATGTCTGAAATGTCAGTGCCTCCCTAATTAAAAGCCTAGTAGACAAAACCATACTGATGTTCAAAAATGACATTATCCTGTCATGAGCTGACACAGTTATTGACTCCAGTGTTTAACCTCAGTTAAATTGTAGTGAACACTTATGGAATCAGAAATATTGTTGTTCTTGCTCACTGAATGTTTGTAACTCGAGCCGCAGTTTATGTGTTTTTGGACAAAGAAAGAAATGTTTTCATAGTTTTTTAGGAAGTTCATTGCCTATGCAGGCACTTTAAAGTCTGCCTGTGGATAATGACTGTAATAAATAAAGGTTTAAAGTTTGGTTTTATCACTAAGTGTTGAAAATCAGCACTAAAGCTGTTTTAATGGTTATGCATATTCACTTGCTTAGTAAATCAAGTGGTTAACAGACATTTACTCTGTACTAATAATCATATAAAGAGAAATTGAATTCTCTGTATTTTCAGTTCATGAACTGTTTTGTTTTGGCCATTTTATTGATTTTTCTTATCGCAGCTATGCAGTGCAACCTTTCTTTTGAATGATGACTTTGTATTGTAGCTGTGACAAGCAATTCCTCACACCGAATTTACCCCAGAGAAGATCATACATGTATCCTACAGTACAGTGTTGTTACACTATTACTGAATACATACATTTATAATCTAATGACAGTAGATAGAGATCACTGAGCCAGCTCTGTCTCTCTCTCTCTCTCTCTCTCTCTCTCTCTCTCTCTCTCTCTCTCTCTCTCTCTCTTTCTCTCTCTCACTTCTTTTTTCTTCCTGCTTTCTCTTTTTCATTCATTCTTTATTTGACTTATTTCTCCCACTCACTTATTATATATTATTATATCTTATTATTTATTATTATATCTATTGTTTTTCTCTTTCTTCCCCCTTCACTCTCTTTTCTTTCCCTTTCTCTCTTCACTCATTCTTTTAATTATCTATCTATCTCTCTTTCTCTCTCTTTCATCATTCTCCCTCTCCCTTTATTCTCACCCACCCCCTTCTCTCTCACCTTTTCTCTCTCTCTTGCCCTGCTCCTGTCATAGCTCTGTGCAGCACTTTCCCAGCAGCGCCGGCCTATTTTTACTGCCTGCTCGTGTGTGACTGGATTGCAGAGGTCAATCATGAACTACACAAAAGGTCTGACAAGTTATATAGAGCAGAACAGGCAAGACGATTCATAGGTGTCTACTGTAAATAGTAAATATTAATTATATAAAAGTTAGAAGCACATCTGTTAATGAGAAATGGATATATAGTAGAGAAAACACTGCTTAGTATACTTAAGAAATTATTTAGTTTGATTCAACTTAAAATGTATTGTATACATAAATTTGTCAGAACACTATATTGTGATTAAATTGCAATATATATATATATATATATATATATATATATATATATATATATATATATATATATATGTATTAATGGTGATAGTCTTATATTAATATTAATACATTAGGAAATCACTGTATCAAATCAAAACCTCATCCACGATATGTTGAGTTCACTGATTTTTGAATATTTCTATATTTTTTCTTCAAAATTTCTGCCTATTTCAGTTGTTAAGCTGTGATCAAATTAATTCAGAGCGGTTTGATGTGATTTTCCATTCCAGTGCAACTTGCCAAGCCAAGATATTTAACGTAATAGGAACCAGACATCTCACGTGTCCAACGTCCCTCCAAAAGCTACATCACAAAATATTATTACATGAAAAGGTCATGAATGTGTTGCCTCATGTCTGAGACATTGTTTCACAATAGATTTGAGAGAAGGATTTGGTCTGAAATACATCTTTTTAAATGCATTGATCATGTAGAGGTACATGTAGGGACCCAAAGAAGCCTTTTTTAGAATGTATTACTATTTTACACTGTAGATATTGTAATCCCTCGTTCCTATCACCACTGTAAAGTAATCTCTGTAATGCACCATATCATATCAACACAGTCTAAGTAAAGTCAATATTACAATCAATGTTTACCATCAGATACTATTATTGTGCACAAAACTTTTATAATCTCCATAGAAAAGCATAACCTATCGAATCGGACACTCTAGAAGAGCCATACATGAGCCTGCCTGCCAAGCATTAGCTAGAATGGTATAAAGCCCCCCAGCATGGCAGTGGAACTGCTTTATCTAGAGTGATAGAGCTCCACTCAGTCTCTTTGAGATGAGCTGGAGTGATCCAGAACTAATCATCCAACATCAGTAGCTGACCTCACCAAAGCTTTTGTGGCCAAATACAATCAAATTTCTACAGCAATGTTCCAACATCCAGTCCAAAGCCTTTCCACAGGACCAGATGCTCTTGCAAACACGGAACAAACTCCTTCTTAACACCCTTAAACACTGGATGAGCAAGTGTCCACAAACTTTTGGACATGACAACCTATAAAGTTTCAGCTTTGTTAGATATGATATCTCAATATGATATCTAATGCAACATCAAACTCTTAGACAGTCATCAGGCTATTAAAGGATACCAGTAGATTAATTTTTTTGTTAAGTTATTAAGTCATTAATCTTGAGACTTGTTATTAAGTACCTACTATGAAGCTAATAAGTACATTATTTATGAGAGTGAGAAATTGAAAGTGTGGACAAACGTTCACACAGTTTAAGGGGTTAAATGATTTTCCATTTGCACCTCCTCTAAAGTGTCTCCTGGCTGAGCTGTGAAGTTGTGAATGTATTGGTCTGAGCTGGATGACATGAAACAGCAGCATGCAGCGAGATCAGCAGAGCTAATAAATGAACACTCAGTTAATCAGGTCTCTACTACAACTCTACAGTGTGCTCAGTTCAGCAGGCTATAGGTGCTAATAGGAGCTACTCTGGGCTCACTTGCATTAGCGGATTGTGTGAATGAAGTAGAGAGTAGGGGTCCTGTCCTGGATGCTCTGTAGTGGTCCGCAGAGGTGTGTGTGCATGTATTTAGCCCTTTGTTGGCACTAAATATCCCGAAGATGATGGAAAATGCTAACATTTTGACATTGTGGAAACAACTGGCTATTATCTGTGGACACTATATGGACAACAGTATTGGAACACCTACATATTACACCTACAGGAGCTTTTATAACGTCCCATTTGAAATCCATAGGTATTAATATGGGGTTGGTCCCCCTTTGCAGCTGTAACAGCTTTATCTCTTCTGGGAAGCTTTTTACAAGATTTGTGTCTTTGGGAATTCTTGCTTATCTATCCAGAAGGGCATTTGTGAGATCAGACACTGATGTTGGATGAGAGGGCCTGGCTCACAATTCCTGTTCCAGTTCATCCCGAAGGTGTTCCATGGGGTTGAGGTCAGGGCTCAGCGTGGGCCAGTCAGTTTCTGTGTGCACTGTGCACCATGGTCATGCTGGAACAGAAAAGGGCCTTTCCCAAACTGTTCCAACACAGTTGGAAGCAAATTGTTTCAAATGTCTTGATCTGCTGAAGTATTAAGATTTCCCTTCACTGGAACTAAGATGTCTAGGCCATCCCCTGAAAAAACAACCCCATATCATCATCCCTCCTCTACCAAACTTTACAGTTGGCACAGTGCAGTCAGGCAGGTAACGTTCTCCTGGCATTCCATCAGACTACCAGATAGAGAAGCGTGATTCATCACTCCACAGAATTCATGTCCATTGCTCCAGAGTCTAGTGGCAGCATGCTTTACACTACTCCTTCCGACACTTGGCATTGTGCGTTTTGATCTTAGGCTCGTTTGTAGCTGCTCAGCCATGGAAACCCCTTTTCGTGAAGCTCCACAGTTCTTTTGCTGATGTTGCTTCCAGAGTTAATTTGGAACTCTGTCCTTCCTTAGACGGCACCGTGTTTAAAGTCACTGAGCTCATTGTTATGACTTATTCGACCACCACTGTTTGTCTGTCAAGACTGCGAGGCTATGTGCTTAATTTTATTCATCTACTAGCAAGTAGATGGATACCTTCAGGTGTGGCTACAACCTGAACTCAGGTGTCCTAAGTGTGAAATATACTGTTTTTTTTTTTTTTCAAATTTTAAACAATAATATGCAGCTTTTGGACTCAGAAATGACCTACAGTTCTGCACACACTTTCTCTCTTTTTACCTTAACCTGTGTTCGTTTTAGCGTCATGCCCCCAAAGTGGCCAGCAGTTGGCTAAGAAAATGAAATCACTGTACTGGTACTGGCACACTTCTGTCATTCACTTCAATTTTTATACATCATTTTTATGATACCTAGAGGAATATGCATTGATCAGTTTAGACATCTATGAGTCAGATGGAAATAATCTCCATTCAAACCATTGTTACTCCGTATCAGTAATTCATATAATTATTCAAATGGTTAGGAAAAAACTTGAGCGTGTTAACTTCCATATGTCATTGAGATCATGACTGTAGCCCAAAGTATGTAGGAACAGCACCCACTTTTGTTTTGGGTATGCCATTTCAGACAAAAGCCTGAAAAAAGAGGTGATAGTTAAGATGTTAATGAAAATGCATTGTTAATGTAAAAAGTCCACAGCTGTTGCAGGTTTTTAAATGATGTGAATAAATATAAAAATACAAACTCCAGTCTAAAACAGGCAGATACAGACCTTCGCTCAAATTGGTTGTTCCGTTCTTTTTAGCAGTTGCAGCCCTGAAATCGGGAGGTGTTACTGCACCCTCTGCACCTCCACTTCCTGACAACTCATGATAGCAGATGACATCTACCTGACATGTTTACATCAATGTTATGTAGCAGATTTCAAGTACTGTTACAGAAAATCCTTATCACATATCGGTCCATGTAAATAGGTAACAACAACAAACATAAAGTATCTTAGTAAGGTGTTTGGCCACCATGAACCAGAAGGGGGTGTTTTGATAATGGTGGTGAAGAGCATCGTCTAACACGTCAATCCAAAATCTCCCGAAGGTGTTCAAATAGGTTGAGACCTGGGAAATTAGCAAGCCAGAGCATATGATTTACATTATTTTCATACTCATCAAGCCATTCTATGCCCTGTAGATAGGACCATTGTTGTCCTGGAAGAGACCACTCCCTTCAAGACAGAAATGTTTCATCATAGGATAAATATGATCAGTCAAAATAACTGTTTGCACTGACCCTTTCCATCTAAGAGACCAAGTGGATCCAAACCATGCTGGAAAAATGCCCCCCCACGGCATAACAGAGCCACTGGACCCCCCCTCAGTGTGGAGACCAAGCATTTAGGCCTGTTGTATGCCTTACATGCACTCATCCACCTGTAGAAAACATAGTGAAGAATGGCTTATCGAACCAGATCACTGTTTTCCACATCTCTTTGGACAAATGCCTGTGGCTATTGCACCTTCACTCTCAATTGTCCATTCATCTTTGTAGTTAGGGGTTCATGCACAGCAACCCTAAAATAACGTCCCCTCTGTGGAGTTGTGGACAGTCTGTTCTTGCAGATGTTGTCAATCTCAGTCACCTGTGTTGCATCATGGTCAGTGAATGTGCACCTTTGACCGCAATTTCCAACCCTGTTTACTAATGTCTCTCCCATAGGTCTAAATGCTGATGTCACTGTTTCTACTGGAACACTATCCAGTTGAGCAGTCTTTCTGATCCGTGTCCCAACAATGAACCCTCTTTCAAAGTCAATTGTCCCCTTGCCATCTTAGTCCAAAATTGAGGTCAGCTGAGGGCTTTTTATAGAAGCAGCAAAGCATGATAGGATGTTAATTGCTTAACTGTATCATTGGAAGCATCTGCACTGTTGATGTTTCTCCATATATATATATATATATATATATATATACATATATATATATATATATATATATATATATATATACGTCATTGTTACTGCAGTGCTGTAATCATCCACCACCCAAATTGTACCTGCTCTGTGAGGGTCCATGGGGGTCTTGACCATTGAAGAACAGGTTAAAAGAGGGCTAACAAAGTATGCAGAGAAACAGATGGACTACAGTCTGTAACTGTAGAACTACAAAGTGCACCTATATAGTAAGTGGAGCTGATAAAATGGACAATGAGTGTAGAAACAAGGAGGTGGTCATAATGTTATGCCCTTTCAGTGTATATGTGTGTGTGTGTGTACTTACATAAATACAATACATAGGGGTCATGTGCATGGCCCTGTGTTGTTCCACTGTACAACAAGAAACCTGTGTATGTGAGTGTGTTTCCTGCATAAAGATGTTTACTCCGATGGGGCTGGTCGGGTCATTATGGCTTTGAAGTGGCCAGCCTGCCCCTCTTTCTGCCGAGGGAATCATTGCAGAGTTAGCACTTCACCGGGGAAACCACACCGCTGATGACTTCTGCGCTGCGTCTGTCATGTTCAATTTATTCGTTGTTGGTGTGTTTTTCTCTCTCTCTCTCTCTCCTCCCTCTCTCTCTCTCTCTCTCCACCCCAAACTCTCCCTCTCTCCTCTCTCTCTCTCTTTCTGCAGCTTTACACCTTGTTTCAATCTCTCTCTCTCTCTCTCTCTCTCTCTCTCTCTCTCTCTCTCTCTCTCTCTCTCTACCTCCCCTATCTGTCACTCTCTCTTTTTCTTTTGGCACAATATCTCCTCATGCCGTGAAGGGTGTTGTCACACAGTTTTTGTACCATCATTAAATGACAACATTTTTCCTCAAGAGAATGAATAGTGTTCAAAAATCTGTGCATCCAGCATATATTACGATGAAAGAAATCACCTGAGATACCATAGCAACCACATAACACTCTAGCAACCACCTGGGATACCATAGCAACCACATACAACTCTAGCAACAACTTGGGATACCATAGCAACTGCCTAGCAAAACCCTAGCAACCACCTGGGATACCATAGCACCTGCCTAGCAACCACTTGGGATACCATAACAACCACCTAGCAATCCCCCTAGCAACCACCTGGGATGCCATATCAACCACATAGCAACACACTAGCAACCATTTTGGATACCACAACAACAACCTAGCAACACCCTAGCAGCCACCTGGGATACCATAGTAACCATATAGCTTTAATTTGTGTATTTTTCTCGTTTTTTTGTGGTTTCCATTCTTTGTTGGCTCCTGGTCTGCCTTACTGTTTCTCAAGCCTGTCACTTTGGAGCGTCAGCATTTTATTTATTTTTTGACCTAAAAGAGAAAAATAGAGCCTAAGAAGCTTTTGTCCCTCTGCCGACAGATGCTGGGTGTACTGAGACGTTCCACTGCAATTCTACAGGGAACTCAGTGCTGCAGAACATTTTGGACCTGATACGTTTCACTCTGATAGGCATTTCATCATTGCAGTAACAATACTTTTACTTCGCTAAGAGTTTGTGCTACTCAATTTTTGTCTGTTTACTAGGGAACACCGTGTGAAGGCTGCTTAAGCGCGTGAGGGGTCATGCTGCAGGGTTCCAATAATTAGTGTCATCCTCCACATGGCCGAGTTGCTGGCCAGTGCTGTGTGCAGCTTGAAAGTGTGTAAGCCTCATTTGACCTCAGGAAGAAGGGACAAGGTCCAGTTGGCTAAGTTTAAATTGAAAAAAAAGAGAACATTCTGCTGAGGTTCAGTAAGACTTTGCTAAAATAAACATTGTTTGCTTATTTATTTATTTTAGAATATTTATAAGCTATTTTTTCCAAACATGCCCAAAAACGTCCTGTGAGTTACCTGCTCATACAGTGTTTCTTCTGAAATCCAGGGTATTAATATGGAGTTTGTTCCCCTTTGCAGCAGTAATGACCCCTACTTTTCCAGATAGGCTTTACACTAGATGTTGGAACATTGCTGTGAGGATTTGGTTGAATTCAGCCACATAAGTATAAGTGGTCAGCTACTAATGTTGGATGATTAGTTTGGATCACAAATGTCAATTCATTGCAAAGATGGAGCTCCATCACTCCAGGGAATGCAGCATTGCTCCAAAGCCATGCTAGGGGGCTTAAGACCCCTCTAGGTGATGTTATGCCTTGGGCATGGTGACCTTAGGCTCATGTATGGCTGCTCCAGAGTGCCCCATCCATTGATCACAGAGAGTACACCTCAAAGTCACTGAATTCTCTGATTGGAAGGGTCATTTATGCTGTTAAAAGTGTTCGTTTTTTTAACAGGTTATTCCCGCTGTGAAATTTTAACAGAATTTTTCTGTTTCTGCATTTCACTGTTTCAGTATTTCTAATCACATGTTGCAAGATGCGCAGTTTACCGGTTACTCTGCTGCTTACAGCTGCAGCAGAGGGTGCACCAGTCAAATGGGATTACAGGATAAAACCGCTTCTTCATCCTGAGAGAGTATTTAGCCACTTTTTCACCATGCTGATAAATGCAAATGTGTTATCAATAATATTGTAACTATATGGTACTGTTAAGTATAGTATAAGACATATGATTACAGTATTGAACATTAGCCGAAGTTAGCAGAAGCAAAAGATTAACTCTATTCTTTAGATTCTTTTCCTGTGACTTTTTTACAGCAATGGTAACAACCTTGATCAGTATTACAGTTTCCCAGAAATGCTACTATTTTGCCCATGAACTAGATATTAAAGCAGTTAAGGTGTATGAAAACCAGCTAGCTAAGTTAGCTAGTGTTAATTAACAGTGGCAAGTTAGCCTCACTAATAAATATTGAACACCGATAAAAATTGTTAAAGGAGCAGAGTGCTTAATGAAACATAGCAGATGTATGAGTGCAAAAGCTAAAATGAGAAAATAAATAAATGTTTAATTGTAATGATCAAATTTATCTTTATCTCTTTTTTATCTTCAGTTCTCCACAATTTCTTTTTGTACTAGGTTTTTTTTTTTTATGGTGATGGAGTTTTGTGTTTAAATTTACCAGTACAGCTTGGTTTCCTGTGCCAAAAGTAAGCAGCTGGTAACTTTTAGCTTAGCAGTCACTAACTGGGCTCTCCATAGGCAAACCTGTAAGGTTTTGCTCTACTGTCATGATATCACATGTTTGAATCCGGCTGATGCCACAGCCCCAGACATATCACTGATTATTGGCATATGATCAACAATATTCTTGTTGATACTGCTAAATTGAGGAGTTATTGATAATGGTTAATATTAGCCAACAAATATAGTGGTTGGGTTAAAGTGGACAACACAGAAGATCCTTTCTCTTTTGCTTTAAAGGAAATATATAAGATTGTTTTATATATGTATATATACAAAAGCACTGCAACTGAACAGAATTTTCCATTAAGTGAGTTGTCTGTTAATTTTACATAATTTTACAGATTTTAAGGACAGGACAATGATACAGCACAGAAAGTAGAGTTACTGTCTCTGAGTTGTGTAGCTGTGTTTGTGAGGGAAATAATAATGGTACACTATAAATAACACAGAAAAAGACAAGAAATTATATACCAATTTTCTCAGCAATGAACCATTAGAAGTTGTTTACGCTACCACTTAATTCGCATTACATTGACTCAAAAAAGCAAACTGTTCTTCATTTTTTTTCTTATTATTATTCTGCAGCCAAAAATCTGCAGTCACTCCTCCGACAGCTGTTGAGCCACAACTATTAGATTGTAGAGCCTCAAATAGGTTACTTGTGGTTTGTAACCCATTTGAGCTGCTGAGCCAAATTTAAATCTCAATAAAATCTCCTGTTCTACTTGGTATAAACATAAATGTGGTTTCACTAGTGATGAGCTCTGAAGGTTAATCTAAAGAAATATTGTTCAGTAATTACTATAAATCATGCAGTAATATCTATAAAAACAAATCTGTAGTAGATGTGGAAGTGAGGAACTGAGGTGGGCCCCCACACACAGATCCTGAATGCATGGGAAATGTTAGCTCTAGCTTTGTAAAGACCTAAACTGTAGAATTTATTTCCTGGAAACCCACTGGCAGCAGTGTTAACTTATTTTTATTGCTCTGACCTTGGTTGGCAGCAATGCGCAAAATCATTTGAGAAACACTGTAAATTGAAGCTTTTAGTCAAATGAGGTATTCTATACTAAATGGCGATGTAATGAAAAAGTGACTCTCTAAAGCTCGTCCATCTGTGTCTAAATGAAAGCAGAGCTGATGCGGTGAACTGGGTCTTTAATTCATGACTGGACTTCCCCTACATTTTTTTTTTCAGCTGAATATAGTCATCTAGGTCTATGCAAATCATTAGCTCTATTAAATTAACAAATCTTTCAAAAAAAAAGGTACTTACATTCTGCAGGTGTGCATACTTACCACTGTAAAACAGCCATGAAATACGAGTAATTCTGAAATGAACTTCTTGAGGAAAAAAAGCAGAAACATGTTTAACACAGAATATTATACACATGTTAATTTCACCTTTATTACAGCTTCCATTCTTTCTGGAAAATTTGCTTTCAGTTTTTTCAAAGAAATCCGCATGGATATTGTTCTACACTGTAACAGAGGGGCTGCAACAGGTTGCACATGCAAAGTGGTTTTATTAAGGGTGGTCCAACAATCATTGTCACAGCAGGCAGAGGTCAACACAAGCAGGCAATAGTAAAGGCAGATCTCGCATGTTTACACAAACACAGTAGAGCAAGCAAGAGTAAAAAAAAAAAAACAGGAAATTCTCAAATGATTAACGAACTCTATTTTTCTACCTTTCTATCTTAATGACATCTTACTTTCTTATTGTTCATCAGTTCTCTACATAGAAAGTGGTTTATGCTAAAGCACAAGGCCGAACGCATTTAACGTTTTTGTTTGTTTACCTTGATTGAGTTTTGTGCTCAGATTTACCAGTACAGCTTGTCTTGATGTGACTAAAGTAAGCAGCTGGTAACTTTACGTTTAGCAGTCGGGCTCTCAGTAGGCAAACTCAGTAGGCTTCCAGAGCTGGTTAGGATATCACATCACAGCCCCCAAAACAGTGATTGATTATTGACATATTTACAACATTTGTTTTGTTGGTGTTGCTAGATTTGTGGGTTATCAATACTGGCTAATATTATCAGCCAGCAAATATATTGATTCGGTTCTAGTGGAAAATATAGATGATCCCTTCTCTTATCCCTTTTTATGGATAAAACTGTAAAATTAGGGAATGTTCTGTATATTAAGTAGACGAATTGTTCTGTATTTGTACAAAGGATGGTTCACAGGTGTGTAAAACAAAACAAAAGCAGTGGCCGGAAAGCGTACGCAGCCGCACTATAGCGCAAGATGAAGTAGAATAAGGAGAACTGGAGCACATTAAGCTCATGAAGGTTAAGCGCCTTGTTCACGCTTATTCAACTCGCTAATGCCCTAAAAAAAAAACCTGTCCCTGCAGAATTCACCCAACAATTCTGGAAATGCCTGTTGAGCTCATTATCAACTCCTCGTGAATAATGAAGCTGCTCTTTGCTGCTGTGTACTGCGTAATTATAGTCTGTCGGTTTGCTTTCCTGGAGAAAGTGTACTCGTGTGGTTTAGTCTGAAATGGTGGGTATTCTGTGACTAGCTAGTTAACAAGACTAGCCTAGCTATATATTTAATATATAATAACTAAGTAAATAAAATAACTAAAACACTGAGCAAAATGAACCATTTAAACTGCAGTCCCACAGTAAAATAAATAAATAAATAAAATAATGAATTAACTATTCAACTATTCACACCTTAAATATTACAAGGACTATATTATGATCTGTTTAAACCCCATGGAATTCACTTACATTGTAAATGACTTTTTATTGATTTGTTTGTGAAGTTAAGAAGTTGAAATATTGAGATTTATCTTGATTTTAATTTGATAAAATATATGTGCATATGACTGCTGTACCACATTTTCATGTCACAACCGAAACACAGCATCTTAGTCCATAGGCGGAGCCTTATTTTATCCTTGCCCCTGCATTTCAGAGCAGGAAGTGAGACTTCATCCCTGTCCCTCATGCCCACATAGTAACTAGTTAGATCCCACAGTTTTGAAGTAAATGTGTCCCAAAGTCTAAAATGTCAGTATGTAACATTAAGAATTGTCAGTACCGTAACATGTATTTTCAGCATTGTTGTGTTTTAATAAAAAAAATATTTTTTTAATGTGTGTAAAAGTGTTCAAAGCTGTGTTTGGTCATCATGAGCTGGCTAGTGTTTTTGACTTATACTCAAAATTAGCTAAAATTGTCACTACCGAAACATTTGGTAAAGTTTCCGTTGTGTTGTGAATGTTTCGGTAGTGACGTGATGGAATGTCTAATCTTTTATTTTAATAAAATAAACATAATTAATGTATAGGGTCACTCAAAGTAAAGTTATTTTAATCTAAAGTCCAAGTCAGTTAAAAGTCCAAAACTTGACCCAAGCAGTAGGTAGCTGTAATGCTTACATGACCAGCAAAGAACCTTAAGGTTCTCTTCCAATTTATCAGCAAGTTTCAAGACCATTTAACTGAAAGTGCAACTGCTAACAATAATAAAGGAAAAGAACTTTAAAATAAAGTATCTTGATCTTAGTTATAGTGCTTTGCTCTAAGGTAGAGTTTGTATTTCTATTTTATTTTCCATTTATTTATTTTACAACTCTGCATTAGCTTAATGCTTCTCCTTGTGAATGATAGAGTCAAGTGCCATTTAAGTTAAACCTGCACTTTCATTTGCCGTTCAAGTTAAGCCAGTATTTTCACTACAGTGAAAAGTCTTTTACCTCTGTAACCTCTTTGTGGGCTTATTGACAAAACACAAATTATGTTTAGCTCTCCAGAATTCAAGTGACTGTCACCAGGGTTAGGAATCAAGTACAGGTTCATTAGACACAAGGCAGAGTCGTTAGTATTTCCAGTCAGGGTCAAAACTGGCCCTCAGACATATCCAGGGAATATACATGGGAAAAATAAGGCTCAGAGTTGTAAAATATCCAAACAAGACTTCACAAATCTTGCTGTTGTCAGAAGAAAACCTGGTAACACTTTTGTATGAATGTCACCGTTGTAAGCATCTATAACCACATTCATAACATGTTATAATGCATTAATAAGGCATTATAAACATGGCTATAAATATTTAGAAAAATGCATTATATGTTATAGCCATGCTTATTATGCATTATGAATTGTTAACATAATACATTATAAGTACTGATCATAACAAATTATAAGAGCTCATAAGTTGCATTTGTCCACTCTAAGTAAAGTGAAGCGTACTGTACTAAAGCCTCCTCCAGTGTTCAGAGTGAGGCTTCAAGTTGAAGTATTTACTGAAGGATTTACTGAAACACTAAAACATACACAATAAAGCACATTACAGGCTTCAAATGTCAGAGTTTAAACTAGTGCTGCATCAGTGTTTTACCCAATGTGGGAAAGGTAATGTACACCACCGTTAGCTTGGTATTTGTCTTTACTTTACACTCTCCAAGCTGGGACTGACTTCTTTGGCACTGACAGTATAACATGTTATCAACACTACTCATAATGTATTATATTAACAATTCATAATGTATAATAAACATGGCTATAAAGTGTAATTCATTTTTATAAATGTTTATAATCCTGTTTATAATGCCATGTGAAGACATTATAACATGTTATAAATGTGTTTATAGATGCTTACAAACGTGACATTCATAGAATGTGTTACCGAAAACCTCATATCTCCGATTCTGATGTTTTTCAGTTATTAACATAATTTGAAAATGCCTGTTACCTTTTAAATTGTGTGTAACTTTCATGATGAATGGACCAAAAGAAACAGCCCAGAATGTCTTCGAAAGACGTCTGGTTCCATTGACTTACATCAAAAGTAAAGTAGGATTTTTCCTTCTCCTGTAAAGTTACCATTTTGGAGATACGAGTTTTTTTTTTTTTTTTCCGATAGCAGCGATATGCTTACTTCTACCTTAAATATCTATTCAGAAAAGGCATTTGAACAGGTGCCACCCAGAGGCTCAGTACTCAGGTGCGAAGAGGAACTGGCAACAGTGGATGTGACAGATTGAACACAGTTTAAGGTACATTTAAGTGTTTATTCCATGCTGCATTGTTAGAACATAAACTAAATTTATTTTGCTGCTAGCATACTGAGTTAATTTGTTGATGTAAGCATTTCTGGAGCATTTGAAAGATTTTTCTTCTGAGGGTTTGCTAGTTGCTATTGAATTGTAGCACGTAGTAGAGTTGGAGGCTGGTTCTGTATCCTCATATGATGAAATGCACCAGACTCTTTGACGATAGACAGACAAGACAGGAGACACATTAATTGCCGCTGCGTCTTTATCTAAGTATTGCTAACATAGCATCATTAGGGAGACCAGCCAACTTGGAAGGGAACACAAACTGCCAATTCTGTCATGTAAGCTTGACACTCATTGAGTGATGCTGGTGGAGGGACATCCTACCCACAGGACAACTATGGACAACTATGCTGTCTCGGACTCCTGGCCAAGGATGGCTGTGGCCTCACCAGGAATCCATTTCTGCACTTTCATTTCTTGAAAAAAATCACATGCAATGGCATTTACAACACAATACATATCGTTTTGACTCTATGCAAATCCTGCTGGTCTCAGTGGGTACACTGTGGCTGTGTATCACACATCTGTCTGAGCTAACATAACACGGAACTGCAGTAACTGGCTTGATTAATTGGTTATTATTCACAGGCTGCTACTTTATATTCTAATTGCATTTTGTATGTGGTAGTTAAACTGATCAGGTGTGTCAGCTTGATTTGGGAGACAATCAAGGCCTTTGTGCCCTTTTTGGCTTTTCTTTTCAGATGAAGCACTTTTTACAATAGGCATTGTCCCAAAGCAGCTTTACGGAAATCTGGGGCCAGACACTTAATGAGCAAGCCAAGGACAGCAGGGGGTAAGGACATTTCCCTAAGAGCATGAAGGAGAACCCTCGTGAAGAGCTCATCCTGCAAGAACCATATAAGTTGTAGCCATCAATTAAATTAACACTGCCATCATATTAAAATCTCATAGCATTTATTTATTTATTTATTCATTCATTCATTCATTCATTGGACACCATTTGAAAATGCCAGCTACCCTTTGATCATGATGAATGGGCCAATGGAAATGATCCAAAATTACTTTGAATAAAATTTTAATTAAATTAAACTTTTGTGAATTAACTGAATTACAGTAATGTATATCCTGCATTTCAGTCTTTGCTTTTTCATTTCATGAGCTTCTACAGAACTTACCTGTAATGTAGGTGGCACTCATAGACTTGCCAGTGAGTATATATATATATATATATATATATATATATATATATATATATATATATATATAGGGAATGATGACTGAATTAAGGGTACATTATATGGCCCAAAGTATGGACATTATCCTAATTGGTAAGTTCATGTGTTTCATTTACATTTATAGCATTTATCTGATCCAGAGCAACTCACAATTTGACCATATGTTTTTTTTTTAGAGAGGTAGGCAGAGGCAGTGTTAGGAGTCTTGCCCAAGGACTCTTGATATAGCAGTATAGTCGATATAGCGTAGGCTATAGCATCAGCTTGAGTGGAGTAAAGCACATTGCCACTGTGTTCTCTGGACTGATAAATCAAGCTTCACTATCTGGAAGTCTGGAGGATAAATCTGGATTTGGCAGAAACCAGGAGAATGCTACCCTTTAGAATGCAGAGTGCCGACAGTACGGTTTGGTAGAGGAGGGATAATTCACTAGTTCCAGTGAAGGATGTTGTTAATGCTATAGCATACAATGAGATTTACTCAGTGCTGTGAAAAAGTATTTGCCCCCACCTAATTTCTTCTTTTATTGCTAATTTGTCACAATTGAATGTTTCAGATCATTCATGTAATTTTAATATGATAAAGACAACATGGGTAACACAAAAATGCAGCTTTCAAATGATTGTTCCATTCATTGAAGATAAAGATTAATGAAAACCTACACCACTCTTGTGAAAAAGTAATTGCCCCACTAAACCTAATAACTGGTTGTGCCACTCTGGTACTAACAACTTCAATCAAACATATGAAATAACTTGCGATGAGTCTTTTACATCACTGTGGAGGAATTTTAGCCCAGTTTTTATAGCATGACCTGCCCTTTAAGGTCTTGCCACAGCACCTCAATAGGATTTAAGTCAGGACTTTGACTCAGCCACTTTAAAATCTTAATTTTGTGAGCCATTCAAAAGTGGACTTACTTGTGTGCTTAGAATGATTGTCCTTCTGGATAACCCAACTGCACTTGAGCTTCATGTCACAAACTGGCAGGCAGCCATTCTCCTTCAGGATTTTCTAATAGAGAGCAGAATTAATGGCTCTATTAATCATGACAAGTCATTCAGGACCTGTAGAAGCAAAGCAGCCCCAGACCATCACACTACCACCACAATGTTTCGCTGTTAGTATGATGTTCTTATGGTGGAATGCGGTGTAGCTGTAGATGTAATAGGACTCATGTCTTTCAAACATTACACCTTTGACTCATTAGTTGACAGAATATTATCCCAAATGTCTTAGGGGTCATCTAGATTTTTTTTTTAAATGTGAGACTAGCCTTTATGTTCTTTTTGGTCAGCTGTGGTTTGCACCCTGCAACTCTCTTATGGATGCCATTCTTGGCCAGTGTCTTTCTTATTGTGGAATTCATGTACATTAACCTTAACTGAGGCAAGTGAGGCCTAAAGCTCTTTAGATGTTCATTTGGATTCTTTTGTGACCTCCTGGATGAATCATCGATGCGTTCTTGGTGAAATTTTGGTAGGCTGGCCACTCTTGGGACAGTTCACCACTGTTAAAAGTTTTCTCCATTTGTGAATAATGGCTCTCACTGTAGTTCACTGAAGTCAGAGCCTTAGCAATGGCTTTGTAACCCTTTCCAGACTGGCAGATTTCAGTGACTTTGTTCTTCATCTGTATTTGAATTTCTTTAGAACATGGCATCATGTGCTGCTTTTTGAAACCTTC
This sequence comes from Colossoma macropomum, assembly GCF_904425465.1. Lineage (NCBI taxonomy): Eukaryota > Metazoa > Chordata > Actinopteri > Characiformes > Serrasalmidae > Colossoma > Colossoma macropomum. Next base: position 2,484,978 of record NW_023494807.1, on the reverse strand, counting down.
TTGCCAGACAGGTTCTAAGTAAGTGAAGTTTAGATTCAACAAGTCTGGCATTAATCATAGCTGGTGTTGGCTGGTGAAATTGAACCCAATAGTCAATTAAATTTGGTTAAGTGGTTGATTTAGTAAACAGAGGGCAACGACGTTTTCAGATAGGGTCACGTAGGACCTCACAGCATTTGTCCTCCAGTAAATGAAATCATCATTTAAAAACAGCATTTTGTCGTTACTTGGGTTGTGTCTGTGTAATATAAAAAGTCATCTGATGACCTAAAACATTCAAGTGTGAAAAAAAGAAAAAATTGCGAAGGGGCAAATACTTTCACGCATCACAGTATCCTCCTGACTTTGTGGAAACAATTTGGGGGAGGTCCTTTTCTATTCCAGCATGACTGGCCCCGTAAAGACATGGTTTGGTGCAAAGAAACTCCAGTGGACTGCACAAAGACCTGACCTCGACCCCACTGAACTCCTTTGGGGTAAACTGGAACGTTGATCATGAGCCAGGCCTTCTCGTGTTGAAGTGCCCAAGGATTTCCAACAGGCTCATATAGATGTGATGGGCACGTGTCCACATACTTTTGACTATATAATGTATTTTACCTGACATTGATCCTGCATTACACCCAGCTCAGCTCTGCTCTAATTTAGACACAGAAGGTTTGTACTGAGATTCCCAATTAGTGGCACTGAAAGGGCATTCATTGCAAAGGTGACCTATAAGGTTGTGCAACGCGACAGAATGAGTCAGACGCTCGCGGAAAAAAAGAGAAAAGAGGCTTTACTGTTTGAATCATGATTCAAAATCATTGTCAGTAAACAGGCACAGGTCAAATCCAAAAAGGAATAAATGCTCAGTAGCTCTAGAAAGATGCAACAAACTGAACTATAAGCCAAGGCTTTATACTACACTAACTAGAGTTGGTGAAACAGATTAGTATTCAGCAAACAGAGAGCAGTGATTGAAGTGTGATGGAGGGTCAGGAGTCACGTGATCCCCCAGAAGATTCTGGGAGATGGAGTCCCTGGAGACCTCTGAGCCAAAGGGATGTGTGACAGGTTGACAGTAAGTAAAATTACACAGTAAGAGTTTCTAGTAAAGTCCATGGATAATCTATGACAGCATGATAGATTAGAAGTGTGGTAACACTTTATTTGAAGGCTACCTTCATAGGGACTTCATAATACATGCATAAGCCCTAAACAGCATGTTTTTTTAAGCAATACCTCAGTATTTATGCACAGCTTATGCCAGTAATGCCTAGATAACATAAATGCTTTATAAAGTAAATGACACTGTACGGACGTATGTGGCCTCAAAGTCGACACTTATTTATAGTCTCATTTATAAAACAGTCATAAAGCATCAAGTACTACCTACTTCAGAACAACATACACACACACACACACACACACACACACATATATATATACATATATATATATATATATGCTTTATGACAGTGTTATATATATATATATATATATATATATATATATATATATATATATATATATATATATATATATATATATGATTTGAGCATTTTGAGCTACATACATATTTCACCATATTTCACTCTACTTTAAGGCCCTTTATGTCACTGCAAAACATTACAACCATCTTATGTCCTCTTGTGACTACAGGCATAAGCTGTTCATAAATTTTCATATCTTCATATCTTCTAAACGACAACAAATAAGTGACAAATAATTTATCTCTACTTTGGTCTATCATGCTTATCCATTCATGAGGTTTACTTGTCAGAAGGAAACAAAGATCTGAAGGATACAAAGACAAAACCTCTGGTATGACAAGACTCCTAAAATATTCATATGAGTCCAGTTTACTTTATACACTGAGCGGCAGGTGCGGTTCTACATGTTCTTGCAGTGACGAGGGGATTTCCACCTGGCACTGTAGCAGCTCAGTGTGCTCTAATTACCCCAGTGGGGCAGGACAATGGCGTGTTTATCCAAATAGTCAATGACTGTGTGATCGTAACGTGTCGTGTTGGTGCCTCAGGGGGCACAAACTGGGACAGTGGGCTTACACTGGGTGAACAGACGCAGCTGAACTCCACAGCTTTGATACGGACGTCCCGCTGCTTGCATAACTCCACACACAGGTGCGTTGTGGATCTCAGGGGAGAAAGACAGAGAGAGAAAAGGATTACTCTCATGACAGAAGATAAAGGGAGGAGGACAAATGAGGCAAAGGGGATCTAACATTAGGACTAGCTTAATAAAACGAACACTACTAGTGTCGCAATTTAGGGCAATTTAGCATCAAGCAAATTATCACTTGTGTTTCAAATCATGTTGAGTTGTTAAATAATTTTGAACATGATCGCTGACATTGTATGCTACACAGCTACGCTATAAACATGTCATAGCTGATGTCATATGCTATAACAAGTTGTCATGACAGATTATTAAGCAATAGTACACTCGAGGTCATGCATTATCTTCTAAGCCGCTTATACTTCTGGGTCACGGGGGGAAACGGGAGCCTATCCCAGCAGTCATTGGGTGGAAGGCAGAATACACCCTGGACAGGTCACCAGTCCATGGCAGGGCATTATCACAGATAAAAACAAAGCTGTGATGTAGACAATCACAGCAGTGATGTTATTCTCAATAACATACAACTTCGAGTGTTCTATTGCTTTCATGCAACAGTTCTGCAAAACTAAAGAACAAAGTTAAGCAAAGAAGCCCTGAAAATTGTACCAAGTGTACTTTAATTTTGGTAAGTCCTTCCACCAAATGAATAGTAGCCATTTGTGCTACAGACAGAGGTATAAAACTGTCAGGTTTTTGAGTTCTACTCAACCTTTTCACTACTCCAGTACTTCTCAGATTAACCTGAGGGTCACTTTGTTCCAGCCAGTCTGTTTGCATTTCAGAGCCCAACTTGTAGTCTGTTAGTTTCTGGTTATTTCTTAGTTTGCTGAGTTGTTCCATCACCATTACTGCTGGCTGAAAAGCTTGCTCAGCGACAGATTCAGAATTGTTGGCCTGCTGCCATGCTCATCTTCAACATCTTACCAAATGGGCTAAATATTATCTTGTAGAAGTAAATTTTATCTTGTATCTGTTCCATTTTCTGTTATTTTCCTTTCTTTGTGGTAAAGCAGAGATGTACTAAAAGCTGCAGAAGAAAGTGATTGGTTACTTAGCAACTGGTGCTCAGCAGGGATACAGTGATTGTGAACAGTTCTCGACCAGTCAGATTATGCCATCAAAACTAATTGTTGTATAACGTCCATTGATATAACAGTTTCATGTTACTATTACAGGTAATTGCCAAAGCATCATAATGTTTGATCTCATGCCAGAGAACTAGAGAACTTTAAGCACAAGGTAGCATGTGACATAAGCTTGCATGTAATCATACATTACGGCATTTGTCATGGCAATTATATTACTGAACATTACCGGTCATGACAGCATATGACATGTTTACGGCATGGTTATGTAGCAGAGTTAAGCAAAGTGTTACCGTGTTATATGCAAGGGACAAAAGCACTATAGCTAGTGGTAGAAGCAACTGTCTTGAAGCCTGAATTTTATCTGTTCTTTGTCCTTTTCATAGATTATAGTGTATCATGCAGCATCATAATTTACAAGTGATTATCTGAGATTGCTTAACAAGTGTGGTTTGAGGCAAGTGTATTATTTAAGGATGATTTAAGGATTCAGTTTGTATGATGCTAATTAGTGCAGATAAGCTTCCATTACTTGTGGCTGTAGTGCAAAACTAAAGAAGCAAACTTCAGGCACTGAAGGCTGATCAACTACATTTTAGGGTAAGGAGGAATTTAAAGGGGTTAAACTGGTGTTTAGCTGAAACATTATCCCCTTTAAAAGCTGTGACCTCACCTTAGACCGTTATAGTTCAGTTAAATTACTATTAGAAATTCAATGAACTTAAAATTTGAAGGCAATCAGATTGTTTACTTTTTTAACTTAAAACATCAAACCTTCAATTTGTGTCAGACATAACTGCTAGACATTGACTGAAAGTGACTGTGACTGTCAAGCTTCTAGATTCATCAACTGATCCTAATAACTCTCTGAATTCCACTTCCCATAATCCGCCAGAGCAACACGTCATAGACACATGCCCTCCAGTCCCCAATCACAGAGTTTCTCAGAAGCACCGCCCCTGAATTCTGCTTTCATTTACCTGTGTTTGTCTATGTTGGTATAAAAACCCCTTTGTTAGTCTTACTTGTTTTGAAGTATTGTCATTGTTTGCATGCTGAGCGTTTTCTTATTTTTTTCTCTTTAACATGTTTTGACCTGTTTTATGATTATCGGTTTCCTCTTCTTGCCTCGCCCTTCTGTTTAGTCTGCCTGATTCTCTGTATTCTGGTTTTGACCTTAGCTTGTATGTTGACTCTGTTTTTGCCTTGTCCATGTATTTGCTTATCCTACTCACAGCTTGCTCTGGCCTGACTTTGGTCATTTGACTTTGAACTGTCCTTTCAAATTTCAAATAAATTTCAATTTCTTTATGTTATATCCATTAGCGTCTGGTTTATCACAGCTATGTCACAGGGACTATTAGATCTAGGCCTTCAGTTCGTCATGTAAATGTAAAAACTCAAACTTGATTGGCCAGTGGTCACACCTTGAGAACGTAGTGGATCGCTAATGCGTCTAGATACATTATATGGACAAAGGTATTAGGACACCTACATACTACACCTACAGGAGCCTTTATGACAATTCATTCCAAATCCATGGGCATTAATATAGAGTTGGTCCCCCTTTGCAGCTATAACAGCTTCCACTCTTCTGGAAAGCTTTCTACAGATTTTCGAGTGTGTCTGTGGGAATGTTTCCCATTCAACCAGAAAAGCATTTGTGAGGTCTGACACTGATGTTGTACAAGAGGGCCTGGCCCACCATCTCCATTCTAGTTCATCCCAATTGGGTTCGATGGAGTTAAGGTCAGGGCTCTGTGAGGGCCAGTCAAGTTCCTCTACACCAAACTCACCCAGTCAGGCCTTTATGGATCTTGCTTTGTGCACTGGGGCTCAGTTATGCTGGAACAGAAGAGGGCCTTCCCCAGACTGTTTCCACAAAGTTGGAAGCATACAGTTGTCCAAAAGGTCTTGGTCTGTTGAAGCATTACAATTTCCCTTCACTGGAATTAAGGGTTCTAGGCCAACCCCTGAAAAACAACCCCATAGCATCATCCCTCCTCCACCAAACTTTACAGCTGGCGCAATGCAGTCAGGCAGGTAACGTTCTCCAAACCCAGACTCGTCCAACAGACTGACAGATAGAGAAGCGTGATTCATCACTTTCCAGAATACATTTCGCCGGCTCCAGAGTCCAGCGTGCTTTACACCACTCCATCTGACGCATCGGATGCACCACTCCTTTCGAAGCTCATGGAGCACAGTTTTGGTTCTGATGTTGATGCCAGAGGAGGTTTGGAACTCTGCAGTTATTGAGCAGAGTGTTGGTGACTTTTATGCGCTATGCGCCTCAGCACTCAGTGACCCGCTCTGTAATTGTACGTGGTCTGGCACTTTGTGGCCGAGTTGCTGTGGTTCCCAAACGTTTCCCCTTTAAGAAATACTGCTCACAGTTGATCACAGAGGGAAGACCTTCCACAAACTGACTTGTTGCAACAGTATCATCCTATCACAGTACCACACTCGAAATCAGTGAGCTCTTTAAAATTACCCATTCTTTCACAAATGTGTGTAAAGGCAGACTGCATGGCTAGGTGCTTGATTTTATACACCTGTATCAATGGGACTGAATGAAACACCTGAATTCAATGATTAAGAGGTGTGTCCCAAAACTTTTGTCTATATAATGTATGTGCCTCCAGTATTCACCTAGCATGCGCTCTTTGTCCCAAGTGGTCTCCATTCAGTTTATGTTGGACTACATTAGAAATGGCCATGCATCTCTTTTTGGCTATCTCAGCACATAGCGGCCCACCAGGAATTGCCCCAGTCCTGCGGATAGACACCAGGGGGAGTAAAAGTCCTGATTGGATACATTTCCATTTAGTGTTTTAAGATCTCTTGCTTCTAATCGTAAACAAGGCTTAAACAAAAGTGCTTCCAAAAAGAGTTGTAGTGTAAAGTTTACAGAGGTTAAACATAACAAGCATCATGATTCTATTGATTCTATTCAAAAATGAACTGATAAAGATAGACAGATTTTACTTTCCAGAAATGGTTAGGCTTTCTCTGAAGGTATGGACAATGCTGAGGTTCCTGCACTTGAGCTAGGTTGCTCACAACTTGTGGTGTCTGCACATTATTGCTGAAACAAAAGCAAATTTTGTTACCCAAGCTTGGCCCATATTGGTGACTCCACTGACTCTGAGCAAGCAAAAAACAGTAGTATTTGCCTGTTTTCCTACTGTTAAG